>NC_135694.1:9902636-10206178 GCF_964276395.1 Gasterosteus aculeatus | reverse complement strand
CTGGTTATTGTTTTATCAAAATACAGAAGTTGTGCTTGAGCTCCACGTCCTCTAAGAGCCAGGAAACTATGTGAGATCTGTGTTTCCACACAGCTTGAATTCACACACAGGCTCTATTCTAACAGGTCAAAGTCCCCTAAGTGGGTTACAAGTTACTTCCAAAGGCATGTGCATTGTTTTCAAGAGCAAAGGTCAATGCTGAAGGCATGATGTAAGTATGGTAAAGTGCTTTTAATGCTTTTGATTCAGTAATTTACATTTGTCTTAATTATGTCAAATGAATTTCTTTCTAATGATATTAAGACATCTTTTTAAAGTAAAGTTATCTGTTGGATGTCTTTTTAACTAATAAACATATTCTGTATGAATACAAAGTGACTCATCAGTTTACTCCCGCTCAGCTCCAGATCTCTGCTCCTTTTAAGCCTTTGGACGACAGTTTTCTTGTCTCGTCTGACAAGCAATTTAAATTTGTTACTTTATTAATAGGCTTGCTGAGAAAACGTCAGGAAGAGCAGTATAAACACTTCTGCTTCGACACAGTAAGAGTGTGAGAGAAGGGCGTGGCAGTATGAGGGGCCGTTTAAGACTTAACTACTGAGACACTCTGACACACACTACTGAGACACTAAACACTCTCACACACACTGCTGAGACACACTCACACATACTACTGAGACACTCTGACACACACTACTGAGACACTAAACACTCTCACACTACTGAGACACACTCACACACACTACTGAGACACTCTCACACACACAACTGAGACACTCTCACACACACTACTGAGACACTCTCACACACACTACTGAGACACTCTCACACACACTACTGAGACACTCTCACACACACTACTGAGACACTCTCACACACACTACTGAGACACTCTCACACACACTACTGAGACACACTCACACACACTACTGAGACACACTCACACACACTACTGAGACACTCTCACACACACTACTGAGACACTCATGCCATCTCATTAGTGTGTGTGAGAGCATTTCACTATACAACGTGAGAGCATCTCAGTTACACCGGAAGGCATCTCAGTTACACCGGAAAGCGGAAACAAAGTAGTAAAAAAGCGAAAAAGTAGTGGAAAATCTTAGCCAAGTGCGAGAATTTGAGGGTTATTTCAATCAATAATTTTTCTGATTAAATATGAAGCTGCAATTCCTGTATATTTTGATCAGTCTGCAAGCCCTCTTTGTAATTGGCAATCGCGATGACATCGTAGATTTTTTCAATAGGGTGCTGCGCTGCGTTGAATGCTTACGGCAAGACCCAGGAGAAGAAAGATTTCTTAGAGAGCTTAATGACCACACCATTACCCTAAATTCTATGTTGTCTATGGTTCGCTCCAGGGAAGGACCTGGTGGAGAGACTGTTGTTTTTTTGGAGTCGATATGTTTTTGTTTTAATCGGTTTAATGACTTTAGAACAAGAGGAATAAATCAAGAAAACTGCCTTCCTGCGGTCCCACCTACAGCCCGCAATGGCCTTCCGTGTCGCCCCCGATATGATTTAACAATCGAGCAATTCAACCAGTGCATGGGACTCGGTTTCAACTGGCAGGGAATTGCTTCTTTTTTTGGAATTAGCCGTCGGACTGTGTTCAGACATAGACAACGTCTTGGTGTCGGACCTTTGGAATACTCATCATTGAACAATGAAGAACTGCAATCAACCATAAGGGAGATTTCCACGAATACCCCGAATGCTGGAGAGAGATACGTTATTGGAAGTCTGCGGGCTCGCGGAATCCGTATCCAGCGCTGGAGGGTCCGCCAAATTCTGCAGGAGATTGATCCGGTCGGCCGATCATTGAGACGCAGTCAAGCCATTCGCCGAAGGGTTTACAGAGTGCAAACTCCGAACGAGCTATGGTATGTGTGCCATAGGCCATTGACAGGTGTATTCTAAGTTGTGGCTTGCCTAACGTTACTTTTTGTGATCTTTGTATTTTTTAATCCTGTAATTTTACTGTAACCATTTTCATTTAAATGATTCGCTCCTATACCCTAGATTTGAACTACCCGTCTTCCCCAACCGATGATTTATTTTAGCTCCATTGAGCCGGAAGAAAACAATTTAGGCTACTCATGGTGAATGGCCAAATATCAGCATCAGTATTCAAAACCCCAAGTAGCTGGAACTAATGAACAAATAACACAAAGATTTTATCCTAAGGGTTCATTAGGTTTGGAAACAATAATTCTTTCCCATAGAGATGGAAAACTTGTATGATGTGACCCTACAAAATAGTGTTTTTCCAGGATTGTAACAGTTGTCACTTCTTTCTTTTATACAGGCATATTGACGGGAACCATAAATTGGTCAGGTGGAGAATGGTGTTCCATGGCTGTGTGGACGGGTACAGTCGCACCATCATATACCTTCAGTGCCTCAACAATAACAGGGCATCAAGTGTTTTGAGCCTGTTTCAGCAGGGCGTATCTGACTTTGGACTGCCTTCAAGAGTACGGAGCGACCATGGAAGGGAAAATATAGAGGTTGCCCGATTTATGCTGAATAGTAGAGGGTTGAACAGAAGAAGCATGATCATGGGGCGCAGCGTACACAACCAAAGAATAGAGAGGCTATGGGCAGAACTAAACCGAGTCGTTTCATATTATTTCTCTGACTTATTTACCTTTATGGAAAATGAAGACATACTTGACTCTCTTTGTGATCTTAATTTATTTTGTTTGCATTACATTTATTTACCTCGGGTTCAAAGGGCAGTCAGAGAATTCAGGAGCCAATGGAATAACCATGGACTCTCTACCCAAGGAAGCCAAACCCCATTGCAATTGTGGCATAGAGGTGTTGTCAGTCATATTGGAAGCAACAACACAGCTATAGGTGGTGTGTTTCAGATTGATGAATATTTAGAAACTAGTAATAGAGACGCACTACCTGTAGTAGATAGCAGGAATAATATTGAGGTTCCTGAAAACAGTATTAATGTAAGCAATAGCACCATGCAAGAAATTCAACAATTAATTGACCCATTAATGAATGATGGAAATCATGGAATTCAATTATTTCTGTCTCTTTTACATTTTTTACAAGCAAGACATCCCAGTAGACTAAGTGAATCTCAGATTTGAATAATTATAAATATATATTTATATAGCACTTTACGCAGCATTAAATACAATTGTTAATAGAATAAGAACAAATAAAAGTAATAATGGTTGGTGGTGGTGACAAGCATGAATAGTCTGTAAATTGTCCAGTACCAATGTGTAGCACCCAATAGGGTGATGCCTGGCTGCGGTGAAGCGCCAAAGCTATCATTGCATCGCAGAAACAGAAAGATGACATCTAAGATGGAACTTGGGGCTTTATCCTTTGTGGATCAAAAACATCTACATCTTGATCTATACATAATATAAGATACGTATATCATAGTGAATAGCTACTGTTAAGATAGATGAAAGATGTTGCTGGTACGATTTGATTACTGTGGTATTTTTATTATGTTCTAGTGTGAATGTCAAGTAGGTGACATTGGATGTGAATAAAGAGATTGAGCTATTATTTGAAAACCAGCATTTATTGATGTGTAAATGTACCTGTATAAAAGAACACTGAAAATCAAAAGCAGTTTCTTTTTCCATTTCTGGACATTAGCTGATCATCTATTTTTTGGTCTGATTTAAGTGCAAAGTGTCATAGCTGGCTCAAGCTATGACAAACATCAGGAGCAGAAGACGGTGTACGAGAGTAAAGAATATGTTTATTAAAGTATAACCCTAACGGAGAACTTAAATTATAACCCATATCCACAAACCATAACGATCCTATGAGGTGGGAAGTCAGTAATTCAGTGGTGTAAGCGTGGATGTGTGAAACATGGTGTGGTGCGTGTGTGAATGAAAAGAATAACTCAAAACATAACAGGAATGTATGGAGACTGCAGCGGGGAGCGAAGGCCAGGTCTGTCTCCTCTGGATCCCCCTCTGAATCTTTTCTCTGGCTCTCTCTGGCCTCCTTCAACTGGCAGGGCCATGGCATATATAGCTTAGGAGACACCGGGCCCAGGTGCTCTCCATTAGCCATCAAGATGAGGCCCCACCCAGTCTCTCCTTTAGGGCGACAGTTAGGTAGACCCTACTCATACGTGTGGGGCATCACAAAAGTAAAACCCAGGAAGCTATTTATATTTTCCAGGCTTCTCATTGCAGAAGTCAAGCTTAGTCAGCTTTGCAAAATACCTCCCCGGCTTATCCAACAAGCAACCTTGAAATAAACTTGACAATACAAAAATTAAACTTTGGGGGCTGCTGACAGGCTTGTCCCGTTCATTCACGGTTGCAGTGTTTAGACGTGTCGAGGTCTGCTATGAAATCTAGACCGTGCCATGTGATACTCTTAAGAACAGTAATGCAAAAAACAAACAGGGCAAATGTAAACCCTCACTAGGACATGTATCCGCTAACGTTAATAAAACAATAAAACGTGTTTCTAGTGTGAATAAAATAACTTGCATTTCCAACATTTACACAAAATTGGAGTCGATACCGACATAACTGTGATGCTGTACAAACAAACATTAAAATGTACATTCATCATCTATGGCATGCCAAAGCCCTGTGTGTTTCTTATTGCAAAGTCCATGTTGCTCTTAAAACAACTGTACGTGCTATAGATGGGCAGTCGAAGACAGCTGATGCAGGTGTTGGCAACAGGGAACTTTTGTGCTCTACCACTTGGGTGAAGAAACTCAAGAGATGGCTGAGGAGAAAAGCCGATTGGTGGTACTGCATCAGATCCAGTTGCAAATGCTAGGATGTCCCCCAACTTCTCTGCTCCATCTTCTTCTGTGGAATGAGCAGGACAGCACGGAATTAGACAGCACACTTTATGACTTTGTCAAACTGGGAAGTAAATATAAATGATAGACTGACCAAATATATTAAATCATAAACTTGGGAATGTTAACACCAAAATGTTTTTCTAGATTCTTTGAAGAAGTGCACAAATGAATTTTTCTCTATATCCTACACACCTTCAACATCTTGTAAATAGTCCCTCCAGAATGCAACTACGGTTTCCTCCTCTCTTTTCTGGTTGGTCCCCTCCTCTGACCATCGGATGTGGAACAGCCCATCAACCTGGTCAGCAGTTAGCGGCTTTGGATTGTAGCACATCACTGGACTGAAAGATTCTGGATGCATCTGGATCTGCTCCAGGACTCCAAGCGTTTTCAATCCATCTCTAAACCTACAGTAAATGACAGTATGGGAGGAAAGGTGCTTCAATGAAGAATTTACTCTTTTATATGCGAAAAAACAAAAGGATTTTCAAACTACATTTAAAATACCTTTCAAATGGTCCACGGACTCGATTAATCACCTGAAACATCAAGACATCTTCTACAAGTCTATCCCTGTCGTCAACAGTTTTCAGATGCTTCAGACAGCCTGCATTGGCAAGGTAATCAAGGAGAGGCTGAGTTGACTGGATGAGTTGCTCCAGAGTTGTCGATTCTGAAACCTAAGAATGATTACTTTTTTTAAAGTCAGATTTAAAAATGAAAAACTGTTGATTTACTGTCCCCCACCAGTGATTGCCCACCCACCTTCCTCATCCTAATTCGATTGCAATGGAAAGTTACACATTTTTCCAGTGACTACTTTACTTTAGTTATAATTTTCGAAACTGCTTTGCTAGAGGTAATTGTAACTAGGACGTTAGTTGCTCATAACATGCCAGTAATTTGGGTAAGACTACTTCAGGCCAATGAATGCAATCTGAGCACTTCACATCCAAAATAAAATTTTGCGGAAGACTCAAAACCTATCCATTTTAAAAGGCCACCGATGATAAAACAGATAAAGCATTCTTACAAATATGAATAGTCTCTGTTTGGACCAGCCAAATTCTTTCAATTCATCATAAGCACTGAATATGATGAATTGAAAATGCAACTAACCTTTTGTATTTTTTCACGGATTTCAACATCGGCGATGTCCTCCAGACGCGGTCTAGATTTCTCTGGCCCTTGAACTATGCAGTCAAACAGTGTTTTGGACAAGAAATTTGGTGAAGGCCCGCCATGTACCAGACTGACTGCAATAGCCCTTCCTGTGATAAAGTAACGGTCCTCTCTGACAGCTGAAAAAAAAAGCGGTAGAAAGTAGTGTGTGCATAACTTTATGCACTGCTGTCATGGAAAAGGCATCAGAGTTTGGCACCCTCTTTGTTACCAGGGTAGCCACACTGGCTTGTTAAAGTGTTAGGCTATTATTTCAAAGGATTAAAAATCACTGAGGTTCACACAAAATGGAGTGGGAGCTATAATGTATTTTACATTGTATATAGTTATATCATGAAAACAAAAAACAAGATAAAGTGTACCTGTTGCATCAAGAGCCAAGTTGAGGTTACCTTCTGTTCCCTCAAACATTTCGGACTGTGCAAGAGCTTCTGTAAGCAGTCGAAGAAATTCTCTTCTCGGACCCCCAAGATCCACAGCTTCTTCAGTTTTTCCTTTGTCATCAGAAAATCTCACACTAATCCTGTGAGTCGGGTCATAAGAGATTCTTTTGAAGCCCCGAATGGCACCATCTAGCACAGCTGCACGGTTTATGTTGAACCGGTTGACTTGGTTATTGTTGATCTTTTCACCAAGCTCAGATAAGATCTCTTGAATAGGGACACTTGCAGATGAACTTTCCTTTCTGAAAGCAAACAACAAAGAGGAAACGTTTCGAAACATTAATCATAACTTTATGTGTGCGCAATCAGTAATTAGGGATAAAGGCCATTGTTACAATTTGTGGTCTTTTTACAAGAGGGCACTAAGGGCACAAGAGGGCACTCAGGTGTTTTCTTTAGTCTGACAAAAGCCTTAACAAGACCTCAAGTAATACAAAATATTGTATAATAAAAGGCAATTATCTGATGCTCACATCTGGTCTTCCATGCTGGCCGATAAGGCAGCATACAAATCCTCAGATTCTTCCTCATCTGATGAAAGATTTATCACAGAAAGGTATGCTCTGTAATCTGTACTTTCTGGCCATAGGTTGTTGGTCGGTGGTGGGGTGCTGTTTGCATCAAGGCTGCTGTCCACGGTTGTCGGCGGTACCAGGCTGCAGGGGGCGGTGCTCGCAGGTGCAAGGCTGCTGGTAGCTGACATGGAGGGGCGGTCTGGCTGGTCTCCGACAGGGTCATGTTGTCGGCTTGCTGCGGTGGTGACTGACGGCACCATTTCGATGCACTCCTCGGAGGAGGAACTTTCATCCAAATTGTCAGGCTTGAGAAGGGATAGAATTTGCTGTAGTCAATATCACCGTCATTTTATCAACTAGCAACTAGCCTACAGCACCTCAAACAGTGCTGTGGTGGTTTACATACATTTTGTGCAATATACTAACAAAAGCCTATATGAACGTTTTGAAAATAATAACAGTACATGAACAATTGGGTTAATTACAAGTCAGGAGTTACAGATAACACCTTTATACATACCTCAAGAGGTCTGGAGGGTCTTACATATAGAGCCTTATACCTAAATACTTTTTGGATTATACTGGCGTCAAGTTGCTGGCCTTCCCTCAACCCTGGTGTGATCAACTTGTTGCCACAAGCCATCAGTAGTTCACAGCTGTACACGAATCAATGGGGTACATTACTGTTAAAAACACACTTCTGGAATGAATGAAAGATCCATAAAATCTTTTTTTGTTTAAGTGATGTTGGTGGAAGAAAATTAACGTCACTGTATCCCATCGCGGACGGCGAAAGCTAGTACATCCCTGACCTGGACGCTCGTAATTTGGCGCTGTTTCCGGTCTTTTTCCCCCCCAACAAATCATTTACATGTCTAACTACTGCAGGAAAGTTACTTTGATGATAGAAAGTAGTAAGACTCACTGGGGCGAGAGTTGGGCAAAGCTGGGGCAATGATCAAAGAGATTTTATTGGGCTATTTGGCGGCGTTGACACGGGATATCTTATTGTGAAAGGCCAAAATTGGGTTCCCGCATATGTTGTCAGCATCGATAGTCCTTTTAGCAATCCTTTCACCAATGTTTAATCTCCGCGAAAAACAAACGTTTACAATGACGATGGACGTCCGTCCGGGTCATGCCTACAGCAGCGCACGGCTAGTTAACCAGCGTTAGCGTCCTTTTACTAACTCTGGTTTCGAAAATTGTTAACTTTCACAATTAAAACAGTGTTTGGCTCGAACGGTAAGGAGCCAAAGCCTACTTTAACACAGTTAAACACCTGAAAACATTTTACGATTATTTGGAACATTATTTTTTCCGGATAGTTAGCTAAAAACCTGCCAGGTCCGGAAACCGTGACGTTAATTGTCCAATTCACTTTACTATATAGGATGCACTTGTACATTTACTGTGATATGATAACCGAAGGGGCATTGTCCTCCTTGAAAAGTTAGTTAAGTAAAGAACTCCTAATATAGTGCCATGGAGTCTGACTGTCTATTCTATCATGTTAATGCTAGCTTTACCTCACATCGTCGGGAATTTTCCCCTTAAAAGCATCCCGTATTTGAAGGAGGACTGCCCCATTGTCCCAGGTTTTGTTGAACTCGAAAGCATTCAGGATGTGCCCGTTTTTGTACAACTCCTCCTTCTTCCGCTGCTTGACAACTATGTCGTCTGTAGGACTAAACAGCAAAATAACGTCCTTGTTAAAGGTCCGATGGTACGGCGTTTTCTGTCGGACTCTGAAAAAAAAGTACAAGTCAGACGAGCTAACGTTAGCTACTTAGGCTAACACCAATATGCTAGCTAACAAGCAACACTACGGTTACTATGGAATGCCGGTTATCCTAAACAATACAACAAAAATAATTCAACTTACTTTTGTCTTGGTTTGGATTTCCATGTGCTATAAGTTGCCCTCGTTTCATAGCGGGGACAACAGTTCCGTATTTCGTTGCCTGGGGCTGGTGTGGTTTGCATGCTGCTAGACCCGGGTTCGTAGAGAGACCTTATTTCCGAATTAACTGCTGCATTCGAAGGTGTAGCTACAGAGCTAGTTATGGAGTTTATTAGCGTAGGTGATACAGAGTTAGAAATCGAGTTAATTAGAGTAGGTGACTGAAGCAGGTTTCTGAGTAGGGATACAGCTTCCGCTGTCACAAGTCTATTGTCCGCTGCCATACCATTGACCGTTGGCCTTGGCTAAGATTGGCGCTTTTTTACTACTTTGTTTCCGCCTTCCGGTGTAACTGAGATGCCTTCCGGTGTAACTGAGATGCCTTCCGGTGTAACTGAGATGCTCTCACGTTGTATAGTGAAATGCTCTCACACACACTAATGAGATGGCATGAGTGTCTCAGTAGTGTGTGTGAGAGTGTTTAGTGTCTCAGTAGTGTGTGTGAGTGTGTCTCAGTAGTGTGTGTGAGTGTGTCTCAGTAGTGTGTGTGAGTGTGTCTCAGTAGTGTGTGTGAGAGTGTCTCAGTTGTGTGTGTGAGTGTGTCTCAGTAGTGTGTGTGAGAGTGTCTCAGTAGTGTGTGTGAGTGTGTCTCAGTAGTGTGTGTGAGTGTGTCTCAGTAGTGTGTGTGAGTGTGTCTCAGTAGTGTGTGTGAGAGTGTCTCAGTAGTGTGTGTGAGTGTGTCTCAGTAGTGTGTGTGAGAGTGTCTCAGTTGTGTGTGTGAGTGTGTCTCAGTAGTGTGTGTGAGTGTGTCTCAGTAGTGTGTGTGAGTGTGTCTCAGTAGTGTGTGTGAGAGTGTGTCTCAGTTGTGTGTGTGAGTGTGTCTCAGTTGTGTGTGTGAGTGTCTCAGTAGTGTGTGTGAGTGTGTCTCAGTAGTGTGTGTGAGAGTGTTTAGTGTCTCAGTAGTGTGTGTGTGAGTGTCTCAGTAGTGTGTGTGAGTGTGTCTCAGTAGTGTGTGTGAGAGTGTTTAGTGTCTCAGTAGTGTGTGTGAGAGTGTCTCAGTAGTTAAGTCCTAAACGGCCCCTCATATGGCAGGGAATTAGGGAAGGAGGAAGCAGCAAGGTCAAATTGTAAAAGGAATAATAAAGTGAGCATTGCCGATTACAACAGAGGCACAGTTCAACACACTGTATGAGCCGCAGCCTTTGCCTCCTCTAATCTGCCTCTGTGGAATTATACAAACCTGAACCACAGAACAATTTGTGCTAACAGCTGACCACACAGATGCAGGTTGTGATCAGGTAAAAGCATTTTTTTGTACTGTATACTAGTTCAGTAGTTTTACTCAGCCTTTATTATAATTTCAACGTGAGAAAAATGAATCTCCATTAACATCTTATTGAAATTATTGAAAACTGACCACATTAAAAGGAATGGAATGGAAAAAACATTATGTGCAATTGTTAAGGGATGAAAAGTCTGGTTCTGAAACTGAAAATACAACATATCTATATGGAATGCTGTTGCATTAAAACATTATATTTGGATTAGGTACGTTTTAAAAGAAACTATCTTAAATATATTGTCGGTTAATAACATATGAGCCACAGCTGTTCTTATTTTCTGTTAAATTTGGTGAAGTAGCACCACTCCAGAGATGAGCAAAAATACATCCAAATATATTTTAACACAAAATGCCAAATACTCCTCAAATAAATGTATTAAATAAAATACAAAATACTTGTGCCAGAAAATGTAACAAAATACAAAACATGTATTTTGTATTTAGAATGTAAGATATTTTGGGGGGATTTTCCATTTTCTCACAATTTGGTATAGCAGATCATTCAGGTTTGGGCTTAATAATGTACACAAAGCTCTGGTGCACCCCACAAAAAGGAATATCAGTAGCAAAATGTCAGTTTAACTAAGAAAATGTATTAATAAAACAACTTGATTAAATACATATATATATATATATATCAACAAGATAATATTCATCTCATATGAGTAGCATGACACCTTAGGCCTATGTATACTATAAGAGCAAAATATAGGATTAAAACCAGTTATACACACGTAAAAAGCCTAAATAATTTGCTGTACATCAAGTTCTGCACAGAAAAATGAATACAAATAAAAGGTAAGTAGTAAATCAATAGAAAAGTGATCAAGTAGCATAACAAGTGAGTAGCCTACTTACTTCTCTTTTACTATACCTAGGATAGTGGCATGGTAGCTTACTTATTTCTCTCTTACATTGGCCAGTGGCATGGTAGGCTATATAGTTAGCATTGATCGCTAGCTTGATATTAGAACGACGACCATTGTAGGCTGTGTAGCCAGACCTAGATGTAAATTATACATCAAGCTAGTTGACGTCCGTCACCCTCGGATAAAATGTTTACCCAGACAGGCCTCCAGGCCTCCAGCTCAACAGGAAGGGGATTGGATGGTTTACACTGGAACCCCCCTATGTACACCAAGTTGGGCATCGTGGGTCGAGGGAACTCAAAGACAAAATCAGTCCTCACCAGCCAGATATCAGCCGCAAGCTCCAACGACAGCAGGTCAGTCCCAGGAGGGAAATGCCGCTGGAGCAGATCGGCGTAGGGAGGGTTAATGATGAATTGTTGTTCAAAAAAACTATAAAGATAATGCAACATATTCTTGGTTCGTTCCAGAAAATCCATCCGATCACGGAGTTCGCTTCCTGACACAGGGACATAGGAGACAGGAGAGGGAGCTATAGTCAAATGGCCCTCCCCATTATTAATCCATCGCACATTGAAAACCATCGGCAGCTTGAGGTAACTACCTAAAATGACCCCTAAAGTCATAGCAGGGTCGGTTAACATTAAGTCATACTTTTCATCATGCAGCTTCTTCATAAACACAGGGTCATCTAGCATTGCAGCAGCTGATCTAGCAAGGATCTCATGGCCATTTCCCAACAAGGATGTGATCAGGTGCTCTTGACAGAAGGTGCCTATAGAGGGCTGAAAATCGCGGCATTCCATAGCATCTTGTAACAGTTTATTGAAGAAGTCTGGGTCCAACTCATCCTCCTGCATGGTCACATTAATAGAGGTATAAATCGAGGAGTTGTTAGGGATGTACCAGCTTTTGGTAGAGCGCAGCACAGTGATGTCGTGGCCTCTGGAGTGCAGCTCTCGGAGGATCTCCTCCATGTTTATCCAGTGGCTGCCGTCAGCGGGCACTACCAGGATCCTGCTGCCCGTGCAACAAGTGGGTCTTAGAAATAGGAAGCAGAGCCCTGCCAGGAATAAAGGGATCACTCCAGACATTTCCTGTAACAAAACAGAAAAGATTATACCAGAACCAAAACCTTAAGATGTGTTTCACATATTGTGTAGTCCAAACCTGATTTTGACCAACAAAAGAAAACAGCATGTCGTATTGTGCTGTCGGAATATAACACTCATTGCCAGTAGTTTTTATCAATTTTCCCATGGTTTTTTGGGATCCAGATCAATGATATTCAGTAGGAAAAGGCGGATGCAATCTTATGACTAATGTCTGAAAGGACTTCAGTTGAGTTGGCTTTAACTTGTAAAGTTTTTTATTATATCTATATATGTCATTTACTTATTTTACAGGAGAAAGTCTGTTTTTTCAAATAAGGCTTAGGCTCAACACTGCTTATGCAGTTCAAGCTTGGGTTAGGCTTGTACAGAAACTATGCAAGTTCATGTTGGGTCAGACCAGATGCTTTTTGTCCTGATCACATCTTAAATTGTCATGTCTCCCCTGTACACCGAAGCTGTAAATTGTAAATTAGCCAGAGCCTGACCCTGTATTTATTTTATATAATTAACTAATGACAAGGCTGCAATAGTCTTTCTGCACATAAAACAGTGTTCAATGTTTTGGATAGCATGCGTGGATTGGGGGTAGTTTGTGCAAGATGAGATAAAATAAAATAATCCGACAACAGGGAAATTTTTGGGATTACAGCCGCATAGTTGATCTGTTGAAAACAAAGAAAAAGCACAAAACCTGTACAGTAAATAGTGAAACAGTAATCGTAAAGAAAATACAATTGAATCAAATTGAGTAGTTTGATACAGACATGGTGTTGTTTGGAACCAAGTGTTTTTATTTCATAGATATTTCACATTACAATTGGTATTGATACAATATTGCACATTACTGAATGAATGAGTGATATGTTGTTTTTTATATGGTGTATGTGGTCTGTTAGAAGCAGTGTTGGTTGTGCAGTGTTTTAGCAGCAAGAAGGAAGAACGTGAGCGATATCTCACTGTCATTGCGTGTGAAGCCGCTGGTCGCACATCTGCAGTACCTGCTAGTGTGTGGAGGAGATATTGTCCATCAGGGGTGATAGCTTGACTATCATTATCTTCTCTTCCACCACTTGTAACTAGCCAGCATTCCAGGACGCCGCTGGCCGTCTGTTCAGACTGCCGTCTGCAGTCAAATTGCTGCTGTCGCAGCAGACCACTCCATAAAGGCTAGCTGATGCCACCACAGAGCTGAAAAAGATCCTCAGCAGTGTTCCCTGCTCCCCTAAAGACCTGAGTGTCCTCAGCAGAGAGTCGACTGTGTCCCTTTTTAAATGGAGGAGGAGGGTGTCCACCGGAAGTCCACCACCAGCACTGTGGTTTTCCCTCATTTGATCTGCAGGTAGTTCCACTCTTGACAGGCAATGACGTTTTTGTTTGATCGTCTGTATTTCCTGTCATTCCTTTCTGCGATGAGGCCCACAATAGCAGAGATTGCAGGTGGCAGTTTGTAGGTGAGGTCCGAGGTGTGTGGGGTGAAGAGAAATGAGCCAACAGATCCTCTTGGGGCCCACTTCTTGTTGGACAGCAGCCGGCTCACACTTCAAAATTAATTTCAAATCAGTTCATTTTATTTAGTATAGCCCAAAATCGCAAATTACAAATTTGCCTCAGAGGGCTTTATAGTCTGTACACATGCAACGTCCCCAAAATTCTCACATCTGCACAGGAAAACCTCCCCATATTGTTCTCCAGATGCATGGGTCGATTGGTATTGAGGGCACAGGAGAAATCTAAAAACATGGTTATCATAGTGCTTCCACGCAGAAAGTAAATGACAGTGCCATCCACCCCGATGCCAGGTTGGTAGGCGTACTGAAGTGGGCCCTTGGATTGGCTCACCAGTTTGGCGGAGATGGACAAGCACCAGCCTCTCCAGAATCTTCATCAGTTTGAAGGCGTTGGAAGTACAGTGTGTTTGCAGGCTGGAAGGGAGCTGAATGTTGTGGGTGGGGGAGTGTAGTTGAGGTAACACTAGGGGGTGTAGACAATGGGGGTTGCATCAAATCTGATGAAGAATCTGTGTTGGTTGGCTTGTGTCTGATTGTCGGGTTCTGTGTGTGTGCGTGTGTGTGTGTGTGTGTGTGTGTGTATATGTGTGTGTGCGCGCGTGTCTGTGTGTGTGTGCCCGCGTTTGTGTGTGTGAGAATTGACGACAGTCTATTAAATTTGGTATATAGCCATTTCTTTTTTTGTATTTCTTAAAAGCCGATATGTGTGTATGTGTATGTTTTGGGACAATGAAGTCTAATTCATTTAGCCTGATTCCTCATGAAAATGGTTTCCAATCGATAAACTTTAAAAAGACATAAAACAAAACACAAAGAAGGGAGAGGTGGAAAGATGATTCATGTTGTCACAAACCCCTCCTCACTGGTGGGAGGGTGGAGTTGCTGTGCCATTGTCCAACACCTGCACCGCTTGACTACTTTTGACCCGTCTGTTTGCCATCCATATTTTCTTTGTTTCTTGACTCCTTTCCGCTCGCAGGATTATCACCTCAGGAAACCTCTACAACACAATCTCCCTGCACATGGTATCATCACATCACCACTTTCCTGTCTCTACCAGCTTGCCTCATCATTCCTCATCCAAGTCATTAATAAATACTTTATAATACTGTTTTAGTATTGGTTTGACCCTTCAGAACCCTGACACATGTAATTTATTTAAATATTCTGCAAAACCGGACAACTCAAAAGCAGTGTCTGGGGGGACCACTTCATTAGAGGAACGTTATTGTGGTTTGCTGCTACTACTGCTGCAAGTGGACTGTCATTCTGAATGTGGATCCTATACTGTTTGGCCTAATAATGGTATGAAAAAGCATACGAACGCTGTTCCAGTTTAGATCATATTTTAGCTATCTTTCTTTTTTTGATTGCTAGCTGATCTACTAAACGTTGTTAAAATGGTGGATGGTTATGAAATAAAATCATAGGGTTTGGCCTTTCCTAAAGACAAAGTGGAATTCTCACAGTA
The DNA here is from genome assembly GCF_964276395.1 of Gasterosteus aculeatus. NCBI lineage: Eukaryota > Metazoa > Chordata > Actinopteri > Perciformes > Gasterosteidae > Gasterosteus > Gasterosteus aculeatus. Next base: position 10,190,990 of record NC_135694.1, on the reverse strand, counting down.
ACAGATCCTTTTTGTTACAATACAAAGTTAGGATATGTACATGGAATAATGCAACATATATATGTTGTTGCGATAATCCTGTATGAAATACTAGTTGTGGTCCAGTGGAATAAAATGTTTTTTAGTATAAGAATTTTGTAAAAAAGTAAATCAAACATCCCCACCTGGTTATTGTTGTATCAAAACCCAGAAGTTTGGCTTGAGCTCCACGTCCTCTGAGAGCCAGGAAACGATGTGAGATCTGTGTTTCCACACAGCTTGAATTCACACACAGGCCCTATTATAACAGGTCAAAGTCCGCTATGTGGGTTACAAGTTAACAACAAAGTTGTGTGTATTGTTTTTAACAACAAAGGTTAAAGGAAGTATGCTAAAGTGCATTTCAATGGATTTGATCTAATAATTTACATTTGTCTGTTTACTCCCGCTCAGCTCCAAATCTCTGGTCCTTTTACGTCTTTAAAGGACAGTTTTCTTGTAGACTCGTCTCACAAGCAATTGAAGTGCTAGTTCATAAATCGGCTTGTTGAGGAAACTTCAGGAACAGCAGTATAACCACTACAGCTTGGACACAGTAAGGGTGTGAGAGAGTGGAGTTGCTGGGAGTTATGGAAGGAGGAAGCCGCAAGGTCACATTGCGAAGGGAATAATAAAGTAAGCATTGCCGATTACAACAACAGCAAGAGGCACAGTTCAACAGTCATATCAGTGAGCTGCAGCCTTTGCCTCCTCTAATCTTCCTCTGTGGAGTTACACAAACCTGAACCGTGGAACAAATTTAGGTAACAGCTGCAGGTTGTGATCAGGCAAAAGCATTCATTGTGCTGTATGCTAGTTCAGTATGCATACTCAGCCTTTATTATAATACTTAGGTAATTGGAATGTGTAAAAAATGAATCTCCATTAACATTTAAATAAAGTTACTAACTACCGATTACATTGAAAGGGATGGAATGATTGGGAAATTGTGTGAAATTATAAAGGAAGTCTGGTCCTGGAACCAAAGGGACAGGAGAGAAGATCTTTTGAATCAGCTCATTGTCAAACCATCTACGTGTGTTAGAAGGGGACGGGATTTAATCTGAAGATTTAATCTGAAAGAGAAAGACACGTAACATATAAGTATAGAAGTTGACCTCTGTTCTCAGTATATGTGTAATTTATTTATTTCAGACCCAGAGGGATCCATAATACAGTACAAAGCAGACACACATTGTAATAGATACAAAAAACTAAAAAGAAATAAAAAGAATAGCAATACAACGTATAAAACCCTTCAACAGTTCATTGTCTAACATACAGACATGTTCTCCAGTGGTTCCACAACCTGGACGCAAATCTTACAGAACTTTGTCCTGGGTTAGCCAACACAATGATTATGTCATTTTCTGACTCCGATACCCTACCCATAAATCTTTACATCAAGTTGTGCAATACTGCAGTACAGGTAGGTACCCCAACACTAACAAACATCTGGCTTGCACTAGAGTCTCTTGGGACTTTTAGCAGCAGCCTCATGCAGTTATTATAACCCACTATGAGCTTTCTAATGCTGCCTTGCTTATAACGACACCATAGATGGGCAGTATACAATGGTGTACAGTACGTCCTAAAGAGTGAGATCTTCACAGGGACAGAGCACATACTGAACTTACGACTCAACAAGTTTGCTTGTGCATACAGTTTATGACGCTGACTATGAATGTCCTTATCATCGGACAGGTCATTTGTAATAATATGGCCCAAATATGTATAATCTGTGCATACCTCAAGTACAGTACCAGACAGAGTGAAGTCTGGAAAAGTCAGACTGTCTATCCTCTCTACTCCTTATGGTCATGATTTTACTCTTTTTTGGATTATACTTTATGTCAAAGTCAGTACCATACTGTGTGCAAATTCTCAGTAGCTGTTGTAAACCAGCACTCTACGGGCTAAAAATGACCAAGTCATCAGCGTACATAAGGTGATTAATTAATGAGTCACCAACCCTACACACTGTACCACAAGCATTTAAAATCACAGACAAATCATTCATGTACACATTAAAAAGAAAAGGAGACAGAATTCCACCCTGGCGAACCCCATTGGTCACTTCAAAGAGAGCCGATGTTACATTCCCCCATTTAATTCTCATTGTCTGGTGAGAATACCAATATACCAAGATTCGAATCAGAAAACCAGGGACCCCGCTCTTAGTCAATTTTTGAAACAATTTTTGATGATTAACACGATCAAATGCTTTAGAGGCATCAATGAAACATAAAAACATTGTGGAATTTTGTCTATTATATTTATCTAAAATTTCCTTTAATGCAAAAATACATAAATCAGTACCATGCTTTCGTTTAAAACCAAACTGATTATCAGTAGACAGGACATATCTCTCAATTCTACGCAGTATAACTGTCTCCAGCCCTTTTGACATAACACTGGCCAATGCTATTGGTCTATAATTATCTGAGCTATTCAGCTTCCCCACTTTATCTTTAATAACAGGTACCAGCTCAACAGACTAGAATCAGGTAACTCTCCATGAACAAGAAACCCCGTGTAGCACATAGCCACCAGAGGACACAGTTTATTACTGTCAAATTTAAGATGTTCAGCTGCAATATGATGAATGCACATGGAAATGTGTTAAAGATGTTTTCAGGCGGCCTATTGTTTGTTAATGGTTCTTAATTTCCTCTGCATGAATTTATGAATTGAATATGCTTGTAAACAGTTGTCATTGTTTTCATTCTTTATCATTATCATTATTATAGAGAAATTTACGAATAAAGACTAGTTAATAAGGGAAGGTGTGTGTGTGTGTGTGTGTGTGTGTGTGTGTGTGTGTGTGTGTGTGTGTGTGTGTGTGTATGTGTGTGTGTGTGTGTGTGAGTTTGTGTGTGTGTGCGCAACAAAAGCGATGTCCCAAATTGGGAAATTTGGAATTTCTTTCAGTCATTTGATTAGTTCATAGTTGGGTCAAGGTTAAGCATTTAGTGATGCTCCATTGCTTGAGCTGGATTAGGCTCAGAGTCGCAGCCTGAGGCTGCTGGTGAATACATGCTTGTACATACTTGCCATGGGGACAACTTAAACTTAAACAACTTAAAAACGGAAAGGCCCAAAACGTTTTCTGAGGTTTTTCCCTTGTAGACCTTTTCAAAACGTTCTCTCACGCACCTTTCCAAAGTTCACCTCAGGCCCAAATATTTTACCAATTCTCCTGGGACGCTTACTGGTCGAAACTTTCCCTTCCTTCAATTGTTCTGTGACATGATATGGCTCATTTCAGTCCTTGTGTTCACACCATTTACTCACATGCCTAGCACGTGCTATTACTGTTAACCAATTAACCAATAATTGTAACTTTATTTTTATAAACACTTGCCTGATGTCGGATACAGATTTGAATCTCATGTCTGGTATTTAACACTTCTAGGCATGTATTCACCTTGGCAGATACCATGAATCGGACAGAACACACTGAGATTTATTGAGTCAAACTTCAGAAGGACTTCTGTTTTATTGCACTGTTGAAGAGGAGTTGCATTTCATATAAATAATTGGAGCAGAGAGAAAGATTTAGGAAAACAAATGACTATGTTTTACCATAATGGTCTATATTGCACAACTTCCTTTCAGTTAGAATTGGTACAGTTAGTTCTTACACTTTGTAATACACTATAAAAGTGATCTTCACACACCTGCTATTGAAGGGTAGGAAAATAAGTTCTGTGTGTAGGAAAAGTTAAATGTGTCTACAGGCATGTTATGGAGCTTACGCGGTAGTTCTGGAAGGAAGACTTTTTATGCCACGCGTAACTTACAGATGCCTCAGCTGGTCTTCCAGTATTGTGTATACAACCAACAGAGGTGGCGCTGTGGCTCTAAACTAATCATATAGTTGCTGTCAAACCTTTTAAAGGGTTCTCTCTGTTGTTGCTGTCAGGTGTAATTTCAGCACAGAACCGGATGCGACGCTCCTCCACCCCCAGGCACCTCCAGCAGCGATCAGCTATCACTTCCCTTCACCATCACCACCAGTGTCTGGACTCAGAGGGATTCTGCTGTGCAAAATCACGGCCCCTTGATCATCCCGGTTAAGGATGGAGTCCAATCGCCAGAGATTGTGCACTATTTCAATGTTATACATGTGTAATAACTGTTTGTCAATTCAGACCTAGTGTCTCCAGGTTTAAATCACTTAACACACCAGAAACAAAGTAGACATTCAGCTGAGAATTATGGGAATGTTAATTGTTATGTAGGTAATCATTTGCAACCTTGTGCTGAAGGAGAAGATAGAAGTTCACCAATGCCAGAATGAACCAATCTCTGGGAACCATAAATTTCTCTACCACCATTTTCATTCAGCAGTTATAGAGCAATCTTCATCTGGACCAAGAGTTCAACACTGTCACCCTCAGACCCACGCAATTATATATTATGAAGAGTTCTTGGTCATCTTGGTCTTTTCATATAACCATTGAAAATGAACCCATATATATACATATATATATATATATATATATATATATATATATATATATACTTTGTAAAGATTACAATCACAAGGATCAAAGACATACTACATTGTAAAGATTTCTGTGTGGAATCTGTGTGCAATTTCAGTAACCCCAAAAAACTTTATACAACACAGTTCAGTTTAAAGCAAATCTGTCACCGTTACTTTCTCGTTAATATCTGTCAATGGACGTCACAAAGGTGGAGTGTGTGCTTCTCTTTTCTTTCCCTCATCAGGTAATACATCAACCAGATGCTCAGTGACATTCCACAGAGGCAGACATGCTTGAATCAGCAACGGCTCCCACGCAACGATGATGCTGTGGCGGCTTCAGCAGTTTGTTCTTATCGGACGGCCATGTTGACGAAGGTTATGGGATTCTTCCTTGTCTTGATCTCTCTCGCGATTTGACACCAGGTGCAGGGCCCGCAGCAACAGGAGTACACACAGTCCTTACAGAGTGTACCCTGTGGAGACGGAGACACAGTTGGGAGTGGCAGGGCGGGAAGATAAGAAGAATTAGAGATGCAAAAGTTAAGAAACAAAGGCTTTCTATGTACAAGCAGCGACACCAGGAGCCGAGCAATCAGCCCGTTAGAAACTGGCACGGCACTAGTTTGCTGTAGTACTAACCCGTCCTTATCGCCAGCTGGTCACGTACTGACCCTGGGTGTCCATTTCTAACATTGGTAGTCCAAAGTGTCAAACAACAACGCTGCTTAGTTCAGATTTGGAAAACATTGTGGTCGAGGTAGAAAAAACTTTGTCAAGTGAATGCAATACGCAACGTGGACAATACAAAGACAGCAACACATTGCTGATTTCCCATTAGCCTTCCTCCCTCGCGGCGGGGTGTGGTTAGCTCAGCTGCAGAGGGGAGACGGGGAAGTGGTTCAGGGAACGGTGCCGGCAGGTGATTAATAAGCGCAGCAGAAAGGCATTCTGACTGATTGTCTCCCCTTCATAAACAGCGAGCAGGACTTGGAGCGAGAGAAAGGTGCAGACGCTCAGGGGCGAGGCCGAGGAGCGGAGACAACCAACCAACCAACCAACGAACAAGCAGCGGCAAATAAACAAAAAATAAAGTCTGTTGCTACTTCCACCGGTGTGTCCTACAAAAGAAACCTGCGGAGATAGCTCCAGCCCGGCTGCGTTTACGTTATAAAACTCCCAAAACACATGCTGCGAGAATCCATTACTGAAGCAGATTACTTTATATTGTTGTAAACAAAGACTCAAAAAACATACAGGCTTTGAAGAGGGCCTTGACAAAGTGTATTTGATAATACCGTACTGCTAATTATGGGGCTACAGTCTTTAATCCTATTACAGTATAACTGATAAACAGTGAAGGCAACAGTATTTTTTAACACAATGCTGCAGAGAAGACATTTTAGTCAGCATATCGTCGATACCTCAATGCCATAGCGTTGGCGCACTGACACCCTGAGTGCTGTGGTTATAGGAGGGATGAGTCCAAAAGCGTCCAGCAGAGGTAAACACAAACACTCCCCGACCTCATGGGTTGTCATGCAGGCGAAGCATGGAAGACACCAAAAGGCAAGGCAGCCTGAGAGAAAGATCTAGTTTAGGATCAACAATGGAAAAGTCTTTTCTAAAGTCACTGAGGTCTTAGCCAAACATATCTTCTTGGGCTGTAAAGTCGCTTAGGGCTGTACACAGACATTATTGTTGAAAAAAATATGTTTTGTTATTTCGTAGCAACTGCATAAAAAAGTGCACTCACACTGCGGCAAGTCTTGGAAGCAATCACAGATGCCAGACGTCCACTGGTTGGATACGCTGGTTGAGATAAAGGGCCTTGGCTGGCGGACGGTTTCAGACATGACTGAAGCTTCTGACAAAAAACACACATTGCAGTAAATCTCAAGACCAAACATTTTTGCTAAATGATACAATAAAACACAGACTTTAGCTTAAAATATTGACACTTTGAAGTTGCATAGGCCTATACATGGAGAAATTGTGTGTTTGTGATCCATTTTCAGAAATTATTCGAACAAGACTGACAGGATTTCTTTTAAATTATTTAGTTTTAAATTTTGTTTGTGGTATTTTCCGCAGAACTATTCAGTAGTTTATGAAAGAAAATATACATCGTCAGCTGCTCATTACTTTATGAGATGGGAATCTGTGAAAATATAAGCTTGCTCAGATGGAGGTTAAATTCTATATTCTGTGGTCCTGGTGGAGTCACAAATGTAAAGCCAAGAAGAGAATTACAACCTCAGGAGCACACTAAACTGGTCAGGGCAACGAGAGTTACACATCGCTGTTATTGGGTAAACAACTCACATCTTTTACCTTTCCGGTAACAAGGTGAACAGACAGGTCTGTAGTCCTGCTACCAAATTCTAGGCAGGTTGCAGACTACCTTTACAGCTCCAAGGTCACACAATCCTCCACCTGAAGTCAGAGCCTTGGAAAACACTGCTCAGGTGAGACATTCGTTTCAATAGGTAAGTTATTATCAGTTCTAGTCTTCTTCTTTGCTAAGAAAAGAAAAACACAATTTTGGATACAACACAAGAACTCAGTAGGTTGTCTTACCTCGCTGTGAGCGGCATTCCCGGATGGATTTTCAGGGCCGTGTTACATCTTATAGGCTAGCTGCAGAGCGGTGAACGTGACAGCACAGCACAGGCCGCATGTCACTTACCGGTCTATCAGGTCTGACTTGTGTCAATACCTTCGGCAGTCAGACATCAGATTGTTCTGACTGTCACGCATCCTTCTAAATCTCAGACGTCATTGTGATACAAAGTGTACATTACTCTAGCATTGAAGTGTACAACTCCTCTGTCTGGCCTCACTAAGGTCAGAGAGAAGTCAGTGTGATAAAATGAAAGAGACACGTGGCTCCGTGCCTTTCTTTAAATGCTACAATGTTTCTATATCAATTACTAATTTCCATCCAGAAGAGGCTATATCAGACATTACATTTTAAACATACTGCATTATCATTTTATTTTTTAAGAGTTCCATGTGGTCTAAATTCATGGTCTAAAGTCATATAATCCTTTTAATAATGAAAACACATGCCACAAAAATGGATGATACGTCCTGATTCTATTGGGGACCGTTACGCGGTGCTGAGTCAAATCTAAAACAACTCTAAAACAATTTTCTAATGATATTCCATCCAGTAGTTCTCAATGTGGGGTTTGACTACCAGCAAGGAGTACAAAAATAAAGGCCATGAAATGATTTTTAGGAGTAGAACGTGGAAATAAATGAATTGTAAACAAATCTACATTCATGTTTTAGACTTTTGTCCAATATTTATTTTGTGAACAATATAATTTTATATAATAATAATCCTTTACCTTTTTTAGGCCAAAGAAGTTCCCGCCACCTTTTTTACCACTGAAAACTTAATGACATAAGCGCCCCAAATACACATTGCTTTGTTTGCACTTCACAGGGCAAAAGTTGTGAATCAGCAGTTAAAACATTTCATTGTATCAAATATAGAATATATAGAATAAAGGTGGGCCAAATTCATGAGCTAAAGTCGCCCCAAGTCAAATTACTTTTTATCCCTTCATTTGGAGAGAGGCAGATCTTTCCTCTCTGTGGGACAGAGATCGGGTGCCTGCTGAGTTCCCCGAAGCAGCAGGGAGTGGCTGCGGATCAGAGGAAGTGTGATTAAATCAACTCCTGTGCACTGGAGGGCAGGCTGCGAGGGGTGGGGGGGGGGGGGTGCACAGAAGACGTGAGTTCTAGAACAAGTGCGCCTCCTGCAGGGACGCCAGAGCAGCGTATCTGGCTGAAGAGGAGGAGGCGTGGGATGCTGCTCTTCTCTTCAGCTCTCTGGAGATCTGGAGCCAAGATAGCGGATAGCAGCAGCATCCATACAGGCAGTCGCTCCACACACTCCCCTGTAGGACACATGCAGAGCGGCCTGAACACGGGTGGGAGGCTCGAAACCAAAAGGTGAACATTTGCATTTAGGTTGCAAATACATTTTTACTGATAAACAATGAAGCTTGAAGCCATTTTTTTTGTCTGATGTACTATGATACACTTTGTTTTTTTGTGTTAGATTGAGTTAGTTCTAAGAGAAGATACTGTGTTATTTAGTTGTAGTTTATTTGTAGTTTTAACACATTTCTTATGTTTCAACCCACCAAATTAGCAGTAAGGTTGTGCAATAATACGGCAGCTTGAAGTTCACAGAGAGCAGTGCCTTTGTCAGTGTAACAGTAATTATTGAGCTCGACTGCTTCAGTCAATTAATAGCAGCTCCCTGAGGACACTGAGTTTCTTGAAACCAAGTATTTTCTCCTAGCAACAGCAAATAAAGTACAGAACTTGTCAGTAAGGCCATGATTGAAGTTTTAGTGGGTGAGATTTGATAAATCAATAAAGTCTGACACACTAACACCAAGAAGGCAGATCAATGTGGAGCACGTGTCTTCTCAGCAGGGTCACTTTTTATTTCTCTTTCTTACTTTGTCACTGTCAAATCCTAACATTATTCTCACATAATCTGTATATAATATTAGTAATATCAATCTGTGTATTCAATGTTGAATGTGACCTTACAATTAATAATAGCTAATTTTGAGATAACTCGTTCTGGCTAAAAGCTGTCGAGCGACCAACTAGCAATGCTGTCCCTAGAGACACGCCACTCACTACTGTCTCAGGAAATAGTGACGGGAAGATGTAGAAACACTGTATGCACAGAACAATGATGCACAACTTTGAATTAATACACAAATACGTAAATTAATCTGACCGAATACACAGTTTTATTCTCGTGACACACCACTCTTGCAGCATGATCTCCTTCCACCCGTGAGAGAGAGTTTACAAAACAGCCTACATGCTGTGACTTGTTTTCATAATAACTTCTGGCACTTTCCTAGCTCATGCGCTGCGGTATTGACAGCTATCCGCAGCCCACTCCACCTCCGAAGAAGCCAACATTACCAACCACCTCCTTCTCTCTGGTGGCAGCGCTCCAGCTTCTGCCCGCCTGGCCTCCTACCACTCCTACCTCCTGCCTTATCTCGTCTTCTCTTCACTGTCCCAGAAACTCCGCGCTTATCCAACATCACACTCTCAAAACTTGGCCCCGGCGTGTGCTTTCGCGTATCGAACATCTGCTCGGTATTTGTTATGTGCGCAGTGACCTGATGGCAGGTATGTGAGTGTTTTGTGTGGACACTGTGGGCCGGCAGCCTGGCCTCCTTAATGCACTCACCGCTACTTGTTTAGTCATCCAGTTTTTTTATGGCTCAAATGTATTGATCTAACAAACATTTCCTAATTTAACTGCATCCCATCAGTTTCATCTGAAATCACTGCACAGACTCTAAAAACACTGTTTGCTTTGCTTCAGTAATATCCTGTGTTGTTATGCACGTCTCTGTGACGCTGCAGCTATTTCCCCCTGTGTGCTGTTATTGTATTTCATCACTAAAGCGTCCTCATGTTCTCAGCAGTAATCCTAATTATCCAAAGCTCCTGTGGCTCTGTGTATTGAGCTGTGGGCACAGTGTACGCATTCTGCTGCATTGTTCATAACATCACAGTGTCAGGTGACCACTCTACTTGACTGGAAGAATTTAGTCCAAACCGAGCGGGGGTCCGGGGGCCTCCTCCCCCAGGGATTGTTTTTCCCATTTACAGCATGCTCCATTTAGTATGCCATTTGATAATAAAATGCGTAATATATAATTTGGGGAAAAAACTGAAAAAAACGCGAGGTCTGGATCAGGAATATAATTACCCTCGATATATAGATATAAATTCCAATGTGTGCTGCATTACCGGTATTCCGTATCGTTCCCTGACAGACGCCCTCATGGCGAGAGAGGCCGGTGGTACGCAGCCAATACAGTCCAGCAGGGGCAGGCAGGGACAGGAGCCCACAGCACTGGTCACCTTACAGGTAAACACTGGGAGGCAGCAAAGGGCAAAGCAGCCTGCACACACACACACACACATGCACACACTAGATCAACTCACCGTACGCAAAATCATCATTCAATTCACTTTCGTAAACCCCCAAATTACAGATTTGCCTCAGAGGGCTTTATAATCTGTACACATGTGACATGCTCTGTCCCGAGAACAACACTTTCAAAAAAAGTTTGAAAAAAAGACACGTGAGGGAGAGCAACAGACGAGGGATTTCTCCCTCAAGAACGGAAGTGCAAATATATGTCATGTGTACAGAACGAATAACAATCCACATCGTGTTTCATCATTTCCCAAAATCCTCTGCGATATCACACCGTACACTGTATCCTGTTTTGGACACTTACAGTCTCCCACGTCTTTATGGCACTCACACAGGCCGGTACTCCATTGACCTTCCTCCTGAACCCTGCTCTCCGGCTGGACCTGAACAACCTGTCGAGACATAGCCGGGCTGGCAATCCACCACCATGAAGGAGAGGTGGGGTTACGTGGTGGTTGTGATGCTCTTCATACTGTTTGTTCACATAACAAACACATCCAACCTAACGCTTGAAAAGCCTCAGTTGCCAATGGGTTCCCCTTATACTTTGTACGTTTAATATACAACAAAGGTCATTGCACTTAATGTTCACGATTTAAAAATCTTCTAATTAAATGAATTAGACCAATTAAGGTTTTATCATCAATTAAATGTAATTAGATGCATTCATCAGTCTTAACTCAGAGCCAATTCATGTGTCTTTAATCACACCTACATGTGAGGAGAATATAAATTTGGTATCTGATTGAAATGGAGCTCTTTTTAACTTACATTGTTTGAAATCAAAAGAGTATATCACCTTTCACATGCCGATGATCTTCTTTGTATGAGAAATACTCAATTTGTAAAGGAAATACAGTCAATATTGTGAAATAGAAGTATGAAGTAGTAAGAAATTGATTTTGTTGAACTATGTAAAAACAACTCAAAATTGTACTATTTGCATTTAAATCCACTACTTAGATGTTAGACACCAACACATCCTGATTTTTTTAAAAACAGATGCAAAATAAATATGTAAATGCTAACAAATTACTAAGTTGCGATCTGATCTACTAGTTTGTATTTGAATGGAAACTAGGCCTGCTGCCATCTGCCCCCTGCAACTTAAAAACCTCTACACATTAACACCAGTTAAAAAAGAGGATATAAGTTAGCACACCTCGTATCCGTGACCCATAATTCTGACCAAAACCAACATCCGCAGGACACCATTATGCAAGTCACAAGATCAGCTCAACAAACCAGTGAGGTGTTTGCTCTGATCCGACGTCCACGCCCCTCGCTCACTGCCAGTTAAACACCGCTGTCTCCTGACCCAAGTTATTCTTTACTCCTCGGCTCCAAACTCGGAGATTAAGACTCCTCCAGAGCGTTCCCTTTTTTCTTTTTGGTACATGGGTGGCTCAGAGCCAGCCTGCTGTACTCGCAAGAATGATTTACTTCAGTGAAGTAGAACTGGAAATATGTAACCAGGCTGTTTTTTTTATTATCAAGAATTCATCACTTACCCGTCTCAGGGTTTAGTTGTCAAAATTCCAGGAAAAACGAGCAGGGGCCACTTTTGTTAAGCACTGTGAGACGTTTACCCTCTTTCTGTCTTCTCAATTTGACGTTCTCGTGTGAGCTTTTTGCTTGCTTGCAGTGTTTTGGGGTAAATATAACATGGTGGGTCAACAAGGCGATGTGCTCCCATGACTGTTACTCTGCTGACCTGTGGTATTTTGTTCCGAGACATCAGAGATAAGTTGATGTCTGAGTGACGCCATTGGAATCTCCTGATCTGTAGCAGTTGATTGAATAGCACAAATAAATCACAGTGTCATCATAGAGCACTTATCAAATGTCATCACTTCATAATAGGAATCTCTTTTTGGAGCTCTGATACTTTCTGATACTAGGATTCTGTTCAGGGACTTCAAAATAAACGATACATTTTACACAAAAAGTGTCATATTTGTCACCACATTAAATTGTATCATATGTAAGGATTTTATTTTAAGCTGTGCAACATAAAAACAAATTCTCTAATGTAAATATCCAATTTGGCATCGTCCTAAACAGGGAAGGCCCATTGGAGTGAATCCTACTCCTGCCAAGCAAAACCTGACTCCTCTTCCATACTGGCTGCAGCTGACACAGGTGATTGTACAGATTGACTTGATTCATGGTGGGTGACAGCGTATCACATCCACCCAAAAATATAGCACCTGATCTTTCTCAGTCAAAATATGCAATGACCATTCAATTTCTACAAAAGGAATTGGAAAATTAAGTAAATTATTGCATTTTTTAAAATCATGTATATTATAAATGCTAGACAATCTGAATTTGATATAATCTAGTCATTGTGCTAAAATAAACTAATCTAATCAGCTGACAGCAGCTCCACTTTCACTTTACAGATAGCAAGGTTGTATCGATCTTCTCATCCAACCCTCGCCTGCAAAGTGAAGAAGCATATTTCCCAAAATGTCAAAGTACTGCTAAGCATACACCAACAAAGGAGAAAAACATAATCTCTGTACTAGAAAATGTGTTTATTCACAATATATTTGAGGTCGCAGATATCTATAGTATATTACAAGCACGATGTGATGCATAAAGAAGGTAATTCACGTCATGTTGTGAGGATGTGATGGCGCATGTGATGATTATTTGATTTTGTGTGATGTGATATGATTTCCAATGAGCCGTGTTGAAGGTCCTTCTCTCCGGCTCTCCCTTTGCAATCCACTGATTCAAAGCAGGGAGATGGGAATACTAGGCATCCGTCTGCTGCATGCTGCCTTGATCTTTGGGAACTCTACAAATTGAGAGAAAAAATAGCAACAAATTTATCATCTTTACTGAATATTGGAACAGAAAGAGGTAAAGAAATCGCACAACCTCATACATTGTAAGTTCACTCACTGTGTTGGTTTGTTTTGCTGCAGAAGCACTTGATCAGATCCCTTTTCTCTGTGTCATTTGTGGGAATGTGACACTTTATTCCATTGGCCAAAACTGCAGTAAAATAGAGGTGGTCATTGAATTGAGCACGATAGAAACTCACATTATAACCCCTCACAATGTAATTTCCCTTGGCTGACGGAACCACCTTCACACTACCTGATATAACAATTCTTTTTTGTATTTTAACCGTTTTAAATCTTTAACCGAAATAATTGAAAGAACAGCAGTCACCTCTGCATCTGCACGGGTGGATGTGCCCTTTGAAATTATGAAATCCACTTTTGGGAGCTTCGCACAGTGGAAAAAGACAGACAGCAAGAAATCATTAATGTGAAACAATAATACATTACCTATGAAGCGCTTTGTAAGATTTCCTGTGTTGCGGATGTTGGGGAGAACATAAAATGCATCTGTACAGAAACAATTTAATTGAATTACCTCTGCTGGCGTAGAATGTGTCAATCAGAATGATGAGCAGGAGAGTAACACTTGTGATCCTCGACATGATGGGAGGGTGTTGCTCCGCTACTGACAAAGTGTTGGATTGTTTTACAGAGACTCACCGACAGTTATTTATACCGACCCCGTCCATGTCGGTCTGCAGAGTTTAAGCTACGGGCAGATCGGTCTAGACAAGTCTATGACAGATTTTCTTTTGGGTGATCTCTCAACCGTGCATGGATTCATCCTAACGATGTGATAAATGACACGTTGCCAACAGATATTTATAAACAAAACGTGATTTGGAATGTTTTTACAAACCTGGATTCGTAACGCTATGCTGAAGTCCAACTAGAAACATTTAATGGCTGTTTTTCACAACTAAAGATTAACCACTGGATTTATACTGAAGTCACAAATTAGACAACTTTAGACTGGACTTTGTGACTGGACTATATATATATATATATATATATATATATATATATATATATATATATATATATATATATATATATACACACACCAAGGACTGTACACTTTGCTCAGACCTTCCATCAAATCCAAAGTTACACATGTATGTTGCCTTTGTACCATGAATACCAGATATATTTTCTTTCAACCTATCTGACAGCATGATGCTGACCGCCAGTTGGAACTAAATGTGGAATGAAAAACTCAGTTATGACATTAATGGCATACTGTCTGGTGAGGTGCTCACAACTAACAGTTTAGGTTGACTTTGGCCTTCAGTGCTAATAAATAAATAAATATATAATCATATTCTGAATGTTATTATTACTGTTGGACTAATTAATGTTTAACTGCAAAGTAATAATGCGTGTCTGACACCCTGTTCTTTTGCATTGAATCATACTGGGATGTTTGCTGAAAATGATTGGCTGGCCCTTCCTAAAGAAATTCCACCATCCGCCACTGGGTCTAGTCATTGGCTGGCGCCTTAGTCCCTCTCTCATTACCCAAAGTGCGTAATTACGCACTGCGCCCCGTGGAAACGTTGGCACTCACGCTGTACAATCAGCACGGTCCCTTAACGTTACATACAAACGCGCACTGACGTCCACGTGCCGCTATGAGTCACGACACAATACGAGGAAATGCCCGAGACGAGAGGCCCCTTTAAATGGACGCTTCATCGCTGTAGTGCCGAGAGAGAGGGAGGGAGAGGGGGAGCGGCAGAGAGGGAGAGGGAGAGGGAGAGAGATCTGATCAACAACAACACTGCTCTTCTCTGCCGCCGCTTTTACTGGATTCCGCCGTTTCCCGCGGCCTCCGTGAACAAGAGGTGAGTTCACGTGTCTGGCGTTTAACGCCATTCCCGAAGCAGCGCGCCACACGCGATCTGTTGGTGATGCTTTTAGCTGCCGGCGGTAAAAACCCGTTTACAGCAGTGAATGTATGGAACGGACGCCCCCGCGGGGTGTGCTGCTCAGCCACCGTGACGTCCGGGTTGGCACACGATCCACCTGTTAGTCGCAACAAAGCGCAGAACACGTTGTTTCCGCGGAAGCAGCGGGGAAGTGTTTGTGCGCACTCGCCCGGAGCCCGGCCGCGCTCTGACGCGTCAGAGCTATTTTTTGACGGGACGTCTTTGGTTTCTTTCGCAGGTTACGAGGACTTTCCGTCCGATCGGCAACAGTCCGCGGTGCGTCGTTCGCACGGTCGTCGTGTTGAATGCCATTGCGGAAGTGAGAGGCTTTTGGACACGACGCGAAGCCTTGCGCTGTGCGGACATCTAGCGGCCGGCCGGGAGAAGGCTTCCTCCTCGAGATGTACGGAGCATCGGGTATCCCGGAGCTCATCCGGGCCAGCGGGCCGCCTCGGCAGCCGGGTCCGGCAGGCCAGTACGACCCGGGACACCCCCAGGTGAACGGCGACGGCGGCGGGGGCAACCCTCAGAGACTAGGGCAGAGGGCCCCCAAGCTGGGACAGATTGGTCGAACCAAGAAAGGTGGGGGGAGGTGTTGTTTTCTTTGTTTGGGTCAGGCACACGACAGGGACCATTCAGTGATAACAACACTTTTATTCGGTAAAACATATTAAGTTGATTTGTAAAAACATAGCTCAGAATTGCAACCCTAGTTATTGTACAATTATATTGAGTAATGTGTAAACATGACCTGTAAATCTTACAGCCTCTGAGGCACGGTAAGGTAAAATCTTTACAGAAGTAGTTTGATATTTTCGCGAAGGTTCTTGGTCGCTCTCCCTTGACGACACGTCGACATTATTAACTAGAAGGGGGAGGAAATGCTTATCCCGACCAAGCGAATGAATGTCAAACTATTCCATTGAGTACAAAACCTCTGAATAAAGCCGTTTTCAATTGAATCCCTTCCTGACCTTTGACTTTTCCTCCCCAGTGGACTTGGACGATGAGGACCTGGATGACGTCATGAACAACAACGGGCAGTGTCCCGTATCCCTGTCGCCCATCTCCTAAACTTCACCAAGAAGTGCAATTTAAAAAAAAAAAAAAAAGAAACCTCGCAGGTCCCCGTCAGTGATCTTGGTCTTGATCCTGTCATGTGTCTGACCGACGCGTCCGACGGCTCATCCAGGCTCAAAAAAACGCCTCATTTAGCGGCAGTCGAAGCCGAGGCCCTAACTGTACATATTGTTTATTTAACGCCCCTTTGGGGGGACTGTGAGCGGATTGTGTTGCGTCGCTCTCTGCTCTACACCTCGGCAGGCCGTAGATTATCAGGACTTGAGAGAAGGAAGTGTCTTTATTCTTCAGAGCTTCTTAACAAGGGCTATACGTTTCTAAAGTTGCACCGAGCAAATGGTCTTTGGAGGAAAGCAGCTTCTCGCCTGCCTGTTTTCTGGTGAGGGTTTCTGGGCCTGTGGGTTTGAACACAGACCTCCTGATGTCTTAACACACAGGTGAAATGTTACGCTTTGGTTGTGCAATGACTATCGTTCTTTACTCTCACTCCAATGCAAGTGGTGCACTATTCAGTGGGCAAAAGGCAAAAAAAAATGCCTGCTAAATATTTATTGTTTCAAAAAAGGAATGGGAAAAAACACGTTGTTGTGTTGTTATGGCTTCTAAGTGTTTTTTACTTGTTTCTGAACGGAAGTTGCGTCAGACTTCTGTAACTTGAGATTCAATACGTTCCCAAATGGTGCACTTTGTAGGAATGCCTGTTATGTGCCGTGAAATGTTGCAGAATTCTATGCATGGAGTCTGTTAAAGCATCAAAACACGTAACTGGTATCCTGTTAATAAGGGCTAATGTAGAAGAATTTCAAACCGCAGCACCGTTATGCTCTTTAGGTCATGCAGAGTCAACATTTTCCTGAGCTCCTTGTTGGCTCGGCCTGCTGACTCAGCAGTAAAATGTTGTGAACAACAACGGATTTATGGAGGTTGTTGGCTTTCTAAGGCAGGGTTTCCCAGTTTGCAAGGCAACTGTGATAAAACATGTACAGTCGTAGTTCTTTTGATTGAATTGCCAAAAGGCATTTGACGCTGTATTACAACGATGATTGAAATAGATTGGCACGCAAATATATGTCCTAATGAACAACACTTTGTATTGATATTTACATCAGTAATCTGCTTAAGCTACACCCAGATGGTGTCAGGTTTTCTTTTGGGGTTCAAGTGAACTCTTTAAAGATAATACCATCCATTACTTCACAATTACAGTATGACATCATGAAAACAAGCAGCTCTCTATTATTCGTTCTCACTGCTGAGACAATCTTAACACTGAAGCTTTTTGGTGATTTGGGGGATTTGCAGTGGATTTTGTAATGCCATGCTACTGTCGCTGAAGGCTCACGCTGATGTCAGTTACTTAGTTGGCTGTGAAATTGTTACTTGTTGACTTTTACCTCTTTTTGTGTCATGGAAGCACTGCATTTCACAGCCCAAATGACTCAGTGATTGTCTTTGGGATTGTGGCTAACTTTTGCATGGAAATGATTGACTTTTCTTAATGCATCTCCAGAAATTAAAAATGAATCTTTGTGGAATTTGTCGATATAATACGCTTGTTCACGTATGTTTTCCTAAACATTCACATTCACATAATTCACATGAGTTTCTTATCCATAGTCAATGTATAACTGACAATAGACGTTTGGAGAAATATATGAAGAACCAGCATGGGAGCAAAGCAATGTACTGCTCAAAAGTATTATGGACACCTCAAAAACTAATAATAATGTATACACTCTGTGTCACAATCAGTTCACACTTACCTGTGAAACCATGCCAGTCAAGGATGAATTCATCCCTTTAAAAAGTTATTTATCTGATATGTCATTAAGACAGGGTAATATTATCTGCCGCTTCTTCTTCATATAGAAACACAGGAAGCTTTTGCGATTATTCGGAAAAAGACAATATCCATCCTGCGAAAGGAAAGTAACTTTCCCGTTTACATGCAAACTCGATTATCAAAACTATGGGTTAACTCGTCTGACTGATGGCTTTCCTCTTCCGTTCCCTCAACCACCCTCTGGAAAAGGGTTAGAAACACAGTGCCACATCTGGTTGGTTGGTTGTATACACCTGCACACCGCCAATATCAGCTGATAGCACAATGCTGGGAGACTGAGGCATGAATAACTTGCGCCTCGCGTAAAGGGAGTCTTCCTTTCGGAACTACCGCCTAAGCTCCATAATAAAGAATTATAGCGGCATATCCATAATGTCTTCATCAGAGAACGCTCCATTCAGAATTAAGGCCTTTAATCGGAATACACGACAGTTATAAAATCTGGAATATTGTCATATTCGTTTTATGTTTCCAAGGTGACGCTTAATAGAAACGGCAATATCAGCTGCAATTGCCCATGAGCCCGGTGCATGATACCGCCAGTGGGTCACGCTCACGTGCACTAGCATGCTCTAAAATGCCAGCGCTGAAAACAGAGCACGCATGAGAGTGACTTCATTACTTCTCCACATCTTTACATAGCAACCAGTTGTTTGCTGCTATATGAATGATCTTACTGTCATAGAGAGAACCTCTAATGAATAAATGTTAAATGTTTTTTGTCTTGTCCCAAATCGCGATTGGGAGTAGTGTTTTCTCTAAAAGTAAATAATGTTATTGATTCCAAGGAGAGGTTTGAGAACACAGCATTATGTGGAGGCTGATAATAATTTTGGTGTCAGTGTTTGTGTCAAGGAGGAAGAACGACTCATCTACTCAGTTACTGAAAACACCACACAATTAAGAATGTTGCATTATCTTTATTATTTAAGTACTGTTGGACGTGTTAAAAATCCATTCACTTTTCACGATGAGCCAGGTGTATAAAACTATGACATAAAAAACAGCCGATCCTGTTCAGAGCACAACACGTCTTAAGAAAAATATGACTTTAGAAAACTCTGAAAGCTGGAACTGGGCCACAGTGATCTACTTACTGTATAAACCTACACAGGAGCCAAAACCTCATCCGAGGTTTAATCAAAAATAAATAGTGGCAGTTTGATCTTGTAGTGGCTGATATGGAAGCTATTGGAGGGATAATGACACAGTGACTGCATGATAAAATATTTCATATTGGAGCTGGGTTTGTAACAGACAGGTATGAAACGGGCCTGTAGTGAGTATTGTAGTAAAAGGCCTGTGTAATAAGGCCATCCTACACACTGAGCCCTGTGTGAAGTCACACCCTGTTTATCGTAACGTCTATTTTAGAACCACCCACCGTTAAAACAAGACGCTGCATTGACGCCCTGTGTCTGTCGTACTGAGCCCCTGAGGCGCAGCCTGAACACCAAACTGCAGTTGATTACTTTCAATTACATGGCAAACACTTATAGATGCTGGTTCTCTCATGGAGGTGCAAAGATTGGCTCTAATCCACCATTTAGGCTACAACTCAAGAGGATACACCCACAGGGCTTGTATATTAAGTCGGGAATCCAATTACAATGTATTTGTGAAGATCACGTAAACAATTGTGGAATGTGTGGACGGGGTGAGAGACATCATTCATGGAATAATTGAGTGTGCCACATAATAATCGAGGGGTTATCAAAAGTCTGCCTTTGATTATAAAGGGGTTATCAAAAGTCTGCCTTGAGAAAAAGAAAAGAAAATCCCATTTCAGTTTGCCTGTATGAATCACACCTTCATTTTTACTCCTCGCCACGGCTGCAAAAAGGAGGGGGGATCTTTGTCAGCTTCTGTTGGTGTCCCAAGCTGTGTGTGGGGGGCGTTGGGGGGGAAGCACTCTCAGACATATTCTTTAGTGCTGCTCGGCGGACCGGAGCGGGGAGGGGCCATGGACGGGTACTTGGACACTTGTTTCTTTCGTGGACAGGAAGCCGCCAGCATGGCTCCGCCCAGGACATCTAGCAGGGAGCCGCCCCACGCGATGAAGATGGCGGCGCCAAACTCAAACCTGGGCAACACAACATTGTATTGAGTAGTCTTTTTTCAAAAAGATACATTTAAAGGTTCCATATGGAAAATGTGATTTCTCCAATTTAGCAAAGACACCATTTCTATCTCTTCAGTTCAATTAATGATAAAATGTACTCAGGCCTTTTATTTAAAGCGAGGCTATTGCTGAAGAGCAGCCACTGTTGACAGAATTATTGAATATGGGATGCAACTAAATGCTATAATGCCGTGTCAGAGTAGCACAAGTAGAGAACTATAAGAGTCGTGTCAACTGTAGGAATATACTGTAAATCTTAAGCATTATCTACAATCTACAAAAGCCTCCAGAGGCTCCTGGTCAAGTTAAACTGTAGTAAAATAGATTGATCAAGGGTGTTTCATTATTTGTCAAATGAAGAAGAATGTGTATTTTTTGTGGCACAGTGTCAAAATAAGGTTCCGCATTCAAAAAATATCAATAAAGTGACGGTGTTATTAGTCAAATGTAGCCTACTTAAGTTCCAAAAGTTAATATTAAATATTAAAAATGCAGGATGCAGAAGGATGAATGGATCTTTACATGTCCAACTATAAAGGTCCTTGTGTGTTTGTAGGGGTTACTTACTTGGTGTTGACTGGAGTGTAGGGATTATAGAAAGCCCGGATCACATTATGAGCAAACCAGGAGCACGCTACGATGGCACAAAGCCCTGAGAGGAAGCCAACAACAAAGATCAATCAGTCCATCAGCTCATCATCAAAACCTTAGAGGGTAGAGATGCTTGTAGCTCTTAATAGTCACCAGGCGGCATCCTGTTGACTCTAGCACAATTAGCTTTACGGTTTTATGTTCTCTTCAGAGCCATTTAGATCTCTTATGTTAGAATCAGTGCCAGAAGCACTGAACTAGAAGGGACCAATGACGTCTGCAGGGCTGCAGCAGAGGAGTGGGAGGAAAGCTTTTTGCACGCAAGGAAGTCGACTTCAATTTGGTCACTACCCATTTCTTTTGTATTTTACCATTTCAGCGACACCATTGGTCCACACCGAATGGTCCCAGAGGACGAGTCGCCATACAATTTGGTAAAGCTCTGTTGTGCCCAGTAAATGAATCCCACTGACTTTGGTTATTCCCAAACATTTAGTGCCACGGCAAGGTCAAGGTTATCACTTGAATCAACCATCTCCACATGGACACTAAAAGTTGGATTAGGAAGAATTTTCTATTGACATTCATGGCTTCTAGTTGATGAATCCTCAGGAATCTGTCCGTGCCTAAGTTTGTATATTTCAGTCGCTTTGGGTGACTTCCCTTGTAATACTTCCAGCAATAAAGCATTTGCAAGCAGCTAGTACAGTTCAAAGTTGTCATAAATGTACGGCATTTGCTCAAAGTACCCCAACTATTGCCTCACAGAGGAGCTAGCATGGACCTTTAGTCTAAATGTTGGCTGGGTTTCCGACCTACACACAGTGGCACAGAGGATACTTTAGTGCTAGGGCTTTTTGAATGGTCTGATGAAAATAATCTGATGTTGTTCCTCGCGTAGACCCACTCGCAGAAGCTGTTCCTCCGGCTCTGAGTGGAACAACACCTTCATGTTGGTTTTCCCTTTAATTTCTCATCTATCTGCATGTAACCAATTTCCATTCACAGGGATTGCCGCCGTCAACGTAAGTCATCCTCACCTCCAACTAGCAAGATGATGCCTCCTGTCATGGCGATGCGGGACTTGCGCAGCTTTTCGTTCCCTCCGCAGGTGGTGCACTTCATTCCCATGCAGGCTACACCCAGGCCTGCCACGGACACAATGATGCCAACTATCATCAAGGCACGAGTGGCCTGAAGTGAACCTGGGGCAGACACAGAGGAGGAAAGTGAATAGAGGGGGGAAGGAATATTATGTACGAGAGGAGTACAGGAAAGTGCGCTGGTTGTGTGTGGGGACGCAGTAAACAGACGGCCTTTTGTTCAGCGGAATGTGGGAGCGCAGCTTTAAAACAACAACAAAAGAGATCATATAGAGAGAAATCGCTGACGCAGAAAGTGATAAATGATGAGGAAAGACTAACAAAGTTTCCTTGACCTATAAGGCTTTATGCGTGTGTCCAGAGGTTGTGAATTACACTCTCAGTGGCCTCTCGGGACATTTGGATGTGAGGCTTTCCTGGAAGAGAAACCATGGGATACACATGAACACACAAACAGACAGAAAAACCTCATCTCACACGCTCTGTTTCCCTGTGGCAGATCCTCATCTGTCAGTGGCCCCCTCCTCACCCTATAAACCACAGGGTGAGTCCCCCCCCTTCTCTCCCCTCCTTTTCTCTCCCCTTCTGTCCACCTAGAACCAGTCTGTGCCAGTCCAGGCCATCCCTGCCCTGCCCAAACAAACAACCCTCCAGCGGGACGGAGGGATGGGTAGAGGGGTGGGGGGGGGGGGGGGGGGGGGGGGGAGTAGGGGGCTAGCTCTATGAAACACTGCGACATGGGTGAACTAGAGGGTAGGTTGTACAGTGAACGCAGATGAGGAACAGGATGCACAGTAGCTTTACCACGCTACTCTCACTGCTACTGAGACGTGCAGCTTTGCAGTGGATTTGTTACTGTGGCACCAATAAGGAACAGGAGGAGGTTGCTCATTACAAATACTATATTTATGATACCTGCTGTTGCATTTGCTACAACCGTAAGAAATACTGACATACTGTGTGCCAACATTATTTTAGGAATTCTCGATTCCATGAGCATCACTCCTCGGCCCACTGCGCCCTGTGGCGCCGAAGGGTCCATATTAATGTGATAATTTGGTAAAACTTCATAATCTATTGCTTTTAAATCTGCTCTCATTGTTTCAACTAATATGCAATTCGTTTTAAATTCAATTTTGTAAAAAGAAAACAAACTTAACAGTGTCTGTTGATAACAAGAGATGGCTTTAAATGCTGAACAACAGAGTCGGCGTGTGTGTGTGAAAGCGTGTGTGTGTGATGTACAGCTCTTACTGCAGCACTGACGTTACCATGGTCACTCTTCCGTTGAAAAGAAATACGTTTGGCAGGATCTTTCGTCAGAAGCATCCGCCGTGCGAGTGTTTGTATTATTGGTGTATATTTTATGGAACCGAGAAAGTGTGTCCCCGAAGTTATGAAGTAACACGAATCTGGTTTTGCAATGAAGAAAAAAGAAATAGAAACGTTTCACTGTGACCCATCGAGGTGCCACTCAGGTGCACCGGGTGCGTCTCCAGCGCAAACGGCATGCGTAAAGACACCGTGTGACGCGCAGCACCATCCCACCTGCGGCACTGAACCCACTGGAGACTGACACATCCCTACACGCAGTTGGACTACTCACTGTCGAGCTGCAGGATGGAGTCGTAGATTTTACACTGGACCTGCCCGGTGCTCTGGAAGGCGCAGGACATCCACAGTCCCTGGTACATGGCGACGGCTGTGATGATGTTGTCCCCGATGTACGCAGACATTTTCCACTGCGGCAGAATAGTCCCGATGATTAGTCCTACGATGCCAATTAACGACATGAAGAATCCCAGCAGCTGGATGCCGGAGTTGGCCATCGTTTTTCTGGAAAGGTCTCGTGAAGTCCCGAAATGTGCCTAAATGTTCCCGGGGAACTCTCTGTTAAAAAACCGCGAAGCTCCGGGTGTGCGCCTATTAAAAAACACTTGCGGTGTCCGTGTCTGTCCTGAACTGTGTACCAGGGGTCTTCAGTCGGCAATGGGCGTGCGAGTTGTGGGTGATGGTGTGAAGTGGGTGTGTAGTTATCCCGCCTGTTGATGCATGGAGCTGCGATGCTCTGTGGTCGCTGTTGGGAACTGTTCCCTCAGCTCCAGAAAAGCAACAGGTCGCCTCTCCTCTCAACACCTTCTCTGTAACATACCATGCTTTTTTTATTATCTTTGAATGTAGCTCTGCAAGTGTCTGAAAATAGGTACTCAATTTGAATGTAAAACCATTGGAGCTATTTGGAGTTTGGATATTTGCCCGGATATAAACAGCATGGTTTTAATGGGGGAACGAAATACCAGCTTTAATAATGTATAAAACTTAAGTTATATACAGTTTTCTTTTCTTTCTATGTCTGGAACTCACAAGAAAATATTTCATCAAATGTCTCATGATATTCTTTAGTTTTCTTTTCGAAAATTAGTGTTGGTGTGTGTACGTGTGTGTGTGTGTGTTTGTTTGTGTATGTGTGTGAATACCCGCTGACCCAGATTGATGCTATAACTAAAGTCCCTGCCAAAACACAAATTACTAAACTCCCAACAGCCCTTTTACCCCAGATCGCCAAACACTGGCTCCAAGCAGATGACCTCCCTGTTGTTAGTAAAGTGGTAATGAGGTGAACCGCTGGGTGAGAAACAAAAGAATAACTGTACGGTCACGTGAAGGTGGCAGCAGATATCTTCAGCAGTGGGATATACAAACCCTCTGCCTACTAGCTGAAAAGCTTTCGTTGAATTTAGATATCCAGTGGACCCGGTGGACTTTATAGCTTGAAGTGTTGCAGAGGCCGGCATTGGTGGCCTCTATCATATGGAGTCTAATCCAGATAGGATTCAGCTTTAGATAAGCTCTGCAAAAGGGCTCCTTGGGGAGATCTAGGCTGATGGATCTAGACGTGTCTGTGATTGAAAACATGGATTTTATTTTTAAAGCATAAAGGAATGTTCTAGGAATATAGATTTACAATCCTACATGTATTTGAAATCCTTTTGTGCTGAGAAATCTGCAGTGAGAAATTGAAAACAATGGTGTTCTGAACGCAAAGGATTGTGGGAAATCCAGTGCACGTCAATATGCAATGTTAAGACGAAAAGGAAGAAAACATCTGTCCTCTTCAGTCATATATGGAAAAGAATGACACGTGTTTCTACTGCCGACTGAATTATTTTATTTATTATTATTTATTATCTGCAGGACATTGAATGAAGTGTGACTTTTTCCACATGCACTGCATTTGCATATTCCACAAAAAAGCAATTGCAGTGCAAAGGCAAACGTCCGGAGAACTGAAATAGTTGATTGTATTTATCAACGCTTTATGTTTTCAGCTTTTTATCATCCACGAATTTAACTGTAGCATTTTACACCTCTTGTTACTGACTAATATTCACAATAGTTATTCCATTAACCCCCTCACGCAATGAATGGGCCAAAACTACGAGACAATGGCACGCATTGTCCAATGCAGGGGTCAGGCTTTTGGCGCTGCAGTGTGTGTGACTTCATACTGTGACTTAACAACAGTGCAACAGTAATGGAAGAGGAAGTAATAACCCATAAGCCTGCTGGTTATCCCCACTTCCAGGTTGATGGGGATGGGCTCACCTACTGGCTGGGTTTTCTCATTTAGAATGTAATAAAGCTTTACTTTCACAGTTCTGTTACCGTTTTTTTCTTTCTCTTCCTCCACCCCTCGCTTTGCTAATTTTCTCACATTTTTGCCCTCCCTCCCTCCCCACCTACTTACCCCTCTTCTCCCACTATAACTCTTTTCCCCTAGCGTGTCCAGGGTAATAGGCATTTGCTGTTGAGGCCAACAAATGCCCCTTTGTTGCTGTGGATTGACCCCATAGGTCAAGGAATCTGTTTCACTTTGATACAGAGGTTGAGGAAGAGGAGGATGAAAGACTTGTTAGGATCAAGGCAGGATGTGAAAGATGAAGGAAAAGGCGAAAAGGAAAAACAAATGGAAAAAAAGGCGAGCACAGGGTGCTGGGTGATAGGTGGAAGAGGAAGATGAGGAAGAGGAAGATCAAGGGGCAGTCCCAGCCCTACCAGTGTTGTTGCCACAGGTAACCTGATTTATCTGAGGTCTATTTGGCTGCCTTTTCCACCCAGGACCTGCATTGCAAAGGACACAAAAAGAACATTGCTCCCCCCCCCCACACTCCCTTTCACTACACCTCTTGATTTGAAAGCGTAAACACACATTTGTCTTTCTGGTTTAGCCGTTGCTTCACACTCAGTAGGAGCTGGAAAAGAAAACAGCTAAATCAGCCCGAAGAAGGGCACTAACAACATTCTCTCGGGGGCTCTCCCTCCCACTGCTGAGGCCTCCTGGGTCTGAAGTGAGCAAGTAGAGTGCCAATCCAATGATTGAAGTCCTTTAAGTGCCCTTGGAAGTCACTCATGCATGAGCAATCAAACACGCTGGGGCCACGGCTTTTCCCTGAAAAGCTTTTTTGTGCACAAATGAGGGGGATGGCGCCCCTCTCTACATGTCCCCTGTCTTTTCCCCCCTTAGTCTCCTTATGCAACACAACTTAGCCTTTGTGCAGCAGCAGCAGAACGGGACCAAAAGGTTGTGTTCTTGGTCTTGTGAACTTAAGAGCTTGGCAAGTGCTACATGGTAGAAATATATTAAGAGAGTCGGAGACAATCACAGACTCTGTGGCATCTTGCAGCGCCTCAGTAAGCAGGAAAATGGCTACAGTGTAACTGTGGAATGTATTATACTGTAAACCAAACCTCCACAGGAAGCGGTTCCTTTCGTGCCACGGTAGAGGGCCTGTGTTGCGGGGGCACACTCCAGTCCAGCAGGTGGCAGTAAAGCAGCGTAACAATGTCTGACAAAGCAGTGAGTGTTAGGAAAGAAAACAGGAACGTCTTGATTTTGTGGCGAGCCAATTTGTTTTTTTTCCTTCTGATAGTGAGAAGAAAATATAAAAAAGAGTAAAGAGTAAACATAATTTTTAAGCATTTGATGAGAATAGGACCGCGGAAGGAAAAAGAATCAGCACTACTTACAAATGTGGGGCTCAAAGTTTGAGTATGTAGTGCATCTCAATTGTTTTTCATATATGGCAGTGGGTCTACCTGCAAAAGTAGACTGTATGAGTAGCAAATAATTTAAACAAAGACCGATTCACTCCAGCAGATTGATTGAATTATTCCAGCATAGTAACTGTTATGCGTTGTGTCACATTCCGATATGATTCGGGTGCTTGGTGTTTGTTTTCCCATAATTTTGGGAAGGTTTGTCTGAAAGAAATGTTACAAATATCACCGTAATCAAGATCACATTTTTTTCAGTTTCTTTGTTAGCTTCTAGCTGCAATTGATGAGTGTACAAATGCCGTGTTCACAACTTTTGGACATACGATATTTTCTAACAGACACGTTTGCTTTGTAGCCCAGAACGTTGCCCTTCTGTTTACATGCCTATGCTTGTTGAGCAGATGTATTGATGCGGTTTGGCTTTTGTGCACAGTAACCAGCTTAGTTGTTGTCGGGTCGAGTTAGCTTCACTTGCGCAGGTTCACGCGGCCTCCTCCCTATGGGGCGCCGTTTGTAAAATGTTGCACTTTCTAAAATCCTGCGCAGTTTTTCCACATTTAGCATTATCATATGAAAAAAAAAGCATGACAATATTCACATGTCACTTTTTCAAACATTTAGAGAGAAATTGATGTACATTCATGCAATAACTTTTCCGAAGAAGGCCTTAGGTAAGTTGACTTACTTATAGACAAGTTTCCTGAGTGAAATAGGCGGGTCGCCATTGGCCTTTCACTCTGTCAACGACTTCCGGTTGTGTCTGCCAAGCACTTCCGGTTAGCGAGTTAGCGTCTTTTACTGTCTTTGGTTAGCGTGCAGAAAAAGTAAACTATGGATGGTGTTACACGCCGACACGGCTCCGGGACATATTGTGCTGTTCACGGTTGCAACAACTCGTGGCGATTGCTGAATATTTGGTCGGAAGGAGAGTGTTTCACCATCAATCATCTACAAGGCGCTATAGATTTGCACTCAAATACGGAAGGCTTATCATTCGCGGAAGTCAACACAGTCTACTAATTATTACGCAGACCAATGTCAGCATTTTCATAGAAAGAAAAGTAAGTTAATACCTTTATCCATTCCGAAGCTATTAATAGATATGTCAGGGGTGCGCACTTTGACGCTCGTCAGTCGACTTTGAAGGGTTAAAGCATGCTTTTAGTGCAGGCAGGCTAGAGGGGATTACTTTTTCTTTTTATTACTCTTCGTGTTCTGTTATATATTAACACACGGATACATACAAACATCTTAATACAAGCATAAGATGGGCTAACGTACCTTCCAAAGTACGGCGGCTGCATGGCTACAGGTACAGCCTGCAGTCTCCACATCTCCCGTCTTGGTAACCAAAACCCAGGCGTTATGCGCTGAATTGTTAACGGACTGGCTTGGTTAAACATCGGCCTTTAGGTAAATTAAACTGGCCATATCGTGTAAAAGTACACAGCCCACTTTGTCGGAATGGAGGTACTGAAACGCCTCTGAGCTTTTCAGGTAATTAATTGCATTCCCATCCACCGCCATGGAATCAATAAAATAAGAAAAGATCTTGTATGTTGTGATGCTGGGCCATATCGACATCTTGTCCGCCCATGATGTTACCTTACTTGGATGCGGAATGGTCAAAACACCATTTTTAACAAGATTTTCGGTCGAATGTTGCCATTCCAAAGCCATTTTTACACCACTACTCAGCCTGCGCCGGAAGTTCTTGGCAGAAACAGGAAGTAAAGCGGAAGTGCCCAGGAAACTTGTCTATTGAGCTAAAGAGTAGGCTATGGTGGGCAAAAACATTTATAATACTGGCGCTTTTTGCCCCCCTTTACGGGCTGTGGATCCTGGACTATATACTTTCCCATATATTCTAAAACCTTTAAACATCCCTAAATATTTGCACATACTGCACACTGCGCACTGCCCACCATAGCCTACTCTTTAGCTCAATAAGTAAGTTAACTTACCTAAGGCCTTCTTCGGCCAATCTCCTCTGAATCGTGCTGGATGACACACCAAACAGATCCGCGATTTCTCGGGTTGATAGACCGAACAACACAAAGTTAGAAAGCTTGTCGCCAGGAATATCCAGAAGCGGGCGTCCAGCACCTGTGCTTGTAGTACCAGCGCTAATGTTGACTTCATCAACTTGGACCTCTTCCACACGCATGCGGTGCTCAAACAGTCTTAAACAATTCAAAACTTCGTCGTCTATGTATACATCTTGAAGAGCAGTTATCCGACCTAGTATGTCCAAAAAACCCTCAATATGTGTCAAAATCGTATCTGCAGAAAACCAATGTTGATCGATTTGATCTGCTAATGCTAGCATGCTACCTCGGAGCCCACCGATGTCTTCCATTAGCTATCCTTTTTTTGCACACGGCTCTGTTGTCTTTTCTGAATGTGAGATGTAGCCACGCCCCCTGATTTGCATATAAGAACGTGAAATGTAAAACGGCATTATGAAATAAGTCTCTGTAAATGTAAAACGGCATTATGAAATAAAAGACTCTGGAAATGAAAAGTGGCATTATGAAATAAAAGTACCATGAAATGAAAAGTGGCATTATGAAATAAAAGCACCATGAAATGAAACGTGACATTATGAAATAAAGGTACCATGAAATGAAACGTGGCATTATGAAATAAAAGTACCATGAAATGAAAAGTGGCATTATGAAATTAAAGTACCATAAAATAATTAAATGTATTTAATATATATGTATTTATTGCCTCATTTCTTTATTTTATGATGTATTTCAAATGCATATTTCATGTATTTATTCATTTATTTAATTTTGACTAAAACGGCATTCCATAAAATAGAGGCACATTTCATTTTGAAATGCGGTCCGCATGACCGCAGTGGAGAGGGGGTTCACGGCTCTATAACAAGAACTAATTCATCCGGACTTGCCAGCTTGTCCTGCCGAGGCGTGAATTACCGTAATTATTGTAATATTCAGTTGACAAGTCTTAAATGTTAAATGTAGAGCTAAATGTAGACTCTACATTTAACATTTACATTTAACATTTACATTTACATTTAACATTTAGATATAACATTTACATTTAGATTTAACATTTAGATTTAACATTCAGATTTACATTTAGATTTAACATTAATATTATTTAACAACTTTGTTCCTGCCAAACATTATCCTTGTTAAAGT
Organism: Gasterosteus aculeatus; assembly: GCF_964276395.1. Lineage (NCBI taxonomy): Eukaryota > Metazoa > Chordata > Actinopteri > Perciformes > Gasterosteidae > Gasterosteus > Gasterosteus aculeatus. The sequence continues at coordinate 10,160,720 of NC_135694.1, read as the reverse complement.
TATTGCATGAATGTACACAAATTTCTCTCTAAATGCTATATGTGAATATTGTCGTGCTTTTTTGTTCATATGATAATGCTAAATGAGGAAAAACTGCGAAGGATTTTGGAACGTGCAACATTTTACAAACGGCGCCCCATACCTCCCTGCTTTTCTGTGTGTAGGCGAAGGATCAAAGGAGCTGCACGCTGCAGCGTGATAATGAATCGCCGTACACCGAAGCATGAAAAAGAACTTAAAAGAACTAAAAGCACCGATAACATCGAATCTTATCAATACTCTGATCTTTCGTGATTACTACCCGGGCCTCATTAATGCTCTTTATCGGTACCCATCCTTAGACATACACGTGGGTCCTCTGTATCTGCATACGTTCTACAGTATATTGTTGTTTTCCATTCAAATTGGTGATGTAAAGATGACATTGAACTATATTTTTCATTCCTGATTTTACGATATGTGTGTACACACACACTGTATTTGGCAGGGCGCTCATCTTCTGAATTCACATTATGTTACTGCCCCCTTGTGGCCACAGGCCAACACGTAAGTCATCACTGTTATTGCACAGGACAAGTAAAGAAGGCAAACACTGTCACTCATGAGAAAAATGTATTTTAAACTTTCAGACTGAAAAAAAATCAATTATCACAATGTGTTAAATACATGATTGAGTCAATGTGTGACCACATTTACCTTTTTATAAATCTATACACAACGTCTGTTATTTTGTGGTTTTGTATACATGTTTCTATATTCCATAGGCTCACCACAGAAATATGGAAGAGGTGATTCGTGGATATCTCAGAAGTCACCAATAAGAAGTGAGGTCAAACAATGCATGGCAGCCCGACTGTCTTTGCTTATTGGTGTTTTGTCTTCTAAGGAAAGGGCTCATCGGGCGTGTAGTTGAAACTGGCATCCAAGAACATGGCCAAGGTGCCCAGGGTGGTGATGATGACAAACAACCACAAGAAGAGACGGTCAACTACGAGGGCGATGAACTGCCAGTCCCCTGTTATCTGGAGACAACACACACACACACACACACACACACACACACACATACTAGAGCACTTACTGTAAACCCTGAGTCAGCAATGTGCTGCATGTGACAGACAGAATAACGAGCAGCCTGACAGCGCGAGACGTGTTGTGCTCAGTTTCTCACCGTGTCGTCCATGTCCTGCTTCTTCAGCTGCTCCGCCATGTAAGTCACGGCAGAGATGGCTGACTTCAGGTTGGGAGGGAGGATCAGACAGTAGCTGTTAGTGTCCGGAAGCCGCTGGAGCTGCACCGTGCTCTCACATCTAAAACAAAGCAGTGGGGAAGTGGTGGGAAAATGGGAAGTGCTGCAACGAGGAATTATGTTGGATTCAACGTCATTCAAACCAAATGTTTCCTAAATGCCATGTGCTCAATAATACCACTGTTAGAAACGTCCTTTTCCAGAATAATGTCTGGCTTAGCTACACACAGCAGAGTGGTTTGAATCTTCAAATTCCAGAGAATAAATTGTAAAAATGTAAAACTATGCATGGAAAATCCATAAAACATAACAGAAAACAACTGCAGAGGTTCAGCTCTTTAGCTGTAGACTGAACAGTTTGTTAACTTCTTAACCAATACTGCTGTGCATTTAATTATGTCTTATTAGTAGGTGCCAACCGAAGAGTCATTCATTGCACCAGATCTACTTCTATCATTATTTAAAATTATTAAACTTTTATAAATCATTAAATTTGATTTATTTTTGTATATTAGTATATGCAAAATAAAAAGAAAAGAAAAAACTTGCATATGATTGGTTAAGGTACCAGCTATTTTATCTTTAATAAGTAACTAATTAAAAATGAAAAATTTGTATTCAAAATCACAACATGAGGAAACTAAAAACGTAAACTGGCATGTTGTAAATATTACAAATTATAGGCATTAAGGATGAATAGAAAACGTGCATTAACTGTTATTTTTATGTATTTTTATCCAATGATATTTATTTGGTATTCAGTCTTAGTGTTTTTCAGTGAACAAGAGAATAAACAAATGGACAAAGTAAGAGGATGTTTCCATTCAGCTTTGCAAAAGTAATGTTCATACATGTCCTCTGGAAGTCCAAACAGCCCTCCCAGATGCTCGGTAGGCTCAGATTGATGCTGCAGATGTCACCAGCACAGCTCACCTTTGCTGACCCAAACCCCCGCTGACTGTGTGTGCTCCCTAACTCCTCAACTGTGTGACCTTGTGTGCCCTCTACAAGATCAAGATCACAGGCTGTAGCTGCTCTGCACACTGAGTGACAGCAGCAGCAGTGACACAACACCCGGTCAACATTCATGTGATGCAGTGACCTCTGACCCCGTCATTCTAAGCCCTTGCACAGCTGTTCCATGAAGCAAAACATTTGAGTAGTGAGGTCTGAAAGGCAGCGTTCTTGTAGTGCCTTCGTGCTTCTGTGGATACAGTAACTGCACGACCATAAATAAATCACCTTGAAATTATATCTTAGGCATTAAAAAAAAAAACTCCACATTTATGTATCCTTGAAGTTCAAAGAAAATATGCATATTTGTTTGTTCTAATACTTCAGGCCAGGTCACCGACCACGTTGTTAAGCAAAAGCTTGAAGTGACAATTCATCTTCCTCCATCCCATTCACCCCTCACCGCTTGTAAAACTTGGATATATTATGCATTTGAGGCTGAAAAATGTGTCTCTAGTTTTTACAATGGTAAGTTTTCACATTTATTTTTTGGGAAATTACTGTATTTTCAAATTAGATTTACTAGTTTATGCAAACAAGGTTTTTTCGCACTGCGCTTAACACAATTTAACTGAATACAAACATAGGTAATACACATAATGACAGGATCAGTAAGAACTAACACACAAGTTGTTATGGTTGACTGACCGATTCATCAGAAATGTAACATACAAGTAAGTAAGATAAGCGGTCAGCATGCTACAATATAATTTGCCTTGTTTGGCAAAAAGCTATAATTTCAAAATGAAAACAGATTTTTAGAAACTAGGAATTGACCCTCTTAACAGGTGCTCATCATTGGCAGTGGTGATTGTTTTTTTATTTTTATTTAAAATATGTTAACCAATTAATTAATCAAAATATGTGTTGAATTGCCCTAATTTGTGTTGCAAAGGGCTGAGGGGCATAGTAGTGAAGGGGGTGTATGTTCCAGCTAAAGGTCTGCCACCTACACCATCGGGGAATCAAGCTCATCGCGATCAGGTGTGCCAGGAGACACACCTGGACCTCCTCATCAAGGGGGGTACAAAAAGAAGGAGTAGCGAGAAGACACAGGTTGGGAGAGGACTCCGGCAAGCCGGATAGCGGCCCGGCTTGCGTAAAGTTGAGTTGGTTTTGACGAACGCGGAAGATACCTGTAGTTATTTGTTTGTTTCTTTATTTTGTTGGATCAAATTGCTCCAATGACATCCTCTGCCTTTTGACTGCTGCGCTGCCAGTGATTCCGAATCCCCTGTGCCATCCTGTTACAGTGACGAAAATTCATTTTTGCATAAATATTGACACACCCCACCCTTTAAAGTCAGTCAGTCATCGAAGCCACTTATCCTTCACACAGGGGGGTTGGAGTCAATCCCAGCCAACACCCTGGATAGGTCGCCAATCAATTGCCAGGCTGACCGAGACAAACGTTCAATTTGAAGTCACAAATTAACTTAATCCCTGGAGCTGGTCTTTGGACTGTGGGAGGAAGCCGGTACCAAGAGAGCCCACGCAGACACGGGGAGAACGTGCTCTTCAGCAACAGGCCATGGAAGCCTTTATAGGTAGAAGGGAACTTACTTAAAGAACATTTATTAACAGAAAAAGTTCAATGACAAGGTGAATATTCTGGCCTCAATCCAATGGAGATTTGTGGCTGGACTTGAAGAGCTGTATACCATCCCCAAGCAGCCTGATAGAGCTTACGCTATTTTGCATGGAAGAATGGAGAGGCCTGATTGAGAAATATCCGCGCAGACTCTGTGCTGTGACTGCAGTCTACTAAATAGTGACTTGAGGGGTGTGAATATTTATGAAATAATTTACCGTACCTTTATTTAATTTAATTTATTATGTAAAGATATATTTTAAAGGGGTTTGCAAATTATTGTCAACATGATCTATCTGATGATTTAATATATAAAAGCAGCAAAAGGTTGAAACATCCAAGGGCTGGAATGAGTGGGGGGGTAATACTTTGTAAAGGCACTACGTATTTGTAAGAATTATATGTTCCCGTCCAATACAGTTTTCTATATTTTTAAGATATATTTCAGGCTTTAAAACATGTTGCCTTCTTTTAAGTCAAGGTCAGTCATGGAAAAACATTAGAGGCCGGTACACTTTGTGTGTGTCACCTCTTCCACACTGCACCTGTCTGAGTGGCACGTCTGCAGTCCATGCAGTGGATGCATGTAGTGTAAATAGGGTGTGCATCACGTTCATAAAGTGCAGAACGTCCGTCAGCAGAGAAGGAAAGGCGTCGGCGAAGGAGCAGGACAAGTTATTAGAGTCACATGGAGACAGTGTGACAGCAGATGGATTGCAGGACAATAAAAAGCAGCGACCACAGAACTCCTGCAGGAATGGTTGTGTGTGTGTGTGTGACCACAGCTCAGGGCTGGCGGTTTACATGTTGCATGCCATCCACATTCCACAGTTTGTATTCATTACTGCAGATCCATGGTGCCCCTCCCCATCTGACACAAACACTTTGTGTATACATTTACATGTGGGCATTGAGTACAACATTCCTAAAATGAACGGACATAAAACACCCGTGGATGACGTAATGCGGAAATAAGGTCTGTTGCGCACACACACTGCAAACTGTGTCAGAGGACAGAACCTGGCTTCTAACTAAGTCTCTGACAGACCTAGAAAATGGGTTTCCAGCTGAAAATGCAGTAGAATGCTGAAAGCTAAAAGCTGAAATGAATTTCAAAGAATGGCTGAAAATACTGAAATGACAAAATACCGGCAAGCTGAAATGCATTCCCAAATATTTGCTGAGACACAGCAGAAATAAGAAAAGCTTAAATGGATTTTTTTTTAAATGCTGAAAATACAGAAATGAGAACTTTGCAATATACACCCATTAAAAAGAAAAAATAGCTCCGTCATGTGACTCCACTAATCAGCTAATACCAATCACCTGTGTCAGAGTGCATGCGCGTATCTGAACTGTGAAGGCGCAGCTGCCACGTTCCCGCTGATCAAAGGCACACGCGTCCACGCCCACGGATTACGTCCACGCGTCAAACAAGTAGCCTACTCTTAGACGCAAAACTAAGTCGATCCAAAAATGAAGCAATGAAGACTGAAATTTGTGGCACACCTGACAAAATATTATATCATGACTGAAAAGTCATCGCACCCCTCTCCTGAAGGAGTAAAATATTTTAAAAGCTGAACAGTTTTAATAGCTGTAAATCGAAAGGGACTGAAAGATGCATTCCAGCAATAACAAGACAAAGACGGATAAGCGAAGGGAAAGACTGTACATCACGGACCAGTGACCATGTTGTCCAAATTAAAAAACGTCAAAAACATCCTCTGGCCCGATCACTCGGCGCCGGCCTTCCCCTTCCACTCGTGTGCCTGTATCTATTGCTCCCACCTCCTTCCACCTCCTTTCTGCAGGATTAACCCCTAATGTCCAGACCAAAACAGAGACTTAGTGGCTGGCGACAGTGGACGCAGGTGTGGGGCTTAGCCGGGGCTAAATATGACGCCTTTGGAACGGGATGAGAGATGCGGACCAAGGGGCGTGCTTCAGGGGGCCGTGGAGGCGTTTCTGGAGCCAGCGCTGGGTGGCGGGTCAACATGGTTAGAGTGACAATCCAGTAAGCAACACATTATTGTGATTTATTTGGAACAATATTCACCTCCCTAGAATTTGCTTATTTAACACAGCACATGGATACGCGCAGTCTCAGGTGAAAAATATATTAGCAATAAAACCCAAAGTGAAATCACTGTTTTTGTTAGTGTTCTTTTGTAAGTTATTGTTATCACATACAGTTTTAGCACTTGTCATTTAAATAAATACATACATACATAACATTAATACTGATATTGTTAAGATTATTTTTAAATAAAAATTGCCATAACGTGTATTTGAGATGTTTTAAATGTTAGACTAGCCTATATGCAAACTCTTGCCTGTTCATTTTGTACTATTGTAAGGATATGTTATCATTATGTCATCATTGATATTATTGACAATCGTAATAATAGTCTATATTTGATTTAGTGAATAGTGTAACATGAATTAATGCAGAGATCAATAAGGTATTTTATTGCATTTACTTGCCCTCTGCCAGATTGTCTTGTGTGTATGCCAAGTTTTCCAGCGTTTCTCGATTAACCTGATATCCCGTCCTGACTTAGCCTCCCTTTTTTGACCACAAACTCTCCGCCTGCCTCTTTTCGGATTCGTTCACCTGTCTGATTGCCATCCTGGTTCTGAACCCCGCCCATTCTCGTTTACGGATTCCCCGCCTGCCCCTGTGTGACCCTGACTGAATTAGTAAAGAACTTGGATTTCTGATTGGATTTCTGTCTCAGAGTTGTGCTTTTGGGGTCCACTACCTGTAACCCTTACAGGCTTGGGGCCAGCGTCTCTCGGTTGGACACAAACTAACTTACAGGCGTTCAGTCTCAGCTGTGTGAGTGTCTCCGGTGAGCGGCCATTTAATAAAGTGTATTCATGCTGTGGCATCTGCTCGCGCGAATAATTCGCTTTGCATTTGGTGCTAATGTACCATTAGGGTGGAGTTCTCGTAAGTTTACCCAAGTGCTTTCCTGTGTTATTTTTAGCCTCCGCTCTGTGATGACGTGTAAAAATAAAATCTGAGAGAGCAATGGCCGTTGTTATGGCGTAACACCGGTATGAACGGTACATGAGATATTTATACCGGACGGAAATCTCATACCGGTATACAGCTTGAACCGGTATACCGCTCAGCCCTACTTCCAGCACAACTCTGTGTCATGCCGTCTAAAAAAGTTCTCTGATGACACGGTCGGGAGGTGAACAATTCGTTCATCATCATAGTAGATAGATTGTCTATCCAAAATATAAATAAACTATGTCTAAACTATATCTAGTTAAGTATGTAACTTTGTTAATAAGTGTATAAAGTAGTTCAAAAACCTCCACTGTTACCAGCTGCAACATCAAAGTGATCAAAACATTAATTCATCAATAATTATTATCCAATGGTTTCAGCCTACCATAAATATATGATTTTGATCATTCTGCAAAGTGAATAGGGATCATTTTTGCTTCAGCAAAGAAAAGGGTAAAAAATAACTGCTTTCCATTTATTAAGTTATTAAGTTCAAAACACTAAAAGCAAAGAGCGGTTGGCTATAGTTTTACATAAAACTATTGAAGGTATCGAATTTGAAATTCCTCCACTCGCCATGGCCTTCACCATTAAATCTGTGTGTGTGTGTGTGTGTGTGTGTATACATATATCGTTGCTCCAAATACTTTTGTTACTGTCACTTTAGAATTTCTACCCGGGTTGTGTGTAGTGCTACAGCCAAGACCTGTTGTCATTATAGCCTCAGTAGTTGCGGGTTTTATAATAACATTAAATTGTCTCATTTTATTCAAGGTCATCACAAACCAAAAGACAGTGGAACGAAGATCAAATCCTTTTGAAAAAAAAACGTAATGGACCATTGCAACCTTGGCAAGGTTTCTGGGAGGGCCAGATGCCTGTAATGTATCTAGACATCACCCCTTGCCCTTGTAGAAAGCAGTTCTGAGAGTGCTTTCGGGAAAAAAATGTACCCTGCCTTGAATACCATATCTTGTTGGTTTAAGACACATTCTGAACACTGTCCCCTGGTGGTGGTTTGTAATATGACATATGGCCATGTACGTCTCCACTGGGATTTTCCGGTGGTTTCACACTGATTCAAATTTTAATCAGTGTGAAATCAACAGTGACAATTACATTAGCTTACAAAAAGGCCAGTGATTTCTACATGTTAGATGGGAGCCTTTGCTTTTTTACGGTATCTGCAGGTGGAGAGTTTCACCCAAACTATTCAGATCCGGGACACACACTGTTGAATAATATGTATTAATACCCCTAAATGTTACATGCTGTCCCCTTTTAGATGTGATGATCTAAATACCCATGCTCTGGTTCAACTCCCAATTTCATAAACTTAAAACAACAAAATAAAAGACATCCTGTGTAGACGCTACCTAATTAACAGTCAATCCAATCACTCTGCCAAGAGGCTTGTTGGAGCGTTTTGTTCAGTTACAATCATTCAGTCGTGGCCACCCATCAAATCATTCTTTACTGTCACTCTGGATTGTGGTGAACCAATTTATGACAGGCCAACGTTGTTTTTTTTGCTTATTGTTAATACGTAACAAAAATCCCAAATGACAGTGCACTTATCATTGAATAAATAACCCTTGAAACATCCTATACATGTTGGACCAATAGTAAAACAGAATACTAACATATATAGTTATGAAGGGCAGCTTTTGGCATTTGGCAGAATCATTAAACCCTCTTTTCAATCGTCAGAGTACCTTTCATGCGGCTGTATTAAATATGCAATGCACATACTGGTACCGTCTTAACAAATAGTCTGAGCTGCCGTTGTGATGGCTGTATTTCTGCCAACTGCACAGTGTACCTTAATATAGTAGCGAGCCTGGCATCAGACACAACATTCACACTTTGACACTCTCTAAAAAGAAGATTCATGCCCGTGCTGGATCTTATTAACATTAATAGAAATGGCTTTCTGCTAGAGTCACGTCAGGATCGACACATCTTAGCAGTGGAAAGGGGGCAGAATCAGGATTAATGGCTCGGATTACTTTTATTTGAGGTCTGGGGTGTTTAACAGTCTTGACAGGTGAGAATATAGGCACTAGAACCTCTTTGGCAGGTAATGTCTTTCAATAACTCAGCCCCAGAGCCTTGTTCATCTTCGGAGCCTTTTCACATTCTTTTTTTTTTGGTTTATTAAACCGATGTGATTTTCTTTGCGCGAACAAGAAATTATGAATAAATGTGACATATTTATTGTAGTGCTTTTGCGAAGGCAGAACAAAATGCATTTTATTATTGCATGCTGAAGTCATTCTGTCCAACTTGGTCTAAGGCGTCTGAGAGCTTCAATATAAGCAGCACACTATTATTCCAGTTGAAATGTGGGACGACTCCCACTCTACGTCACAAGATGTTTTCTAACAGTAATGGGAAGCCTCATTTTGTTTTGACAGTAAGTTCTAAGATACTTTCACAAGTGGATATCAGTTACAAAAAATCCCGTGACAAGAAGAGTAACAAAAAAGAAGACTGAACACTGATTGATCTGTTTCCAATGTACTTTTCATTTAGATGAAATGGGACACCGTTCTGTTCCGTGGACTCACTTACCGGCCTCTCCACGGAGCGACGAGGTCAGGGTTGATCTTTCGGAAGAAGTACTCTCCTCCAGGCTGCCTGCCATTGAGGCCTCGGATGGGCGAGTCCTCACTAGACTCCTCCTCTAACAGAGGCTCCTCTGGGTTGGGCCTCGTCATGCCAATGTACTTGGGCAGGAAGTGAATAAACACCTGTACATCAGAGGTAAGTAAATCAGCAAAATCAGGTTTTTACAAAAAACTGAGGGAATTGGTTAAACCCAGCCTCACCTTTCGGACCCAGGTCGGCATGATGTGTGTGCTGGGCGTTCTGTGGTGCAGGTTGAGGACAACTACGCTTAGGATGACAGAGAACGTGACCAGGATCATGGTGAACAACACGTAGTTGACAATAATTGGGATGCCGAGGGAAGTCTCTGGGACCCTGTCAGCCAGCAGAAGCATGAAAACAGTCAGAGCGATGAGGACAGAAATGGAGAGAGTCATCTTCTCTCCTGCAGACAAACAGAGTTCAGAAGAATTCGTTAGAACGGTGAAGCAGCAAATCTTACACTGCTGGTTTCTGTTCCATGTTGCCGAGGGCAGACTTTAAGACATTTTGCAGAGGCAATTGATGACTTTGCTTTGCTTATTGCATATTTTCCCATGCTATGTCTGAAATTATAAATTACAGCCACAACAAGACCACAGACATAGTAGATTCCTTGTTGAGGTCACTAAAATATAAAGTAATGCCTTCAAAGTCTGCCCTGCCTCATGAGGCTGCCTGTAATAGACACTGTGTCAAGGGGCACATTTCATCTTGGTGGTGATGTGAAGTCACAACATCAGACCCGGTCAGATGTGCTGACCTGCTCCAGGAGGCAGGTAGAAGACAAATATGGCCAACACGCTGGTGAGGACGCAGGGCAGGATGATGTTGATGATGTAGAAGAGAGGCTTCCTCTGTATGATGAGGTAGAAGGTGATGTCCTCATACAGGTCCTCCTTAATGTTCTTTCTGGAGGGTTTGTGACAGATGGCCCATTCTCCGTTTTCTGAGGAGGAATAGACACATGGGAAGGTCAAACATACAAAATCTTCGGATTATTACAAACATTTAGTGCATGCATCAAGACAATGACAAAAACAGGGCTGTGGCTTCCGTGTGAATTACATGCAGGCACCCACCAGTGAAAGCATTCTCGTCTATAACAATCTCCTGAATCTCTTTGCCCTCATCGTCCAGAAAGTACTGCAGCTCCACCTCGGAGGCGTCATAGGTGTACGAGCGGAAAATCATGCTGCAATTCTGCCAATCAAATGGGAAGTACGACACCTGGGGGAGTGGAAATTAATTAGTGGAAAAACTCTGGATGATGGTTTGTAAAAGTATGAGACAAAGATGTTTTTGTAACAGTTTAACAGTGGGACAAGTACCTCGATAGAGCAGGAGCTTCGGTAGATGGCGGGCGGGAGCCAGTTGACTGTCCCATCGCTGTAGACCAAGACGTTGACGTAGAGAGCCACGTCGAACTGACCGTCATTACTGTGGGGAGAGACAGCAGACATGCTAATGGAACGATTCAGGGCATTCATGTAGATATGAACATACACAAACATGTTAAATATAAAATGAAATATTATCATGTTAGTATTTCACTTGTAAATAACAGGCATATGTTACACACAGTTATAGTTACAGATTGTCTACGCTTTCACTTATATTTTATGTGTAATTGCTTTGCCTAAAAATAGACAAAGGTTTGCAATATCTACAGATATTACTATTTTATTTGTATCTTGAAATATTTTGGCCACAATTCTATGTGGTGATGATCTAATATTGTGAAAGCCCCATAAATCCTGCACACTGGTGCTTTAAGTATTTCCATCTGGACGGTGGACGAGGGGCGGAGCGACTGTCATTGATGTCTCGAGAGACACACTGCTACTGTATGTTTGCATTGCTGGAAAATTCTCTGAGTGACTGAGCCATGATATGGACGACTATGCGACTGAAAAGGCACTCACTTGTTGATGAGGTAGATGTCTGGACGCCAGACTTTGATGGCAGGAATCCTCAAAACTTGAATGTTGTCAAAGTCCTCTGGGTTCCATGACAACCTGTAGTCTGTCCACGCCTGGCAAGGAAGGAAGGCGGCAGAAGCCGGAGGGAGTGGAGAGCGTGACAAAAGACACAAAGGGACAGTGAATGATAGAAATAGTAGTACGGTGCCCCGATGTCTCCGTCATCCACATCCTAGTGCGTCCTGTCTTTGCTGCGCCATTTAAATCTCAATGACCGCGGCCACAAACATCCATGAACTCCAGTTAGTGAGGGAGAGGGACAGAAATGAAGGCGTGAAAGGGCTAGAAATGATTTGTGGCTAGAAAAGGCAAGACAAGTCCCTTTGAGGACAGAATGTTTTCATCCCCATACCAGGTTCATGAACACGTTGGTTGTCATCTCTTCGTTCTTCTCGTTCTGCAGCGAGAGAGAGAGAAACGTGTTTTTGTTGCCACTGGATCTTCTTCCTGTATCTGACAGTGCTGTTACTTTCAATCCTGTTCTATGGAAACTAATTGTGTATATGCAGCTAGCAGGGATCTGGCCAGCGTTTGTGTGTGTGCGTGTGTGTGTGTGTGTGTGTGTTTACCAGGCTGACGAGCTGTGAGAGGGTCATCCCCACTCGAACCATCACCTTCTCCTCCCAGTAGGCAGCTGGCCTGACTTTCATGTTGTAGTTCTCAAAGAGCTTTTGATGGAGCCTCCGCTCCGTCTCTGAGGCTCCTGAATAAAAAGGGCCGGTGCAAAGAGACACAGACGATGAGGGGGAATAAATAAAAAATAAAAAAAGAGTCCACAGCCCCCAGTGGCTGTAAAAATGAAGGGCAATAAAGATATTGGAAGAATAACCTAGTAAGGGAAGTTTACTAGTTTCTGGGCTTCCTTTTTTGTTGTTGCTTTGTTTTGTTTGAAATGGAACATCTTGTATGTTAATTATATAAAAACTGACTTCCTTTTAGGGAACATATTTGTAAAGTGGCTACGGGTTCAATTCCCTCTGGGATGATGCCTGCTAAAAATATACTGTGACTGATTCATATTGTAATAGTGTCACGCACATAACTCAGTGTAATATTGCATCTAATATTGCTTTCTGATACGGAAACACTGGAGGTGGGTGAAAGAGAGAAATGTGTCCAGTAGGATTGTGGTCACCTCCTCAGCAGAATGTGGTATTTAGCACTCCTCTTCCAAAGATGTGTGTGTTTGTGGCCTGATGATGATGGACCGTCACATGTGAGAAAACAACATGTGGAGAAGGACAGACGGGACATGCGGTGGAAGCAGTCAGCAGGGCAGGTGCCGCTGGCGTACGGTGGGCAGCAAAGGTGACTGAGCTAATGTAATTGATATGCAGCAGGGGGCCGGGATCAAAGGCAAGTCTCGCATACCGGCTCTATCAGGGACAGAAATAGACTGATTAACAAACAATGGTGCTCTAATATGGTTCATTATATGTTCCATAATAAGGTGGTCTTGTTTTTTTTTTAGCTGATCAAGTCAAACATCTTTTACAGACTTCTCCCCTTCTCTATATGTTGTTGGTGTAATACAGTTATACAATCAGCCACCGACATAGGGGAGCAATGCCCAATAAGCCCCCTGGTGAGGTCAACAACCTGGGCTTTTCCTTTACACTCCCACTAAAGGGTCGAAAAGTCAAAGTCAAAGCCCATCAGCTGATCTCGGATACAAACCAGTCACCCAAAATCAATTCTAATTATGATTTTATCCACCAGTAAAAACCAAATTGGGGAGGTAGAATCAATAACAGTTTAACTGAGCTGGCAGTTGAGTGCAGTGGGATGTCAAACGCTTGTTATCAGGTCAGACAGGTTACTATAGCTAGCTCTAGTGGCAAAGTACGGTCATTTTCAAATGTATTCTTGAAAACAGAGGTGGAAAAGATTCTTCTCAGGACACCCAAACAGGAAATGGGTAGAGGTGACGCCAGGTAGCCAACAAGGGCAGTGCACTTCCCAAAAGGGACAAAAGTCAATGCCAGAGAGGAATATCTATGTCCTTATGTACGTCTCACTTCAAAAGACACAGTCCAGTATGTTTGTGTTTGTTAGCTGCTGATATTAGTGCCAACTAATCCTACATGCTTTACATCCAAATTCACAGGGAAATCCACACCAGCAGTCCTTACCAGCAAAGCCGACACAAAGGCAGCTGCATCCGATGATAAATAAGTTCATCCTGGCATGAATGATCACGTTCATCTTCAGTTGTCCACTTATGCAGGTCATGACATCTTATACTTTTACGTCCAGTCAAAACCCCCACTTTCTGCTGTATCGGCAGTTTAGAATCTCGTTGGGTTCCAAAAAGACACACCTGTCGGCCTCTTAGCTACATGCACACCACCATTTGGCTCGTTGGCACCTCCAGCTGTGTTCAGCTCTGCTCTGCCTCTGCTGTCCCTTGTCGCATGGGTGAAACCGCGGCCTGATAAGATGCACATGCAGGGAGTGTTTGGACCAGGAGGCCTGTGGGGCGAAGCACCTGTTGGTGTTCGCCAATCTGTGGTGAGCAGTGTTGGGAGGGTGGGCGGGAGGTAGAGGAGGTGGGACGGGGTGAAGGAATGTCAATGAGCTATGACAATGGAGATATTTTAGGGGGGAGAACCAATGGGCGGAGTTGACTTTCTCTGGCTAAAGAATGGTTGGAGGCGGTTTGGGACTGAAGTGGTCGATAGCTGCTCTCCTTACTTATTTCACCTTTGATGCCTTTTTCATCTTATAATTGACCTCTCACCCTATTTTTTCCTGTTATATCAAACTGTTTTGCAAAACACCCCAGAAAAAATCCAAATTGAGTCAATGGCTTGTGGGTTTGATTGTCAGTAGTTTACAGGAAGAACTCTTCCTCCAATTTCAAGTCCTTTTTATAAGGCTTTTAATAAGTATTAGTGCTAGATAAAATGATACCACAACAGATAACAGTACCATTTAAATGATACAAATACCAATAGAATACTGGCTACTTTGAAACCTCTTCTGTTATGGAGATTGTGCTGGGGTGCCTCCCAACACGGAGAAGACTCCAGGAGAAAGTCAGTTACTCCAGGAGAGCTGGACAGGGGCATAGAAGGTCCTCAACCCATCAGCAGGACCGATTGATGCTTTGTGCAAAAAGGAACAAACATTCTGTAAGGCTCGCTGCCCGAGCCTTATAGAATGACCTCCGGCAGGCCACTGGTCTGAATGTCTCCGCCCAAACAATCAGAAACAGACTTCACGTGGTTGGCCTCGAGGCGTGACGTCCTCTAGTGTACCATGTGCTGTAGACATGTTCAGGGAGTTATGGTCACTATGGGGAGAATTTTAAGATATCTAATTGATTCTTTCCAATTGTACAATGGAAAGCCTCGGCTCCACAGATTGTTGCAAACTGAAAACCTCCAGGAGGGAAGTTGCTGGTGGGGTGTTAGGGAGAAGACGTCTGATTGGATTCATCCATTTAGGTTTAAGGAGGACACGTCAATGTGGGTGATTTTGTGTTTGAAATGAGCTTGAGGCAAGGAAAGCGCAGCATTTTGAATAGGACATAAAAATAGAGGTGACGTTGTTGCCGTAGAAGTGGTGGGGGGAATTCTGAGATGAGAAGAATACGAGTGTGTTATGATCGATGAGGTGAAAGCCTTGGAAGGAACTCTGGATGCTGCTTCTTGGATCCTTCATGTTGATTTTTTATGAAGGTAATATCTCTATTTGAAGTTTTGTAGGTCATTCAGAAAGACTTACGTTCCTTGCATCGCCTCTCGGTTTCTAGAAGTGCATCTGAGGTCGTGCCATCCGCTCTCCACAAAAAGGCAATAAATCTTTGCCCTCCTGGGAGCCATTCTCGGTATAAATAAATCAGTCACAATGACCAATGTGTGTTTGTTGATCAGTCCGTCTTGGTAATGCAACCGTTTTGTGCAAGGTCAAAGTACTATATAGAAGATAGAAATGCAATTTAAATGCTATTAAATGTGCACTCTTAATGCTACCAGGTCAATAACAAACAGGCTCATTTAGCACAGTCGGCATAATGAGCTCACACTGCATGTACACACAGTGTATTGACACAAGAAATATCAGGGAAGCCCATACAGCAGGGTCCGGTAACCACTACCAGTGTGTGAGTGCGTGTGTCCAGTCTTAATAATAGCAGAGCAGCATTCTGACAACAGACGGAGCCTTTGATACCTTCTCTTCAGATCTTTATTTAAAAAACAAACAGAGACTAAATGAGACAAAAGATTCAAAGGGCAGGTTTATGTTTATGTCGTGTGGGATTAAAAAAGGCCACATGGCGTGTGTGTCTGAGAAGGCGAGAGACTGAGAGGTGCAGGTCTCCTATATAATGGGAATTCCAGCAGCTATTGGTGCAGCTGGTGAACTCCGACATGAGAATAGCCTCCATGCAAACGCACACTCATGCACACACGTCTGTGCCGAAAATACAAAGAGGATTACTATGGCTGCAGAAATATACAGAAAGCATGTGCCGCGCTACGGCACATTCTGACAGAGGGAAATGAAAGGCATACAGCCTGCTCATTAAAGCATCTGGTTGGTCTTGGTGTTTATGTGTGAACACCCTGCATGAAGATCCAACTCTGGATCCACGCTCGGACCAAGATTCCTACTGTAGCAAAGACACAAATCCACACACAAGTAGCTGGGATCTACACACATTCCAGGTGCACCGACATCGACTCGGTTAGCATGTTGCAATTACTTTGTACACATACTGCAGTTTGGATTTACTTTGATAGAGGATTTACGAAATAAGAGTGATAATATTAAGAAATGAGGCAGAGAAGCTACTGAGCAAATCCTCAAGGTGTTCATTCATTTATTTATTATTTATTCTATTTACTCACAATTCCTAGGCTGTCCAAAAAGGACGCAGTTACCCGCCTTTCGTCTGTGTTGACCTGCGAATCGCATGGTAGCTACGCCCTAAAGCATTCCGTATACATATGTCTAGACACAGTAAACTTTACAGTCTATTTGTTTATAAATGGAACATAATATACTGAATGAACATGGGGAATAGAAAAGAGGGATGGAGATCATAAACTCATGTTTCCTGGTGCAATAAATTAAGTGAATGGTGCTTTTCTCATAGACGTCTATGTAAAGAATGCTTCCCCTTCACAACCAGAGGTCGCTGCTGGTTAGAAATTCAGGTTGAATGCAAAGAAAAGGATAGGATACAATAAAAAAAGGTCAAACAACAAGCCATCCTCCAAGGTTAAAGGGGGGGTGGGGAGGGTCTAGTTTCTAGCCTGCTCTAAAGTTTGGGGTTTGGAAATTGTTGGCTTATGCAGAACTACACCCAGGGGACCATTTGGTAGTTGAATACAGTGAATCAACTTCCCGGTTGGTGGGGAATTGGTGGGGAATCAGGGTTGTGTACAGCTCTAGAAGCACAAATGCCCCACTGCTTCAGGGGGCTTTGAAGGGATCGGTGGGTGTGCGGTGGAAGCTAGCATCAGCAAAGATGGCCAAGGTTCCCACAGTGGTGAAGATGACGAAGATCCAGAGGAACATGCGGTCCACCACCATGGCTACATACTGCCAGTCCTCTCTCAGCTGGACACGGATGGATGAATGAAAGGGAGGTTGTGAAAAGAGAATGGGCGCAGAAAGAGAGTGGGGGGGTGAGGAAGAGGACGGAAGCAAGGTGTGTTGGGAAAGGACAGAAGGGATGAGAAGAAAAACAAGGAAGAGTTCAGAGAGTGAATTAATGCTCTTCAAAAGAAGTGAGCGACGAAGAAGATTGAGGAGCATCACAGCAGAAACAGGCAGACTCACTCACCGCCTCGAAGTCCTTCTCTGCCTGCAAGGCCTCGGCGATGAAGGTGATGGCATCAATGGCTGACTTCAGCTCGTCGGGTAGCGTGAGGTAGCTGCTGGGGCCGTCAATGTACTTCCTCAGATCCGTACACATGCCCTCCGGGTGGAACCTAGAAGAAGGCACGCGTTAACCTTCAGGTCATAATAAAACATCCACAACAAAATTTTGGATAACAGAAAGAAGTGAGCGTGCATAAAGCGTTGCAGTCCCAACGGACCGAATGAGCAGAACGTGTAGCATCGGATGTGGGTCCGGACTAATTAAAAGCTGTGAAATAGTAACGTTTTTATGAGGCGTCTGCGCGGCTCCTCTGCTGTCATTCAGAGAGGAATAGAGAGAAGGTCAGAGGAACTCCCCCGGCTCGCTCTGCCAGCGCGGGAGTCACCGCTCTGCATCTGCTGACTGGGCATCTCTGGCCAACAAAACCGTGTGTGTGTGTGTGTTTACTTGTTGCCCTCGGTTACCAGCCGACAGCTGCCAGCGGTTGCCGTGTGCTGTCACTCACGTTTCACGCGACAGGTCTGGCAGAAGTCCAAAGTTGTTTTCATTTGTTATTAAAATTACCACAAAAGAACATTGATTGCCTATGAATTCATCTTTTCATTTTCAGGAGGACGGATACGTTATTTCTTGTGACAAAATCGATGTAGTGTTGTTTCAACTGTTGAAGCAGCTCAAAGCCTCACTCATTGAACTTTCCCCTCCTGGACGGCAGACACATTAGCGCGTGGCGCCCTTGAGAAATGACACACAGTCCTTTGGTTGCCTCCAGCAAAGCGTCCCTGCTTTAATATTCTATTGGTTGATACATCACGACTCAAGAGGGACCTCACAGCTACAGGGATTGGTTAAAGTTAAGTTAAGGGAGATGTTTATATTGATCGGTTTAGGTAAACATTTTTACAGTTCATCTCATTCTCATCTTCCAATGGAGACTAGTGAAATGATTGTTAAAAACCTGTCTCACTGCATATGTTGCTTGCCATTACAGATGACCACTTTCTCCTCCTACCAAAGTTATTATCAAACGTGGATGAGGTCAAAATGCAATGAAACCTTAGGACACTCCAAAAGGAGTACACAAACACATTAATTTATGAGGCATTGCTTGTGAAAATGCATTAACCATTTCTATTTAACTAAATTGAAGCAGAAACAATGTTCTTTTATTTTGAGACTCATTCCCCTTTAATGAAGTCACTACTCTTGGTCCTTGGCATGACTTTGTTTCACACACTAGGACCAATTCACAACATTCTCTTTGAGGAACAGCTGCCTATTTCTAATGAAACACCTCAAATATTAAACACCTTGCATTTTCCCGATTAAAAGGAAAAAGAAAACTCCTGTGCTGCAGGCTGGGCAATGCACCACCAGAGTGCAGTAGGGCACCATCTCTCCAACTAGAAGGCATTATGCAGGAGTGAGACCTGGGCAGAGCTGCTTGGTATTCAGGTCTGGTGGCTTACAATGCAGCGCCTCCATCGCTGCTGCTGCTGTTTCAAGGGTGGCAGGTGAAGAGGCGGTGCCCTAAGAGAGGTGGAGCCTCATCAGCCTCATCGAGAGAGGGACGAAGAGAGAGCCACAACTTGGCCTTCTAACCCCTCCCCGCGTCTTCTCCCGTGTGGCTCCGAGTAGCGCTTCATCAGCGAGAAGTAAATGACTATTCAGGGGACTAATTCAACTAAAAGTGGTCGCGTCCGGTGCCAAGAAATGTACTAAAGCCAATTAAGAAGGAGCGTGTGAATGTGGAGAGGTAAAGCTGTCTCATCAAATTGCTAATAGAGCCCCCCCACCCCCCTCCCGTCCTTCTTGCGTCACCAGTTCTCCCCCCAGACATGCGGCGTCCAGCTCTGATGTGTCAAGAGTCGATTCGCGAGGGGTCATTATTATTTTAGCAACGATTCTCTGCCGTCTCCCGCCTCTCCCTCCAGTCATGTGTCACTTCTCACAGGAGGTGAAGGATGGAGAGGGAGCGGCAGCTGTAGACTGCGAGGAGGATTTTGGTATTAATAGACAGGGAGGCAAGGATGTCACGCAGTCGCTGACTTCCAGGAAGTACACGTCCTCCTTCTGCCGGATTCACCTGAGCGGGGTCAGCCGTTCCCTGTGAACGGGACTGAGAAAGGGCTTGTCAGGTGGAGAGTATAGGGCTGGTCAACGTGCTGTGTTGTTGTTTGTCTTTTGGATTAAATCTGCGGCAGACGAGTAGACGGAGATCTAAACCCGGGGGGACCGGACAGAAACACATGTCATTTTCTGTTTTCTGTCCCCTTTGAATCGAATCCAATAAACAAAGAGACACGGAGGCTGCTGGATAAGCACTCAGGCAGCTCCACTTGTTGGCGTCCTGTTGGACTGAGGACAGGCGGGAGCCACAGTGACGCACATCGGCCCTCGGCGAACATTACAAGACACGATGGGATGGGGACAGCTGGTGTGCTCATTTCCGCAGACATAACTTCAACACTGTAACGTCTTCACGTGCAGTCCATGGTTCATTTAGTTAAATGTTTATTTGACACACTGAAACTGTGAATAAAAGAGCCTTAATTTATATACTACTTTTTTTTGCATGGTCCTCCCTAAGCATTGATCTAGGCCCTGTAAACACATCTTCCATTTCAAACCAAAGGGTCAGACAGTCAAGAGCTAACTTACTTTGCAAAGGCTCCAAAGATGAGGATGATTACATTTGGCAGCCTTACTTTTGGCAGTGAGTGCAGCATTTAGTGCAAGCATATAAAACATGACACAGGGCTGTTTGCACGCGGGACCTGTGATATGTGACCTCCAAAGGAGATGGTCAAGTGCGCTTGCACAAATACCTCAGCGCAGCCTTAACAACTGCAATACCTGTAGAGAGTGTGGAATTGGGAACTTAAAACTCCACGTTTGAGGTAACTGCTGTGGCTGGTTATGTTTATTAATTTGGACGGAAAGCTGGATTTCATGAGAAAAATGCAAGCTTTTATAAAATAGTAATTGCTGGCCAGCTGGCTTTAAAGATAACCGCCTGTTTTAACCTGAAACCAATAAACACTGAATACCAGATATAAACACATGAATATCAAACCACAGTTCCAACACATTTTCATCACTTCTGCAAAAATTCCATGTTAAAGAGATCTAGATATGGACCTTGTATTACAAGTGGTTAATCTCTGAAATGTAAGCTCTTGGTGTATGACCTTTCATAGAGGTCATAGAGGAACGTCCTCCAGAGGAAAGCATGAAAGAAAAAGTATTTCTCTATATTTGGAAAAGCTTTGTGTAAATAATCACATCTCAGAAGCTTAAACGTTCATATTCATATGTATATATTACTTATAGAAATGTAGTTTCAGCAGTAAACGTTTAAAGCTACATTTATTGCCATCTGGCTGTGATCTGAGTAATAGACAATTCAATCTAGGGAACCTGATTGGACCGCTGATCTGATAAAACGTGGTTGTGATGTATCATTCCAGCTGCTCCATGTCCCATGTCGAAGTGTCCCTAAGCAAGACACCTAACCCCTAATTGTCCCCGGGCAAAATGAAAAAAGCCACAGGTTAAAAATGCAATTTAAGTCGCTTTGGATAAAAGCGTCCGCTAAATGGCCTGTAATGTAATGTCTCTGACCAATGTCGGATATTATAGAGGATTATTTGGCTACCCCAAATATATAAGAATAAGCCCTAAGGACAGAGTACTATCAGAGCGCTGCACGTAGTTTCAATTTATGAACGTTCTTCCTCCGTCTAAGAGGGCTGTGTTGAGGTTAACAATCACAGCTGTTTGAGCACATGACCGTGAAGAGACACCCGATATTCCAGAGCACGTTGGGGACTCACCTGTTGGGCTTCGGGAACAAGATGGAGGAGTCGGGCTTACGGATGAAGTACTCATCCGCCTTGCTGATGGTGAACACCTTTTTCTCTCGACGGGGCATGAACTCCAGGGACAAGGGAGTCTCAACTTTTGGCCTCAGCATGTACAGGTAAGGAGGCAGCAGGTGGATGAAGATCTAGGGGAGAGAGCCAGTTCAAAAACTCACAATTTAATCATCAGTTTGCAGTGCTTCCACTTCCGTTCTCATGTAAAGCATTATTTACCTGTACTCTTGACTTTCAGAGATTTGTTTGGATTCCTATTCTTTGATTTATTGGACAGCTGGAATGTACTTGCCCTGTATTTGCCTATTAAGTCAGAGGAATGAGTTAAAATGTTGAATAGCTGTGCGATAACCTTTAAGAGCAGTTGCTGCTGAATAATGGGGAAACCAAGTCGGTAATGCTTTCCAATTCTTCAACGTCCACCCTCAAGGTGTCTTTGAGCACCGGAAATATAAACTGGATACTAAAGGTGCTAAATGTCTTCAGTAAAGGCCTAGATTTACTTCAGTTGTAAATAAATGCTTGATGGAAAAGCTGAGTACTGCATGGCTGTCAGACTTGGAGCTGGTTCGCAATGGAACCAGAGAAAACAACAAAACATTGGGCGGAATCTCAGCGTTGATCAATACAACTAGTGCTGTTTGGCTCCGTTAACAGCTCTTTTATCTACACATACAACTGATCGGCGATCCCCCTTTTGAAACTCTCGGCTGGCCTGTATTGACAGATGGCTTTCGATAGCCGCCCCGCTGGCAGCGCCCACGCTGCACTGATGCATCGACGGTAACAGGAGTTGAAGCAGCTTGACTTGCATTCTAGTTTCAAAGAAAAGTCATGACTTAGCAGTCATCGAGCGCCCATGATCTAATGTGAACTTTCTCTTTATCCCCCTGTCTCCCCGTACACTGCAACCCCTGACACACTTCCCTGTGTGGGACAGCATGATTTATATTTGCTTAGAATGAGATTATTATTATTTCCACCAGGCACAAAGCTGCCGAGAGATTAAGAGTCTGGTCTTGTCTATGTACGTGTGTTGGTTTGCCTGTCCAGGGATAATCGATTTATACTGAAAGACCCACCAGCCTAATATTTGTTGAGGTAGTTTATGACTTTGTAGTCAATGACCTCTCACGTCCGCTGCGTGAGTTGTGCGGGTGAGGGACATGCGGTGTAGATAGCGGGGGTCCTAACCATTTCAGCAGTGGTCTTTGCAGACACACCAGGCGGAAATCTGTTCCAGTTTGGATCCTGTAGTTCATCACAGAGATTTCCTACACTGCACTGCCGCTTACGGTGTCCATTAAAGTTCTTTGCGTTGGACAAAAAGGAGTTCCAGTCAGAAAGTGTATAAGGCCGTGCCTTTCCACATCTCGCGGCACTGATCGTCAAAGGAGTAGGAGTGAAGAGAAGCAGAATTTGTAATGTTCTTCTCTGCCATCCATCCAGCACTAAGCAGTTGAGGTCCATTGAACCATGCAAATCAAATCACCTGTGTAGAAGCCTTCCGGTGGTGAGCACTTCCTGACAGCGTGACAGAACTTGCAGCAAAGTATAGAGCTGCTGCTGCTCAGGCCTGTAATTAGCTTCCATATTGTACATCGAGGGCCACACCCACTGATGGGGGTTAATGGTGAAACATGACATTTAGCTTGTTGAGGACGGTCGACCTAATGCTGCCCTGACACAAGCTACAACTGCCCAACATCTCAAAATGATCATGGTAATTAAGATCACATTAATTCATTAGTAAAAGAGCTCCCATCTACTCCATTGACGGAAGTGTTGATTATGCACATAATGGAGGTTATACTTCAATTATTTTATTATTTTTTAAGTATTCCGTTATATTTACTTCTTCCTTTTTAAAATGAGCACATTGTCATGACTGCACGTGATAACGTGCTCAAAGGCAGCGCCTACAAGACAATAACACGTTGTAGATTTCATTAGGCAATAAGTTTGGTAACCTTGAGGGTATTCACGTATTAAAACCTTAAGTCTATTAAACACCAGCCTTCGTTTTGTTGTTGAATACATTTAGGAGACCACAGCTTTTAAATTTACATGGTACAGTAAGGCTATATGATGAAGACTTGATGGACGGGAAGGTTTACCCAAATCCCCGGACCTCACCTTTCGGACCCACATGGGCATCATGTGGGTGCTGGGTGAGCGATGGTGCAGGTTTAGGACGACCACGCTGAGGATGACAGAAAATGTGACCAGGATCATGGTGAACATTATGTAGTTGACGATGATGGGGACCCCCAGCGACGTCTCTGGGATCTTATCGGCCAGCAGCAGAAGGAACACGGTCAGGGTGAGCAACACGTTGATTGACAGACCCATCTTTTCTCCTGGTGGTGGAAAGAGAACAAGTAGAATGTGCTTAACTACATGAAGAAGACTTTTGACACCAAGTCATAAGAAAAGGTTTTTGGCATCGGTGTCTGCAAACATACTCTCTGAGTTACATTAATGTAATTGATAAAAGGAGCATATAACACTTGCAAAACAGTAATACAACAAGTTAATATCACATGCACAACAATGTAACTAGCGTAAATAAACACATGAACATTCAATGACCGGTGGTCTCGCCAAACAATAGCAACGTTGCTCCTGGGGACAGCGCTGCAAAGGTGTTCCCTCCTCTTCCCTCTGGTTTTACCTCGACATGGTTTGCTCCTCCTTCAGCTGAGGTGCTAATTTAGCCGCTGCTGGTCCACGTAAGTCACCAGTAATGACTAACATTACACTCTAAGTGAGGCTGATGGTCTAACAGAGCCGGGCCTTCCAGGTGCATTAAGTGGGCACTTACAAACCGTGTTTACCGCAGATCGGTTGGAGTTGGTGGGTAATGAGAAGCTGATGTGGTTTAGGGCGGCGGATGCTGCCACACTGAGCAACTGTCGAAACAGACACATTTTAAGTTCAACATGCCAGAGTAAAGGTGGACAGGTGATCTCAACGCCTTTTGAAGAGGCACCGGAAGCAGGCCAGGATGGAGGACATCTCCTTCAGGGCTGTAAGCAGGAAAGACTGTGCTCATGCCTCCAAATTCCCCTTAGGCTACATTATCTCTCCTGAGAAAAATCTGACTATAGTCAGCAAAAAGTCTGCAGAGGTTTGGATTTCCCTCATTTCTTCTTCCTCTAATACATTATTTATCTGTGAACTGTTTGATTCCACGTGAGAAGTATCCTCCTACATGAGGATCTAAATACTGCTACAGATGGAGACTGACTTTTAAAAATGTGTTCAGTTATTTATTATTTTACTGAGATAACACATAGAACAGTATTGGACTCCTCCTTTAAAATGGTTTTGTCACATTGTAGAAAGCAAACCCTTCTCAATGTCATTACAGACCGATTACCTATAGCTGTAGGCTGTATGGCTTCTATAGGAGTTTAAATCAGTCATTTCACATCATGCACTGTGTGTGTGTGTGTGTGTGTGTGTGTGTGTGTGTGTGTGAAACTTCAGCAGATTCTTATAACAGACACACCACAAGAGGAAATGGCCTCTATTGCTCCTCTGAACATGTGGGCCTCCTCTTTACATTTGCTGGTGCTTCTGTGGACCTGCAGCCAATCACTCTGTGTGTGTGTGTGTGTGTGTGTGTGTGTGTGCGCGCTTGTAGGTCAGAAAAGGTCTCCGTTCACAACTCAAGAGTACGTTTTAGCTCAATGTCAGTCAAACAATCACGTACGGACTCCAGAAGCCGAATTTGAAACGTGAGTGAGTGTTAAGGATGATTATTGATATATCGTTTTAGTGGTTATTGATTCAGCGGTGCTCTATGCAAAGCAGCTATCTCCTCTGAAATCTAATCCCTTTTGTGACAGTAATTGGACCCATGTGTGTGATTGCCCAATTCGACCCAAGCACACAAACTTAGAAGGTGGTGTAAGCAGTTTTATATAGTGATAATAGGGCAAATAATCTTAACAAAAGAAAAAAATCTTGTGCATTTATTTTTATTGTTGATTTACCTGCGTCCGGAGGCAGGTAGAAGTTAAAGATGGCGATGATGGTGATGAGGATGCAGGGGAGAATGATGTTCAAGACGTAGTAAAGGGGCTTCCTCTCTATGATGAGGTAGAAGGTCATGACTTCATATTGATCATCGTTCATGTTCTTCCTGCACGGCTTGTGTTTGATGGTCCACTCGCCGCCCTCTGGGGAAACATTCAGCTTTCACACCGACGAAATGAGGGCAGCAAGTCTCCGTACCCCGAAGGGCTCCAAAGTAAAAGAAATGCCCACACATAAAAACACTCTGGTGACTACGCTTCACAAAATAGGTAGGAGGAAAAGGGACAACGAGGGGAAATAAAAAAAAAAGGAGCATTAAAGTTATTCACTGTGTCATGCAGAGGAATATAGCCGCCGGTCATTTCATGTGTCATCAAACGTTCCCCTTGCTTCCTAAGAGCCTCCTTTACCCCTCACTTCCAATAATCTCACCAGTGTAAGCCTCGTCCAGTTGGATCTCCCTGATCTCGTTTCTCTTCGAGTCCAGTGCATACTGCACGTCGATCTCTGTCGAGTCGTACGTGTAAGATTGGAACTGCATGGTGCAGTTCTGCCAGTCAAACGGGAAGTATGTTACCTACAGGGAATAGGAAGGAAAGTATACGAAAAAAGGTACAATGATTTATTTTCTCTTTGGTTAGCATTAAGGGGACAATAGGAAAATCCTCATCCATCAAACGTGTGTCAATGACCAAATCTCTGATGAATCACCGTTTGATGTTAAACGGCATGCCAGGTAAACAAAAAGGGCTGATGAGCCACCTGTCACTCACAGCAAAGCAATCCGCTCCATCTTTAAATCAATTCTCAATGCATGGAGCGGCAATCAGCCATTGTCACTTCATAGGGCTTTATGCACTGTGAAGAATCCTTATACATTATGTGTGATGTCATCACTAATGACTGAACCGTGTGTGCGTGTGTGTGTGTGTGTGTGTGTGTGTGTACGCAGGCACATCAGTGTAGTTGTCATTAAGGCCACAATGAATCATCTTTAGTGAGGACGCAAGTATTAATAAATGCCACAAAAGTTGTTAAATTGTATGCACGCACGCACAATTAAAGATCCAATCACGCATGAGGCCCAGTGTCTCCGAGTTTAAGCATGTGTTTGTGTACGTGTCGATATTCACCTTAACTCCACAAGAGCTGCAGTAGAGTGCTGGGGGGGTCCAGGTTACTCTGCCATTACTATAAGCCTGGACGTGGACATGCAGTGCCACATCAAACACCCCGTCATTACTGCAAACACAAACAACATATCATTCCAAACCTTTTAATGGGAACAGGCGAATATACTCTGCACAATGCAGCTAAGTGTAGCACTAAAACTGGATGTATACAGAGATCTTTTTGGCCATTACGCTCATTACACAATGCACTACAAAGACATCCGGTCAATTAGACACAGATCAGGGCGCAGTGTTTGGCTTTTATGGCCCTGGTGAATCGACAAGGAGAAGCTTGTTTCTCCTAAAACGTTGTCTCTGTGAGGCTGCTTCAATTATCGGCATTGATCATACACACAGAGAAGGATGTACACAATTCTGCATTTGTGTATGCACATATTTGTGCGTGTGTGAGCAGTTCCAAGTGAGCTGAAGTAGCTGAGTGGTGCCATCGGCTCAGTTTTTTCAGGGAGCCATGCTGCTTAATTGCCTATAAAGTGTTGATGAATGGAGCGGGGGGATATTTACAGCAGTGTTAATGGGAGCGTGTGCAGGGCTGTAACAGAGAGAGACTACGCCGGCTGTTCAAAGTATCTTAAGTTCCTCATTTAACGCTGTGACATAAGAGTCTTTCCATCACAGAGGTGCTAGGTGGTACCTGCAGCTCATTTGTGGCTGCACCTTTTAACTGCTTATATTGCACATTCTCTTGTCTTTACTCTATATATTGAATAGTAAAATAATTATTGTCACAATCCTAATCCTCAACTCAAAAGGAAAAATAGAAAAAAGTTGAGGAGGAAAGATGAGTCAATAACTATTCAACTACATTTTAAAATAAATAAAAAATGAATGAAAATATACATTTAAAAAGGACAAGACTGAATAAATAGACAGACATGATGCAGAAACCCTCCTAGACAAAATCTAAGTATACATATTTCTTTTTAAAAAGGAGGAAGTGACAACAGTGTTTCTCCTCTTAACTCGTTGCCGCTGATTAATTCATGCCAATGTGAGTGCAGTGCTTGTCCTTACTTATTTATGAGGACTATGTCAGGCAGCCAAACTTTCCCGGCGGGGATACGCATCACCTCAATGCCATCGTACTCCTCGCGTTTCCATGACAACCGATGATCCGTCCACTCCTGGTCAAAAACAGTTTGTGCGGGTATACAATAAAAAGGGCAGGGATGAGAGGGAAACTGAAGACAACATAAGGAGGAAACCTTACATTTACACACGTAACCAATTCGTCATTTTTCACGTTTCCACTCGTGTAATTAGATTCCACAGGGATTATTCCCTTGTGCATTTGTCATTTCATCACAAAATACCATTTGCGAAAAGTTTCACTTTGCACAGATTCTGTATTATTTGCAGTAGTCCTTGTGTTCCCTTCTTGGACATTTCTGTAGTGTATTTGCACTGAGCTCTACAAAAAGGAACTACATGACACAGACACACTTACCAGATTCATGACAACAATGGTGCTCATTTCTTCATTTTTCATGTTCTGGAAGAAAAATGTAAAACGTTATCACCCTCACAACAGGGACTGTTTAAGCAGTTATGGGATGATTTCCACTGCAGTCAACTGTCTACTGGCCAGTCTCCCCTCCAAAGGTTATGCACTTACCACCAACATTGGGGACCACGGAGAGAGTGGCACGAGAATTCAAAGGCTTTCCATGTGACTCAAGTGTCGGTTTTCCAATAAACATTTCACACACCTGCTTCTACTGCAGGGAAACTAAACTGTCGATTTCTAAAAAGCAGATGAGCAGGCGACAGCACCGATGTCCTCATCTTTCCTTTGATGCATTAATTAACAACCTTGATGAGGATGAGGGGAGCTGGCCGCTGTTAAATTGGGGATCTTGTTTTGATTTATATATGTGGCCCTTGTTCAATGTTAGGGGAAACACAAAAAATGTAAGACGTTACCAGCAGGCTCGTTGTGTAAAAGTGAGCAGCGTGCCGAACTAGAATGATGTAAAGGGATGCATGTCTAAAACGGGGCTTCAGAGTAAAGCCTTTAAGATAAGGGAATGTCAAAGTCCCTTTTTAAATAGTCATTTAACTGGACGACACAACATGCACTTTTGGCTAAACCTTTTTTGAGTTATTTGAAAAGTGTTGTCTGTTTCAGGAAGTAAACCAAACTGTGAGATATTTTCTCAATACCAAACAATTAACTGTTGCTAATAATAACTTTTCAGATGCCCCTTGCATGGTTTCAGTACTATATGAATCTGTGGAGGACCAGCACACCACGATTATGAGACACACAACATCAAGAGATATGGCTATAAAACTCACACATGTGTGCGATGTGATTGTTTGTCCAGCAGGAAGGCGGGGCTTCCCGTAGTCTATTTTAAACGCTGGGAGGAATGTCGGGGAGACAGCTGGGACAGACGCTGGGAGGGTGGAGTGGAGAATAGAGGGAGGTTGACTTGAGCCATCTCGCTCTCTCCCCCTCGCACGCGTCTCATCGCTGACTTATCACTCACGGATTGGTACTCACACTGCTGTTATCCAGCTGACTAGTTCAAGGCAGATGAAGGACGTAGCCTCAAAGTGGGTCAGTTTTCAAGATGGTTCCACTCCGGAACTCCAAAAGTCTCATGTGACGTCCTCCTGACCTTGAGCGGAGGTGCAAGGAGCGCGCTCGCCATAGTCCTCTATGTAACTGCGACACTGTGTGAATACGCGTGTCGATGAGTGCGACGAAGAAGAAGTCTTCAACCTTGTGTGCGTGTGTGTGTTTGTTTAAGTGTTTGCATAACTGTTACACAGAGACAGGGGCCCAGGCGGCGTGAGCCGTAAAAACCTTATTTACTAGGAAGGGTGAAAGGAAATCCAGTAGAGGGCATGAGCAGCATAACTGTGTTTCGTTTGACTCAGCGGGACACAAGTGCTGAATTTAGGCTCCGAGACTCACTGTTCTGAATTTAAAACGTGTGTTTTTGTTATCCTGTCATGTTCCACCATCGGAGGACAGCAGGACCTTTTACAGAGACATTAGCAGAGGCTTAGGAACCCAGGATTCTCCGGATAAATTCTAGTATTTACACCCATAAAATAGGAGCTACACAGGAGATCAGAGCAGTATTTAGACGTGAAACCACAAAAAACAAGGGAATGTTGGCATTTCTGCAAGGCACGGGATAAAGAATTATGGCTGTGTCCAAACCAAAAGTATGTTTCAAGATTCCTCTTCATCGCTCTGGTTTGTTTCAGAAATGTGCCGTACCACGGGACTGGTTTCCGTTTCCGGTCACGTCCTGGACACCTGCCACTGTTTTCTTGACATTCTTTTCATGCACGAGTGTAACTATACGCAAGTGTCAGGGTCTCGCGCCTCACCAGTCCAACGAAGGAGGACAGGACCATACCCACACGGACCACCACCCTCTCCTCAGGGCTGGATGCTGGCCGCACCTTCAGGTTGTAGTCTGTAAAGAGCTTCTTCAGCAGAGTCTTCTCCATGTCAGACGCACCTGTTGGACAGAGAGGTAGACGGCTTTTAGGATTTCAAAAACAACGGATTACCAGCAATTATAGTAAGCACCAGGGTACTTGGGGGAACCAGTTCACCCAGAAGTTCACTTTCCATTGCAAAGTGCTGTGTATAAAATCCATCACAGTTGTGATATGTGAGGACGAAGCCAACTGATGATGCCTGATGAGGCATGTTGTTTCGTGCAATCAAATAAAAGAACCCTGCAGCTAAGTAGCAGACTCGATACACCACTGTGAATGCTTCCCAGAGTCAGACAGATTAATTGTAGATACTGTAGGTTAGGGGTTAGTCAATTAAATCAATGGAGCATCCTCTCAATCTTTCCTAACCAGATGGCGTCTCGACTTTTGCCCCACGACCCCCTCACATCGACTCCTGAGGAAAAGATTTTAGCGTCGTCTTAACATAGAAAAGTCGAGTTGGACTTTCTGCAAAGCTGGCAAAGGTGTAGTGAAGCAATCGTTCAATCCAAATCCAGGGTGGACGTCTATTCTTTGTTCTTTTGCGAAGCATCTGTCTCTCTAATTCATGAAATGTATGGCTTGTCATACAGCCATATACCTTTTTCTTTTAGGATGCAAAGTGCCAACATCTATTTACAGGAATTGATTCTGCATTTATATGCTACGTGTTGCAGACAGACAAAGCACTCTCAGTGACGCAAACTGCATTACCACGGTTTTGCATCTGACACTAGCTACTAAATCCAACACACTGTCCCTTGAACGTTGTTGCAACACATACAGCACATACAGCTTACCCCGCAAAATCCAACTGTCAAAAAGGCATTAAATGAATTCCCTGTGCTTACAGTGGCAGTTATTGCAGTGCCTCTCACAGGCCTACAGACCCCGTGAACGCGCCAAAACCCAAACGATTACACTCGGCAGCCGTTTCATACATAACCGCTGCTTCATTTCCTCCTGAGTGTTGGAAGGTTAGACACATTTATAATCAGCAGCTCTGGCGATGCAGCATTCATCACGTTTGGCATAGCTGAGGCCCCAGCGGCATCGGAACTGACGGGAATAAATGGCAACGATCACCAAAAAAGGCACCCTCCATTATCTATAAGCACGGGGCAAGCGGGGCTGCTGATGGGCGAGGCCACAAAGTTTCTGTGGAAGGTTCAAATGTAGCAGCCTCTCTCCTATCTGCCCAGCTAAGATGACTTGGTGAAAATAACTGATTGACGCCTGTTGTGTATATGAAATATGGATGTTATGAATATAGCTGACAGCAGTAAAATACAGAGCTAACTACTAATAGTCATTCAAGATCACTTTGATAAAGGCCAGAAGGAGAATATGTGATACTTTCTACTAAAAAAAGCCCCTTAAAATGCTTCTGGGCGGACTTGAACGTGAATTTGGGATATGACATGATTTTAAAAATGGACGCTGGTCCTGTAGTTCAATATGAAAATCTTTCTCTGGGTGGTTTGAGTTCACTGTTCCTGGCACCAGAGGTCTGTTTCCAAATGAATTACCTAAGAAAGTGTGTGAATTGGGACTGTGAATTCTCTGAAGAAATGGAGGCCACATGTTTAAAAATCATTGTTTAAGACGGTCTCTGATGACATTTATTTTTGTTTGTTTTTTGCCTAGTTGACATTAATATGGTATCAGTCCTTTATCTGCTGCTTTCACCTAAAAGATATGTTATCATGCTCATTGGAGTGTGGGTGAAGTACCATAAGTACCATAATCCATTCCTTTGCCATTTGGTAGCCTAAATATATCCAAGGTCCTTAGAGAATGAATAGAAATAACACTACTCAAGTTTTGTCAATTATGGCCAAATGCCTGCAAAAAGTATTACATTAGCACTCAATGCTAAATAGCAAACATTAGCATGCTGTCACACCGGTAAACATGCTAACCACTAGCCGCCCAACACGAGCGCGTTGGCATGACGCAACAAGGAGCTTGTTAGCATGTTTATGTCTCTAGCTAAAGACTTACTCTTTTTATAATGTGTTTAATAAACCAATAATGTGCCTGTGTAGAGAAAGATGGAATTCAACAGGTTATTTCTTTGTTCATTGGGGTGCATTCGACATGTGAAATTAAAGTAATAAGTAACGCCATAAGCCGGCCATGGGGCTCTGTGATGTGGGTGTGTTGTCAGCTCGTGGCTTACCTCCCAGTAAGCACAGGGTGCCAACGCAACATGCCAGCAGGAACACATCCGGGCTCCTCATCGCGAACACCCCTCCCAAACCAAAAAGAAGATTATTAAGTTAGTCAACAACTTCAAACTTGTATTGGAGCTTCTTCTTTTTTGATCCCAATGCAAGCTCCTCGGGGTGCGCTTCGGTCCGGTCCGTGTGGACTGTTGTTGTCTGTCAGTCAGGCCGAGCCAACTGCTGTCTGCTCCAATTACAGCCTTGAGGAGGGGGAGAGGGGGAAAGATGGGGGGAGGGTGTCTGTGTGTGTCACTGTTGACCCCCATTGGGAGTGAAACTTCAGATGGAGACTCAGGCCTAATCAAAATGCCCCCCCCCCCCCCCCCCCCCTCCATCCAGCATCCAGGCCTGTCCTCACAAGATGAGAGTTCATTTTAAATCATGTCTTTGTCGAAACGGCTTCAATGATCAAATTAAATATTTGATGAATAAGTCAGCAAATATCCAATGATTTCAGGTGGGTTTTTTGTTGAATATTACAATCTGAACACACACGCTTCTTTGTTTGCCTTTTCTGACGTCTCCATTCTTCCACTGGTTTTCCTGTCTTTAATGTCACATTGGAATCGCTTGTGGGTAATTCCCTTGGGGCAAAGTCAGGTTCTAAAAAGGGTTCCTGACCCTCAAACACTGTCTCACGGAGTCCGATCGGGATTGGGCCTCCATGTCCCTCGTTCCTCAGCTCAGTTGAATCTCTTCAACATTACGTTGAGTAATTCATTTCCTGGAGCTTTCTCTTAAAGCACTATCAAATGCATAGCCAAGATACAGACCAGGATGCCATCCAGGAGAAATATTTGCTAGAATATTTTCTTTTCGGGGTTTAAAATGTGGCAAATGTGTGACGAAAACAGCAGTGGCTAAAAATGTGGTTATACATTGCAATGGATAATCTCTCAATGTTATATGCAACGTAAATAAACAATGAGATGAAATGAAACCAGTATTATCCGTAAATTGATCAATCCGTTCCAAACTGCCACACAACTTCTCAACGTACCCCTCCAATAAACCCCTCCCCAAACCCCACCAACCATATCCCATTACTGGTTTCTTCATGCCACTCTGCCCTCGCTCACATTCGTCGGCCATCCACGCCACTGTAGTTTATGATCCACTGTCCCGGCCATTTGGAGTGCCGCCAATTTAATTAGAAGCTAACTATTAACAGCTAGCCACGGGTGTCAAGTCACACATCAAATCTGTGGTCATGAGGGAGTGTATAAAAAGCTTCTGTTGGCACCAACTCAGTTTAAGAGACCTCTCCGAGGGGAGATGGCTGTTTAATTCAGTGGTAGTTCATTTCAATTAGATGATTACCCACAATTGTTATGTTCATGGGCAACCAGTAAGATGAGACGATACTATAGTAATCTGATTACCTAAAATGTTCATACCATTTGAAAAACAAGTTATGGCGTCAAAGCTCCGACTTTCTTTCTCACTCTAATTCTATTAAACTTGTTTTTTTATTCAACCTAATTACCCCAAAGAGATAAACCTCTTCTAATCTGAATTTTCAAATGAAAACGCCTGCCAATGGAATTCTGTGTTCAGATTTCACATTATGGGCGAAAGGTTTGTAGACGCCTGAACAAAGTATGTTAACAGCCTAATCTTCCACAGTTGGACACCAAGGCACGGGGATTCATTTGCCTCTGTTAATGCATCAGCCCCCCAAGGGAGGTATTTCATTATACTTTGGAACCTGGCAGCAGAGATTTGGTCTCCTTCAGCCACGAGAGCATTTGTAAAGTCTGCCACTGGTGTGATAATCCAATTAATTATCTCACAGCCTTATGATGGAGTCTGGGACTGTGTGTGCCGGCCACTCACCTCATTCCACAACAAACGTGGTCATGTTGCCATGCTGTGCGATATGCATTCTATTGTCAAACATATTCTGAAGCAAAAAGACATGTAAAATCAATATATAACAATGCACGTGACTTCATGTTTAATCCTGTTGGTGTCTGGTTTGGTTTATCATTTGGTCCATATCAAACTGTCAGGCTAATCTCACCAGGGAGAATATGAGGCAGATACCGAATTGCGGAAGTTAGTCGTCGGTCAGCCGCTTATCTACAAAGACAGCAGCAGCAGCGGTGTTGGTGGCAGACAGTCCAGGGAGGCTTTCAAGCAACTTTCAAATCACACTCTCGGGGTCGTAACTGAAAACACAGACATAATGCTCCCATTTCTGGGCTGTCATAGAAATATAACTGTGTGATGTTAACACTTAAAACTGCCTACATAGAAATAAATGAGACACCACAACTCTAGAAAGTCCTTAGTAGTAGAAGTGGTCGTAGTACAGTGCAGAGCCACTGAACTGCAGGTGTGATGCAGAGCATAAAGCTTGGCGTTAACTTAAGTTCAGTGCTACCATACTTCATCAAATGCAGTCCTTTTTGTTGGAGGAATTAGATCAAAGCACTCCCAAAAAAGCTCTCAGCAGACAAGCGTTACAATCATACAAATATATTAGTTGGTTTTATTGAATTTTATCCAATAATACGTCTCCCTTTGACTTTGTGTAAGTTATTATAGAAATAAATATAGATCATATTGCAAATGTAGAGACAAGAGTTCAGGATAATAGAGTTGAGGATGGGGGGCTTAAAGAGCATATGTTGGGTAAAGACTGTTTCTTTTGGGGTGTCCAGTAAATGATTGGCGCATGCATGCTTGTAGTCCAGCCTCAGACTGCGAGTCCCCGCCTCTCTGTGGTCCTTTCCGCTCCTTTCTCCAGGGGACCCGTGGATTTGAATGGCGTTCCGTAGTCTTTATTCCACCTTGCCGGCAACAAGGGGAAGTCCCTGCGCCCCAACGACATTTGCATGGATATATTTATATATTTTTATATATAGATATATATTTTTTGCTCCATTTGAATAAAAAATAATGTCATTGTGGCTTTATTCACTGGAAGACTGAAGCACTCATTTTGCATTTGGAAGACAGGAAGAAAAGTAAGATTATGTTGATTTCCTTAATATCTTTTCTGGAAGACTTTATCAAAATAACTCATCCATGCAGTACCATAAAAAAAAAAAAAAAAACACAAAAGTTGAAAATCCCTCGAGGATCGATCACAGAATGACACACAAGTAGACGATGGGTTTGTGTGTTTGAGGGAGAGACAGACGGTTTATGAGCAGGACCACGTGCTGCCAATGGGCCACTTCAAGATCCAGTTTAGAGATCAAAGGTCAGAGGTCACTGACAGGTGAGTGCTCTAGGATTGTGGGGGATCAGGAGGTTGAGACCCAACAGTCTGTTCTGTTCTTCTCTTTGTAGACATGAGTAGACGCACAGCAGTATAACAGCAAATAAACACATCAAATCAACAAGCACACATACCAACACCCAATACTCTAATTCCTTGTATCGTTTCATCAAAACTCACAGTACTTACGATGAGAAATACCCACAAAACAATCCGTACTTCTTTTTTCTTTTAATACTAAAAACACTGAGAAAAAGGGATAAATAAAGACTTTTTAGCATAGTGTACACAGCAAAGTCACCACTAAATACATTAGCTTTGAGAGGTGAAGACCCTCCGTCATCTGTTTGTAAAGGTCACCTCATTTAGCCACATCTGCATTGGCTTGCTGCAGGGTGCTATGTGTCTGTAATATGCAGATGTTTCTGGCAATTGTGGGGGCGGTCTTCTAGAACTCACAGATGGATCTTTGCGCATGAGTTTAGTGTTATTAACACCAAACAGGATGTGACCTTAGGTGCTCTCGATTCCAGTATAAAAGCACATTTTAGAAAGCCACGTAAAAAAAAAAAAGATCCGAGGACGGCGTCACTCTTGTCACATGCCGCCTCTCTCTTCCTCTCTCTCTTTTTTGTGTTTTCTACTGCATTGCAGATGTGGTGAAGGGACTCCACCTCAAAGTAACACACACACACACACACACACACAATCCAGATCACAAAAAAAGGAAGTTTTAGAAAAATAAAAGCTCTAATATAACACGCAGTTGGTTTCTATATCAATATTAATGCTTTCTTTTACATCCTCCAAGATAATGTGGCTGCACCTTGTTAATGGAGTTTATTGCTTTCTGCCCAAGGACTCGTACTTATCGATTCGGCCTCTGATTTATCCTCCATTTTCCTCCTTCCCATTCTGTCCATCTATAATTTATTCCCTCACACATATTGGACATACAGAGACATTCAATCACAGTTACAAAACAATTACACACAAAGATCAAAGCTGATGAGTGAATCTAGAACACACACATCTATACCAGTGCGCACACACAAACACACACACACACTCGGGTCAAAGGGAAGTTGCCTTGGATTCTGGGATCAGGGAGAGGAAGTGAAACGTCAAAAGGAAGAGATACACTACAATGTGTGACACATGCCTTTCTGTCCCTCCCTCCCTCCTCCCTCCATGCCTCCCCCTCTACGAGTCCTTCACCGATGATCCTCGGCTGCAGTTGTAACGCGCACCGTAAGCAGGGAGGGCTTTTACCCGGGAGCAACGGCGGCCGGGGGTGTTCCCAGGGATGAAAGTGTGTGTGTGCGTGTGTGTGTGAAGCTTGCAGATATCCATCATTTAACCCCCTATTATATCAATATACACTCCCAACTTTTTTCCCCCCCTTCTGGATATTCAAGAGAAATATGCCAAGCCCAATGGCCAATATTTGACATTCGAAGATTAATCCATAGATCTTCATCAGTGAGTTAAAAGCAGTAAATGAAGCTACGCAGAGGGGTTTGCTAATCAAATCTGCGCTCGCCGATATAAATTGTAATCTTTACATCTTGTTATTCACGCGGACCGGTTTGAAGTGAAGCCTGAAGGCTGCTGGCAGGAACAGAGAAGCTGATTACAGGCTTCACAAAGGACTTCCAGTGGGGACGAATGGGTGAGTGTGAGCTCTGCAAATCACAAACACACTCATGCAATCATGCAAAGTTTCCGCACACAATAAATTATGCTGCCTTC
Organism: Gasterosteus aculeatus; assembly: GCF_964276395.1. NCBI lineage: Eukaryota > Metazoa > Chordata > Actinopteri > Perciformes > Gasterosteidae > Gasterosteus > Gasterosteus aculeatus. The sequence goes on along the minus strand of NC_135694.1, from coordinate 10,123,585 downwards.
ATGCAAAGTGAAATCATGGCAAACAGAGTCGGAAGCACATCTTCAGGCCTCCTCTTTTGAACCCCCCCCCAACCGCTTACCCAAATATACTATTGAAAAGAAGGTAACTTCTAATCATCAATCTGAATACAAAAGACAAAGTCACATTTACAATAAAGTACCAAGTCAAGTATCAAGTAATTTCATGACAGGTGAATGAAAAAGAATGAATCACGAGATCTGACGACTTGGACTAATAATAATCTTGCCTTTCGTTGCCTTAAAGTCACTTTAATACGGAGTCTGAGGCAGCATATTAGATAATTGTAGCCCTACAAATATCAAAAAACTAATTACGTTTAGAAATGCCAACTCATGTGCAATTATGTTTTGCATCTGTACCGGCAACAGCACATGATACTGCATTTCTTTCTAGGGTTAACGAGGCTCTCAAGCTATTTATTATAAAACTTCCATAAAGCTGTATGACTGACCAGAGAAATACTAAAGAGAATGGTCAACATTGAATCAAGAAGACATGAAAAAGGCTCTAGAAGCATGCATTCCTAAATTCCCCATTATGGAATTCATCTTTCATTTGAGTCTAAAGGTCTCTTACACGTATTTTAAACCCCATGACGCAAGAGCAATGAAGGCTTGTGTGCATTATTTTAATGTAATTAATGTTAGTGTCATCTAAATCACAGAAGACATATCTTTTTGGATCACTTCCTTATTAATAGCCTGAACTAAAATGTTAGCCCTTAACTCTTGTTTGCAGATATATATATATATATATATATATATTTTTCTTTTTCTTTTTTTCAAAACTCAGACAACAAGAAGCGTGACTTATGCATAAGAAAATATTGCAAAATAGATTTCCAAGCCCTTAATACTCACAGTAGTAGTTGTCACAGAAGTCATGGCTTTCTCTCTCTCTCTCTCTCTCTCTCTCTCTCTCTCTCTCTCTCTCTCTCTCTCTCTCTCTCTCTCTCTCTCTCTCTCTCTCTCTCTCTCTCTCTCTCTCTCTCTCTCTCTCTCTCTCTCTCTCTCTCTCTCATTATACCTCTTATTTAATTAAACACTTGTGTAATCACTTTGTCAATAATACTTAAACATTGTGTTGTGGATTTAGCGATCCACGGGGGGGGGAGTGGTCGGACACGCAGACACGAGGGTCTATTTGTCACTTTAATTAAGGTGTTTAGTGCGATCGCGAGGTTTTAACAGTAGCTTGTGTTCAATAAAGCAAACAAATCATGTCTATGATCGTCTATGATCCTCACAAGTCCTTCCTGTAGTGTGTTTATTCAAACCTCTTTCTTCCCGGTCATCCATCCTCACCACCTTCACCCCATCTCTCCCCTATTCCTCCACCGTGAACTATTCTGTCCTCTTTCTCTACCCAGGAACACAGAGGTGAAGCTGGCTTTATTTGCTCTGCAGCTCGCCTCTATTCTACCCGGGTTATCAGCTATTATTATATACAACACCAGGTCACATGGGAGCACAGTGTGTGTAAATGTGTGTGTGTGACTCTGTTCAGGGAGCATCCTCCGCATTACCAGAATTCCTTCTTGAAACACGTTTCTTTTTCCCGCTCGTCATCACTAATTATTTCCCCAAAAAGTCTCTTCCCTTCCAGCTTTTCTTTTCTCTGGTTGGTCTCTCTCTCTCTCTCTCTCTCTCTCTCTCTGAGCGGTGATATCGTCAATCTGCCCTCGCCACCGACTCCCTCGCTTCCCACAATACATAAACATTAGGCAGAAACAATTACCCTGCCGGGCATATTGTACCAAGGAATTTTGATGAGAAAAAATGATTGCTTTTTTTGCGTCGAACGGAAAGAACAAATGGAAACACATACAAAGCCCACTCCTGAATGAGCATAGTGAAATATCTCAAATCCTTTTTTTTTACCACGAGAGTTCATCAGAAAAGCAAGGAAAAAACGACATCCGTCATTCTATTGTCTCTTTTCTAGAATCGCCATCCCATCGTTTTCATTATTTCTATGTGACTTTGGTCATATAAAGTCACGACAAGTATGAACTAAATCATAATAGTATAAGATGAGTGAAATGATGAGTAAAGGCTTGAATTCCTTTGCATCATAATCAACGTCTGCTGAAGAGGTCTATGGGAAATACTTTGAGTATGTGGGTGGGGTTGTTTGCTGTCATGCACATAGACTCATCCAAGTGCAAAAGACTTAAAGGGCCACTCCAGTGATTTAGTAATGCACCTTCATGCAGTTGGAAGACTGAGTATTGAGGATTGAGAGACAAAATAAAAAAAAATATGTTGTGTTCAGGTCTGTAAAGTATTACATACTTTAATTGATCTGACACGTTAAACAGTTAACAGTTCCCAGCTGTTGGGGAGTAGCGGTGCAGGTTTTTACAAAAATAAAGTTATGTTAAGCTTTTTGTAGCTCCAGAGTTGGCTGTTATAAATCTAATAAAGTTCCTCTACTGAGGGGATAATAACTTGCTTTGCTGCTTGGAATAACTGGAGTGCAATGCTAAATCACAGGAGAACTCTGTGTTGCGAGTAGAGTTGCAATGCCCTGTGCATCCAAATACCTGACTCCATATCAAGTGTACACAGTATACTATACACCACCTCGCTATACTGTTTTTGCAGTTAGTTTCAAACCAACAGGAAGTATTACATCTACCTGCTTGATATTACAATGTAGTTTTATGCCATTGTGTTGCATTAGTCAGTTAGTAATGTAGCAAAAATATAGGCTCTTGGTGCCAGAGTGGCAGGTACTGTTACTTTAAAGGTCCAGTGTGTAGGATTAGGAGGGGCGGCGGGCTCTGCTTATAGAAATGAAATTTAATATTCATAACCATGTTTTCTGAAACTGATTGTTGCGTTTTCATTAGCTTAGAATGAGCCCAGCCTGCCATGTTTGTAGTGTAGCCAAATGCCAGTAAAAGCTACACACTGGTCCTTTGAGCCGTGTGGTGTCTTAAAGGAGCGGGTTCGGGTCTCACAGGCCTTGATGGTGCACTTCGCACCTCCAGCTCAGTAGCACCGCCCATGACAAGTAAACGCTTTAGAAAAGAGCTGTACATTCCGCACACGGAGGGTTTCTGGCATGTGGACTGCGATGGGTGAAGCGGTGAATCTGCAGATCATAAACACATTTGTTTCATTCATCATAAGGTGATATGACAGTATAGATATGGTAATTAAATAAATATATATATATATATATATATATATATATATATATATATATATATACATATATTTTGTATTTCTAGGCGAAAGAGGCGTTTGTGCAATGCATGGTCAGCCACAGTAGAAAAAACAACAACTGTGGTGCAATTCAAAGCTCCGGCGTCGGGGTCCATCAGTACCCCATCTCACTGATGACATCCTCATCATCTCCCATAACCTACACAAAACACGCGCGCACACATACACACACACACACACACACACACACCACAATGGGATTCTTTTCCGCGTTCCTCAATCGTGGATTTCATAACACTAAAGTGTGCGCACACAGGATACACACACTTCCACACGTTTATAAATGTCAATGTGATGATGAATGTCTGTGTGTGTGTGTGAGTGTGCGCGTGTCGTTATGCAGTGCGTCAAGGGACCGTGTGGCCCCTCGTTTAAGGGTCGAAAGACTCTGATCAGGCCCAGACTCCATTAACAGAGCCAGAGAGGAACGGGGGGGTTTTCTTGTGCTGCCGAGTGGAAAATTGAGTCCGTGTCACAAACTAATCAAATCGTGCCAAAGGTGAATGAAAGAAGAAAGGAATGAACACACACAGACAGACACGCACGCACACGCACACAAAAAGGGGATGACAAGTATCCAGGCCATCTCACAATGTCGCTGACACACACAGAAGATGTGGACTGAGCAGATGGCTGCAGGACAAAAGTCTCGGCGGGTGTCGGTAACAGCCAAGCATTAGCGTTGCTCTGTGGCAGGCTAACGTTAGCATGGAGCCCTGCGGGGAAATGAAAACCCATATGTGAAGTATGTGCTGCAGATGCACCAATTGGACTGTTGCACCCGTTGTGGTAGAACCAGGAAGACTGTGATATTTGGTCGACTGGAAGGGTGTAGCAGCTGGTGACCTTTGGAGGGGTGTGTGTGTGTGTGTGTGTGTGTGTAAGAGGGATTTCCTTCCCGCCAGTTTAACGTGCTGCGGTGACATGCTATAACGCTGCTGGACGACTGTTCACCTCCTCGTGGAGTTATTGCTTTTACATTCCAGGCTTTGATAATCACAATCTAATACAGGAAGAAGGTGGAGGGACTGGATGGGGGTCTGTGATGGCAAAAGTTTTTTTTTTCATTGATCAGCTCCACTTTCTCCTTTTTCTCCAACTTTACACCAGTGCATTGTAGTATGCAGAGTACACAGGGGTCAGTGTTGCAGGTTCGGGGGGTGGCAGGGTAGCGTTAACAACCCCGTTCAGCTGTTTGCTGGTGCCTATTGTCCTCCACCCCTCCTCTCCCGCCCATGTCTCTGAGTGCTAGGAGGTGGAGCTTTTGGTTTTGGATTTAGGGTCCTTCTTGCCGTTTTGGAGCATGGGTGAGTCACTGGAGGTCTTGGGCGTTTTCCTGGGCGGACTCTGCTCAGCTACGTCGTGTAGAGAGGGCTCCCGGTACATGGCCACTGAGGAGGGAGAAGGCTGCAATAGTTAGGACTGGGTAAACATGTTAAGTCCATATGCTATACAATATATTGTTGTGGTTTTTGTAGAAGAATTAGACTGACATTTTATATGTTGCTTTCAACACCTTGTTGTCAAGTTTCCAGCAATGAGAAATGAGTTTCTGTGAGCTTATAAACAGAGGTCACCAAAGTCATACATGCAGTGGATTTAACGAAATGGACAGTAAACAAACAGTAACTGGGCATTGGATTAATCCAAAGCTTTTATTTTGAAGTGGCAATGAATATGCTTTTTATAGCAACGGATCAAACAACTAGCGACAGCTTAGTCTACTAACTGATCTTTTATACACGGAAAACGGCACTGCTTTGTCAACAACAAAAATGGGTGTCTGTTTGTTTCTATTTACACAACACAATGATTACTGAATGCTTGACTGAACTGATGCCGAGCACCCTTCAGGAAGACACTCACTGCCTCTGGAACAGCATGCAGAGTGGGCTACGTATTAAGCGCTGGTACCTTCAATGAGTTTGGGAAGGAAGTGCGCAGCCCCCTTTGTCTTCTTCACGCGGTTCCCTTTCATGACCTGCCCGTCCCGGTTGATGCCGATGTACCACGCCCGACCCGACTGGGTCTGTCTGTACAGGATGGACGAGTAGGTGACGTAGTAGTTCTCAAACACGCACTCCTTAAACTTACACTCCGGCGTGAAGTGTTCCTGAAAGACACACACGCAAAGGAGACAGAGGCACACATCAGGGACGGGGGGGGAAGAATAACACATTTGGTGTCTACGCCATTCTTTATCTGTTCTTCTATTATGTATAAATGTACCCTCCGATTCCACTGGACTCAGCTGGGAACGGGAGGAAATGAGCCCCACATTTCATCGTGACAGGAGTTACTGTACAGGGGCATTTGTGGCGGAATTGGCGCGCTGCACAAAACGCACGCACGGCCAACACGTGCGATGCGTTTTGGCCACGCGGCTAAAGCGGTCTGTGAGCTGGGATGCCATAACTCAACGCATTCGGTTTACCTGCAACAAACTGCAATCACCCGGATCCTTCACCCTCTGTGTGCTTAAACTGCCGGCCTTCAGCCCTCCGAAGCTCGTACACGCACACACACACGCGCACGCACACACACACACACACAAATACAGCTCTGTATGAGACAATACGTCAACAGCGGGACATACCCCACCCTCCACCCTCTGTCTCTCTCTCGTTACAGCGCTCACATATTCCCCCTTTCATCTCATATTCGGCCTCTCCTTCTCCACTTGGTCCCCCCCCATCCCGTTGTCATTTGTAACCTTGTTGAGGAACAAACCAATTTGCAGGATTGATTTGGAGCCTTGATGTGACGTGTGGGCAGAAAAGGCCTGAATAAGGAGTTTGCTCGCTCTCTCCATCTCTCTCTCTTTCTTTTTCTCACCCCCTCCTCCCCCCTTTCTCCCCCTTTCTCTCCGTCTTCTACCTCTTCTCTCTCCTGTCCCTCGGCTCGGGTGCGCCGGTCCCCAACGTCTGCCTCCGTCCATTGTGCTGCACATAAACAAGCTAATCACATTGACTGTATCGCCCATTTCCTAATTACACATTCATTCACTTAGGAAGCCATTCATTTCCTCAGCCACCCATTAACTGGGCTCTTATAGCGCCGAGCGGGACGCAAAGGTCTGCAGTCTCCTGGAAGGTGTAATCAGATGGCAATCATTAACCGTGTCTGCACTGCAGCGTGTTGCATCTTCTCCGTGGTGCATGTGTGTGTGTGAGCCTCGGTATGTTTCAAAGGATTCAAATCTGCTTTGTCAAACCGGATAGCTAGCGCACATAATCTCTCACACACACACACGTATGTACATGCATCCACATGCATTGCAGATTTCTATCACCAGGCAAAGTGGGACTCTGATGAAACATGGAACCTAGAGGACATGTGTACGGTTTCCCACTCCTGGACCAGTGCATGTATGGCAAGGGTTAGGTTTTTGTGTCCTTTCTCAGAATAAAAAAGGTCACATTGGCCAGATCATTGGTGGAAAGTAACGTTCAGTTTTCACGCTTGTTTTTTGTTTGTTCTTTTTTACAAATGTTTCTGAGACGTGTCTACACATGAACCTTCATAATGTATCCGTTAGGAACAGAAGGTATTTTGTTGTCCCTCTGTTGCCGAGCTGTGACCTCTATGGAGGATATCAAAATAAAAGATGACTATAAGCTAAACTAAAATATTAATATGGAGACATTCATATTATTCTAAATGTATTTAATAATATATTTGCTTGATAGTAACATTCAGCCATTAAATATAAAAATCTATTACAATTCAAAACATTCCGTCTTCATTTTGTCCGTGGCCAGAAGCCAGCCAGATGTACTTAGTCACAAACACTCACTCCGGGTGCCATCAGTGGTGCTGCTTTATAGGATAACAGACTATTAAGCAGTCATTTATAGAGAGGCATCATTCACACAGCAGACACACTGGGGACAGATGCACATCTGTCTGCAGAGCGCTTTTTCTCCGACTAGACTCGGAGCAGGTTTCACACCTAATTATTTCCTTTCTGCCGTAATCTCAGTAAAAGGCGGACTTCCTTTCAGCTCTTTTTCTCCCGAGGTCCAAATAAAAACGCTGAGAGTTCACCGCCATCCACGTCCAATAGCTCAGAGCGGACTCGACTCCCGCAGTCCCTCCTGTGTTCAGCAGGGGGCGCTCCCAACACACAGGCAGTCTGGGGCTGCTGTCTCTGGTGTTGCTGCTATTGATGCTCCAAAATTAACTTGTGTGTCTACTTGCCACTCCGCAATGCCCGTCTCTCCCAAAAGGGCCACAAATCCAGCCGAGGATTTGTGGCTGCTCTGCTATTTATGCGCCAAACTCCATTTGGTTTCTTTTCACATTTTAATCTGTCCTTTCTAAAACGTGGAATCATGTTGCATTACACGATTTAGGATGCAGGGACGTATATAAAATATAAAGCAGTATGCATATCATTGCCTTGTCCAACTTCCTGGTTTAAGCGGTTGTTTTTTAACTGACTTCAGAAAGACCAACAAGTTAAAGAAGAATATGGACAAAATCCTACACTCACCAATCAGATCAAGAGTTTGGAGCTAGATGTACTAAAATCCACACGCACACAGGTCATTTCAGAGGAGACAAGAGGATTGTGTGTGTGTGTGTGTGTGTGTGTGCGTATATCCACTCATGCGTGTCTGCTGTTGTGACAGAGGGACATGACGGATTCCTCTTACATCAGTGGGAGGCCACCCGGCGCCAGATGACATGCATACACACACATACACACACACATGCTTGCAACATCGATGGTGACAAATGGACTGGTTGCCTTCCTCATCCGTCACCCCCACGGGCAGGAGGGAGAAAGAGAGGGATGGAGGGAAAGAGAAGGGACAAGATGAAACAAGAGGAGGTGGATGAGATGAGGGCTGAGGGAGGAGACAGGATTATTCTCCGGTAATGACACGCACGGCACCGTCTCATTTCCATCCGTTGGCACTTAAAGACATCGTTCAGCCTTGGTTCTCCGGCTGCCGTTAACCATTGAGTCTCCAGTGCACTCAGCCGGGGAATTGATCCAATGTAAGACCTCTGTGAAAAGTCGATAGGCATTAGTCCAGAAAAAAAAAAACCTGGATTACGCTTTGATTGGACACACGGCGCGGAGACACAACCGACCATGAAGAACTTAAAAGGAGTTACGAGCTGTGAACGTGCGGCTGCAGGTTAATTCAGAGGATTTACGCTTCATTCCAGAGGGCAAAGGGGCGTCAACAGTCTGCACGAATCAGAGGGCCCGTGTGCATGGTCACATGAGGGATGCATGGGGGGACAATATGAGTAAAGTCTTGTTGTGTCGGCAGGTAAACCCGATCCATACTGGCTTCGCTGCAGTTGTCGGGGGAGCAAATGCAAACTGTGAGCACGGAGTCTGAGTCAAGTCAAGTCCCAATTTAGGACGCGGACGTGTGCAGTAGAGACAGCCCGATCTCAGCCTCAGGGGCGTCTCTCCGAGACTTCAGCTAACTAACTTCACATATGTCATATGACGTAACATCACTGCACCACATGACAGAAAGACAATGGCACTTTGACGTGAAACTGCTGAAGTAATACTACTCAAAGATATCAAGTCAAAATACATAAGGTGCAAACAAAGAGATTAGATCTAAAGTTCTAAACCAGATTAGTTAAATCTTATTATAAGCCAAATATATGTTGAACTAAGTGTGTATCAATTTATCAATTTTAAATTTTTTTACAGGCAATTCTATATAATTTTTGGATGGACGGATGAGGTCCATGTCGTTCTGAAGTTTTCGACACCAATTCAAGTCGGCTCGACCGATCTGTCAGATCACATCATCACCATCTGTCTCCGTCCTGTCCCTCCTGTCTCTTCATTTTCCAATCCAATAAAAAAAAAAAAAAAGAAACTGCCATCAATGTATCCTGCGGGGAACATTTCTTTGAAAAAGATGGCTGGGTTTTACAAATACGCACATGAGTGTTTTTGTTTTTCATGGCAGGATCCGTTTGAGACACAATTCAGAGAAACACGGCCCCAAGAAGTGTATGATGCAATTATATGTAAAGCACTTTCTACCATAACTATACATTGGGAAGATCAGCGATGAGGGAAAAGTAGTGCAACAGGACACTGTGCTAACAGCTGCAAGTGATTTGTTTTGTAAAATGACTGGAAGGTATAATTATGAGATGAATATGAAGCGCTGCACGACTCTGGCTGAGATTTACCTACAGACGCGACCCTTGTCAGGATAATATGAATCAGCACTAAAAGCACACGGAGCAAGTTTACCCTTAAAAAAGCGTGTTTACCAGCCACAGTGATTATCATCTGAGCAAGTGAGCAGAAAAACAACTTTAATTGAAGACAAACAGCTGAGACAGTGACAAAAATAATTGTCTGAAGAGTAATTATTATGTATTAATTTATGCGCAACATGTGGCCCCGCTGGCATTCTGTCGTGTAATCATCAGCAGTGCTCTTTCAGATGCTTTGTAGGAGCCCTCACTCAGCACTTGGGGAGGAAAAATCAGCAGCTGTCTACGTCAAAACCATTTGCGAGGCAGCATTGTGTTCTCTGGTGGCTGCAGCCAAAAAGCCCCATCGACCCAATTGTTTGAATGAGTCTGTGGCTCCGAAAAACATTCGTCTTCCTCCATTTCTACAACCATGAGGGGAAAAAAGACAAAGCCGTCATTCAAAGACATTGTGTCAACTCCAACAATAATTTTGTCTGCGCAATGGTTTATTTACAACTTGTAAGCAGACAAACAATGCTTCGCTCTGAAAAAGGAAGTTCTCTGTGATTGTACCTTCAGGACCATTTCAGCATATTTGTAGAGATAAGCACATATGATGCTATTTGGAAAGGACTTCCTTTTCTCATTCTCGATGAGACCACATTGGCATATTTATCATGCATTCATGAGAGCTTTGGCTCATTTTGTTAGTCCAGGTTTGACAATTAACTCAACTTTTAACCCAAGACGTTCGGCTCGCCACCAAGAAGGAAATAGCTACAAAACCACTTTGAACCTGCGGGTGTTTTTCGCGTGGAATACAGAGAAGAACGGCACGGCGAGGACGAACCGTGACAGCTGGCACAGAGAGCGCCACCGAGGGATGTTTTAATGTAGACGCACACTGTGTCAAGCCTCGAAAAAGTAACAGGCTCAGAAAATGACACGTTCCTCCTCAGGCAACAAGGACTTTTTGAATGACAGTTGTCCCAACGCATCAAGAATCAAACAGAATTCAGAACAACCTTTAAAGGTCTGACTTCCACCTCTTGGTCTCTGTTGCTCTTGTGAACTCTCAAGAGTGTCAATGAGTTGCTGACCGACGGGACACCGAAAGGGGAACAGAGTTTTGAGCGGTTCAGATGGAGAGGGGTCCTTGTCAGTGCCAACCTTCTGGCATTTACAGGGACGACCTGAGGAGCGTTGGAACTCGACCAGGGCTGAAGGGCTGCAGCTAGAAAACACACAAAATGCCATCTCACACACACTCAAACACAAAGACACGGGGAAAGAAAACATCCAAAGACAAATATGTCCCCAAAAAAACTAAAATATGAAGATATCATGCACAAAAAAAGAGACAAGACGCCTGCTTGAAACAAGCATTTGACACAAACACACATGCAGAGAGATGAGTGGAGGAGAGCAGACACACACACACACACACACTGTAATGGGAACAGCTGGAGAGGGTGCACAAGGGTGCACAAGGGGGAGGAAGCGGAGAAGTGTGTGTGTGTGTGGGGGGGGTGTCCTCTGCTTCTCACCTTGACTGCCAGACCCTCGCTGTGTGTTTGGGGATTTTCCAAAGAGAACCAGAGATAAGCAGGCCTTACCTCTACGCTGCACTTTCCATCTCTGCTTTTCCTCCACGCCTCCCTTCACCCCCCTCTCTCTATTTCCTCATCTCTTTTCTCCCAGCATCATCTCTCTCTTCCTTCATCCTTCACATTTCTCTCTATCTCCTGCCTCAAGGCCATGTATGTCTGCACGCTTCTGCTGAGCGGAGAAAGGTATATGTGTGTGTAGGTGTGTGTATTAGTGTGTGCGTTGGGAGGAAGGGGAGGTGAGGGGGTTCGTTCAGAGTGCAAAAGAGGAAGAAAAAGGAATGAGCGCAGGAAACAATATTGCTGACTCAGAGAAAAACAGACAAGCGGTTTCTGATTCAATGGGCGGGTGAGGGAGGTCAGACGAGATGAGTTGAAGGCAAGAGGAGGTGTGTGTGCCTGCGTGTGTGTCGTTCGTCTTCTCAGGTCATACTACTATGAGAAAACTTTGCTGAAAGCTTTGTTGAGGGAACTGATTGCCAGTTTGCCATTTGTAAGTGGTCCTGTTTGCAGGGTGATAAGCCACGCCCCCTCGCCGTTGGGTCTAACGCGAATGAGGTCATTCATGCAAATGGACCAGAAATGGACGCGGCGCCTTTAGAGAATTTGAGGCGACGCGAAACATTCGTGGCACGTTTGGTGAGAACATTAGAATTGTTTTACACCTCAGAACAGAAATTGAAATGCCCATTACCAAAGTTCAAACTGGTGAATATAGTGAGAGCATTTAGCAGCTACCAGAACAGAGGGAACACTGGGCACAGATGGACCATGTTGGACGTTTCTTAAGTAAACCGGGAAGTTAACTTCTCCAACTATATATTGTGCCCTGCATCCATCCTGTGACCTACTCTTACTCTTACTTACAATAGCTCTGCAGGAAAACCGTTGAACTCAATACAGTGAAGGGACTGTCCCCGTACGCTTTCTGCCAGTCTCCACAGAGAAAGGAACTGCCCGCTGGTGTGATGATGGATCACCGAAGATCGTTCAACTCAGGCGACTGGCTTTGTGAAATACGACAACAAAATGTCCTGGCATGAAATAAATATCGAGAAACTTGTGATAGCAATTCAAAATGAACAGTAATGGGGTGGACTTTATGGGTCGTTAGCAGTGATCATAATGCAGTAGCGTGCCCGGCGCCCGCAGCTCACCGGGACACTTTTGTATTGGCTCTGCACAGAGCGGAGGCTTTTTAAGGACGATGTGAAATCCAGTCTCATCTCACCTCCTCATCCCCCACTTCCTGGTCCTTCATGGTGCCCCAAATCTTCCTCTGCCAGTTCCCGTGTCCTTGCTTTGTCGTCTTTGTCATCATTCCTCTCCGTGGTTCCTCAGACCCCCACTTTCCCTCTCCCCCTCCCCTGTGAGGTTGCTCATTTGAGAGGTGTTCCCTATTTAGCGCCCGGTGGCGCCCCAAAGGAGTCCCCGAGCTAAGACAAAGAGTGCAGAAGAGGGAGGAAGACTGCACAGCAAGCACACAGCAGGTGTGGGGGCCGCGGTAGTTAAAAAGGAAGAAGAAGGTGATGAAGGAAATATTGGATATGAAAAACTCTGATATATAAAGTCTACTAGTAGTTGTTGGTTAACTGCGGTTACTGGTATAGCCAGCTGGGACATGGTAGCACAATTCGGTTATAATATCCCGGGCTTCCTCCTATTTATTCTGCAGTTACTGTTTACATTTTGGTCTTGAGATTATGCAACATGTCCTTCCCATAAAAAGCTTTATTGAAGAGGACAAAACGCTGTCAGGGCCAACAGGCTTGTTAACAGATAGCGTATTTGCTCTGCCGCTACGGGACAATGAGTTCACAAGGTTTATTCAAAATGCTTGTTTGCCCCATGAACTACTGTCTCATAACTGTCTGCATAAACCTTTCCTCTTTTAAAGAAGCAGTTAGTATTCTCCACGGATGAGGCTTCAGTAACCGCATGGTGCAACACGTAGAACAACCCAAAATGTTAATTAAAAAAATATATTTAGCACACTCAATTTGAGCTCTCCATTTCCACAAAGGTCAGAATGGTCAAGGCTGCTCTCTTTACAATGTTGAGTCATAAAAAACTGAAATGAGTCAGCATTTTCACCCTTCCAGCGTCCTTGTTAAAGGTTTTTGGTTAGATAACTTAAATAAGATAACAACAAAAAGGGGGAAAAAGGCAGCAAATGGGGGTTTATTTGGTTTAAGTGTTTGTTTATCCTCCTAGTGCAGATCCGTTATGTCATTGGGCATAGTTAACTTTTACTTTGCCCAACTTTCCCCTGTTAACTTGGTGTGGCCCGAGCTGGTCCCGGGTATCAAAGTCCGGCCCAATTATGTCTGCCTGCTTCTGTCAGATTGTTTATACCTGGCTGCACATGTGTGTTTGCGGGGCTGTGGAGAGTTGCTAAATTGCACAGGGGAGTGTGTGTGTGCACAGGTTCCCTTTTTACCCCGTACATGTGTGCCTTTGGTAAAAAAAAACCCACAACAACATCCCCCCACCCCCAGCTTGCTCCTGATCCGTACAACCCACAATCTCCCCTCTCCGCCCTCCCACTGCCATCCCTCTACCCAGGAGGCTTTTCCACAGCGCACAGCTAATAAAGTGGGCCAGGTCCGCTGCTGAGCACTCTTTTTTTTTATCAGAAAGCAATTTTCAGGAGGTGCCCACAGGTAAGCCGGCCCGAGCGCCTCAGACATTGGAGCAATGACAGGGAGTTCCCCCCCACCATTAACTCCTGCTGATCTACTCCCGAGTGCCCTGGTGCTGCAGGAGCATTGCTCTGTTTAGTATTAAGACCTCCGAAGACCCTTCGTCATGCCTGCCTTTCCTGGAGACAATGTGGATACATGACTGGTGACCACGGACGCTTATTTGCTCAGTGATTTGTTCAGTGAGTTTTCGACGTTAGACGTGATGAACCTCATCAGTTAAAGGTACCGCAGAGGTGGTGCGAGGGAAAGATGAAGAGGTGGTGCGTTAGGGAAGACAGATGGACAAACATCCCATCGAGCCTCTTCTAGCTGGACAAAACACTGCTGCGCTGAAAAGGCCAGGCTCTACTTAGTACTGGATATTAACCCACTGTTGGCTGGATTTGTTGGTTTGTGTTATTGTGCGTCTTTGGTAAATCTGAAGAAACCCATGAAAACAACTGAGTCAAATGACAACACAAACTAGTGAACCAATCAAGGCAGTAGTTTTGTACCGCTAAAGATGTCTTGCTCTCATCTTGTGTTCCTCACAGCGCAAACAGAATACATTTAAAAAACTCAAGTCTGTTACTTAAGGCAGTCCAAGACTTTGTTGTGGTTTCATGTAGGATCTTTGGTAGAATGAAAATTGTCAGGATCTGGGTCTCTCTCTCTTCCCCTCTGCCATATACATTCACTGACACACTCATTTGCCCATTAGTCTCACCTCTGCACACACACCCACTTCTCACATAGCCTTCCCATCCACCTGCCGCTCATTTCAATCAGTGCCCGCGCCGTTTGCTGTTACACCTGTTTCTCGTCATGTCTAATCACCCTGTCTATATCTTGCATGTGTTCCCTTTGTGTCTTGTCGGATTATTCTTGTGAGCCAACCCTTCCCCTGTCCAGCAGCCTCAAGACCTTCTCTGTTTTGCGCACAGCCAAGTCCTGCTCGTCCGGTCTCCAGCGTCGTGCCGCAGGGGCTGCATCCTGCGGGCTCCTGTCGAGCTTCGTTCTCCAAGGAGGAGATTCCCCTGTCCCGAGGATTATCTTTCATTTTGCCTTTTGCCTAGCTGGTCTCCTAGAGAATACATTTTTGTTGTATGTTTTGCCATCGAGTTCGGCTCGCTGTTTCTGTTGAACATTAAAACCCTTATTTTGTGACCTCCCTCTGCGCGTGGATCTTTGCCGCCCGTTACCGTGACCGAACGTGACAGAAAATGATGAGACTAGCAACAGTGCCATATAGTCACATTATATTTGAGAGACGGTAGACATCTTTACTCATAACAAAGCAATCTAGATTAATAAATAGCACTGGAGGTAAGAGGAAAAATGGATATTTTACATTTGGGGCTGACCTGGGGCCCGACATCCATGAGCATGACTTGATTAGTATCCTTTTTCTCTAAAGGAACATGCTGTCACCGAGACTCAAAACAATCAACTGTTCCAATCTAAAACATCTCTATCGACACCAACTTCAGTAAAATGTGCCAGTATAGCGACGGACAAATTAAAAAACAACAAAAACGGACAGGAAACAATTAATGGAACGGTGAAATAAAGAGTGGAAGAATAAAAAAATGCCCCGGGGGCGGGCCATCAGCAAGGGAGAGAGGTTCCAGGACGAGGACAAAGTGAGAGATAGCAGAACAGAGGGGTAGAGGACAGAGCGAGGACCCCACAAGCAGCAAAGGAGGAGGAAGGAGGTGATGGTGGAGACGAGAGGAAGAGACAAACCACCAGGGAGGCCGACGGACACAAATGGGCAAGACGGACTGACAGGCGAGTAAAAGAGCTGTACAAGTGAGAAGGGGGGGTGGCATGATCCCAACGGAGACGTTTTGTTTCTCTACCAGTCTGGTTCTGTCAGGCCACCCTTCTCTTCAGCTCTCCATCCCAACACCCCCCCCCCCGGTCCTGTCTGTCTGTCACGTCGCCCTGTCAGCAGATATTGTGTTGTACGGACGTTGTTTGTGTGAGAGGGTCAATAACGTTCTATTTCAACCAGTCAACCTTTTTTACATCCTTCACATTTCAGGGTGGATGGAGAATAAGTGACTTACTCCCCTGCTCTCCGCCTCGCCAAGAGGACACTCGCACCATCATTCTGCTGTCACTTCTTTATTATTTACCAATTCACATCATAAAATCCAGGCATCAAAGGATTAAGAAGCTAGTGTGTAGATTTTTTTTTTTACAGTAGACTACCTTGTGATTTCCTTCCTCCGTCTCCCCTGTGTCCTTCGAGAACCAGCGACTTCCTTAAATATCACTCAGGGTGTTTGTTCCCCTACTTTTTTGAGGTAGGTGAATCAACACATGAAAGTCAGAGAGTTCGTAGCTCTTCAGTGAACTAAATGTTGTTTACCTGCCCCCCCCCCCCCCCCCCCCCGCTGCTTTCCCTGCGGGTTTCCTGGAGGTCTAAGTGGGGCCTGCACGTGTTGGGCCTGTTACACTCTTTCAATCCACATTGCACTAGCTATCAAATAGCGATTTAGACTATTGAATTAGACTATTGATTTCCTATTACTACCATTGCATACATCATTCATTCAGCATTTGGTCGGCCCCATATGCGGCTACATTTAGTCCGCTCAACCGGCTAACGGTGGTTGATTCCCACTGGACAGTCATTTCATGGCCGGATCAGGAAAAGAAAGCGACATCTGGGATTATGACCAATTTTGCATTTTCTTCCTAGAGGCCATATTCACTGAATAATATGATATACAAAATTTAACAACAAGAGAAATATTTCATCGGTCACATTTCATGAAAAATGTGCTCTGTTTCAGTGCGTTTAATTAGCCTGAGCAATCAACAGAGGTCACGATAAATATGTACAGAAGGGTACATCATTCAATTAGATTAGGCGATTTGATTTCAGTAATCTTTGTGGTGTGGCAGCAGAAGTGCATCAGATGTGTGGAGACTATAAATAATAACAGGACAAACCGAAACTATAAGATCACGCACAACTAGAAATAACAACAAAGACCTTTAAACGACAATGATGCAACTTATGGATAAAGATAATTGATCGGGCTTAAGAGGGCCAAGCTGGAAAACTACTTTCCTCCATCCTCCTAGCTATTAAAGGAAAATTTACAGCTGGGAGAGGGTACTTCATTTTCAAATCCTTTAAATAAGGCTTGTAATTATCTGCTTGTGTGTGTGTGTGTGTGGAGGGAATAGGTCTCTCACGGAAAGATTAATGGTGTGTAACCCCTGGAACACTGCCGCAGCCAAGGTGAGCCTTTTGTTATTGCTACTAAAAGTTATGAGGAAACACCTTGTTTGTGGGGAGGGGGGGGTCCACAGTACGTTACCCCCCCTGCTTCCTCCCATGCAGACCCCATCCACCCGCATCCGCACACTCCAAGCCTGTCTGTACCCCAGACCTGAAATGGCACCAGAAGGTTTTCACAAAAGGTCTCCATGTTCAACCAGAAATTTCACATCGAGGTCATTGTTCCCTGCACAAGCTAACGGTTGCGTAACATGGCGGTAAAGGCTCCACACCGCCCCGCCGCGGAACAGGAAGAGAACATCCTCCATTTCTCCCCTGCTTTTTCTTCTCTACTCCTCTTTTTGCAACAGGAGCAGACATCATAGGGCCAATTCCAATTTCCCCTTCCCCTCCGTTTTGCGCGTTCTCGTGAAGGGGAAGGGTCGTCCCAATTCTCTTTTGGTTGTAGGGGTAGGGGGAAGGACCAGGTAGCCCTTCAAACGAAGATTTTTCAGGACCACACTCCAAAGGAAAGGTTACGAGCTACAGATGCAAAATGGCTGCCCAAACAAAAAAGGAGACCCATAAATGTAAGTATTATTGGCATTAATGAGTATTTTAATGACAATGCAACTGCGTGACTGCGTGACTGCAAAGACAGAAGGCATCTTGGAAGTTTGTGATAAACATCGGCGCATCTTCTGAGACATAGGCGCCTAGCGTCGACGTAAAATGACGTGTAACGGAGGTAGAGGTGTCCCATTTCTTAGGGCTATATTGTCACCCCTACGCCTTGCCACTCTGTTTCAAAGGCCAAGGGGTAGGGGTAGGGGAAGGGTTAGGGCTAGGCGAAAGGGGTATAAAATACAATTGGAATTCAGCCATAGTTTCAGGTGAGAAGGTGAGTGTGTGGGAGGGGGGGGGGGGGGGGGTGAAGGGAGGGGGATCCCTCCTTTACTTTGTCCTCCCTCCTTCCTCATCTCTGAGGGATTTTCTCGAACATTTCCCCTTTGCTCCCCCCTCCCCCTCTCTCGTTCCCGTTTTCCTTGTAGTTATTTCCATTAGAAAATGGGTCACCTTTCCTTTGTCAGGAGAACGCCTAGGTAAGTATAACCTCTATTTTCGGTGTGTGGAGGATTCTATTGTCTTGGGGGGGGGTTCTGCACCTTGGAAAAGTAATGTGCAAGGACCATTTTCTGGGCCTCATTAAAGTTTAGTTCTGGGTTGGCATTTCAGGGGTTAGAGTTATGTATATATAGATTGGGGCTACTTCTTCTTCTTGATTTCTAAACACAACTGTGCTCCTATATAGTACCCCGAGGCAGGCTTCACTATAGATGCAATGAAATGCTCAGGATTACCAATGAAAGCAAACATAGAAACTAATAGATGTAAGAGGTAGTACAATCATGTCATGTGTCGTAGAATACATAGTATTACTATTCTTATTAGTATTATATAGATAGATTTGTCAAATTAATTTAATATTTTTCACATTTGTCTCGACCCAAATGCAAAGAGATTATGGTATTTCTAGTAGAGATCTAAAACTGTATATTGATGAGGAAACAAAAAACCTAAAGAACAAGATCACAGTTCAAGCCGGACTAGCCCACTACTGGAAGTCATTTGACTTGTGGACCAAGAGGGGCTTTGAACCTCCGAGATTTTTGCTACATCTCACTGCCATTTGTAACGGGCAAAGTAAGAAGCTGACAGACCTTGAGTTGTGTGTCGAATGATGTTCACATACTGTACTCGCAGCGGCACGCTCTGTGCACATCGGTACGTGTGCGTGGCTTCTCTCCAGGCCAACTTCCCACCTTTCCAGCCGATAGAAACCCTGAATCTCCTCGTCTCTGGCAGTGTGCGTGCTGGCAGCGTCAGATGCACTTTGAAGGGAGCGCAGCGATGCACTTCAAACGAGAAGTAGAGGAGACGGGCAAAAAAAAAAAGAGCTTTCGCCCGCATCCTGACGCAGCGCTCTCTGATCCACCCTCTCCGTCTATTGTTCCATCTACCTTTCAGACCAGGTCCCAACTCTCTGCACATCAACGGGAAACAACCGTACGAGCCGCTTCACAAGTACAACTGCTGCTGGGGGCCGCGGGCGAGACGGCGCTTCATGCGCTGATGTCAGGTTCAGACGGCACTAACTCGTGGGAGCAAACGGGCGCCGGGTCCTTAGTGTCACGTGACGCTGTGCGTGTGGTGAGCGGAGAGGCCTCGACTTATAAGAGCATGGGCTGCTCATCAGGTAGCTTTATTTCTAACATTATACTATGGAGACGTATCTCCAAAAAATAAGTAAGATTAATGAAATAAGATTCATTCAGTAGTACAGAAATATTTTGATGAATAAAAACTGCAATAGGGCTTGAAAACTGTTGATTGAGAGAAAGAGAAAGAACAAAGGAAGGAAGATGAGTTTGAAAAGTTTTTAAAAAGTGGTCTTTGACTTTTGTTAAACATACGAATAATATAATAATATGTACACACATGAATTCTGCCATATATGCTGTATATAGACTATAATGCTGTCCCTGCTGGTAGCCAGCACAACGTGCACCCTGCTATTAGGTTCTCTGATGTGCTGTACAAGTACCTATGAAAAAAACCAAATATGTTTAGTTTGACAAACCAGAGCCTTGATGTACAACTGCAGCAAAAAAATCCATATTGGAGGGGCAGAAAGGCAATTTTTTTTCATCTGCAAGGTTTCACTCGTTGGACTACTTTTACTACAAACCCAAATGCAGTAGAATCTGGAAAACAGATCCTTAGAAGTTAATGGTGTTTGAATTCTCATAAGACGCTGCACATGAGCAGTGAATGCAGACTGGGTACAGTGTAAATGGTAAATGGACTGAACTTGTATAGCGCCTTTCTAGTCTTCTGACCACTCAAAGCGCTTTAACACTACATGACATCATTCACCCATTCATACGCTGATGACAGGATAACCATACACAGTGACACCTGCACATCAGTAACTACCATTCACACACTGTAGTCGCAGCTACAGGAGCAACGTTGGGGTTAAGTGTCTTGCCCTTAGCAGAGCCTGGGATCGAACCGACAAGCCTCTGATTGGAGGACGACCGTGCTCCCCACTCACCCACAGTCGCCAGTGTATCATCTATAAGTGGTGATCTGGTTTGCATTATCAAGCAGGAGCCCGACGGCATCACGTCTTTGCATGACGGAGAACACCGTGATGTTCACCATCCTCTCTGTCCTGAGATGAGTGTTGAAAGGCTCACAGCATTGCTGTACTGGACGTGCTGACCGTACCGACGTGTAGAGGTAGCCCTCGCTGTTCATGGCAACGTAAAGCCCGGTCTTGGTGCTCTGGATGGCCACTATCCTGAGCCCCACAGGAATCAAGTTGAACTGCACTGAAAGAACAAAACAGAGAAGGGAGGACTGGGGTTAGAGCAATCATTCTCTCCCCTAAACGCTCACAGTGCTTCCTAAAAGGATCCGTCTGCTATTTCCTCCTCAATGATGTACAGTGTCTGTCAGAAGAGAGGAAAGTGTGTGGGAAAAGGAAAGAGGGGGGGGGGGTTAGGAGCGGGAGATTTAGGTGCTATAAAGTGTGGTTGTTGGCACAGCAGAGGTCAGACAAAGCTGGGAGAGACTGTACAGAGAGAGAGAGAGAGAGACCATAGTCGGGTGTTTTAAGAATTCAGTGCCTTGAATTAATTCCCCTGCACAGTGAACACCACTTTCTCTGGAACCTTGGATATCTTATGTGCATAGCTTTCCATATAAACTAACTTCAGCCACTGGAGCAGCGCACACACAGGGCTGTACATCTACTCTCTGAAGTGGGTTTGCCTGCGTGTCATTCGTCTGCATGTACAGATATGTTACTGGACACGTCGGTGTGTGCACACGTATCCCTCTCAGTCCAAAGGTGCTTTATAAGAAGCGACATGGTGAGTTGAGTGCTACTGACAAAACGCCAGCTGCTCTGTGGTCACATGGTCGTGATGACCATGGGCTGCCGTGACAATTAAAGGTCCTGAAGCATTTGGATTAGATCTGCAATGAGAGAGGCTCTGAAGGCTGAAGAACAGCAACTGTGGAGTTATTACAATGAATATTTCAATGTTTTGAGAAAGATACTTATTACGTATGACAAGTAATTATTTGGGAGTAATGTGCTTTTCATTAAATATTGTTTGATTTTTGTTTGGAGCATATGCTTTTTCTTTTGCAAGAATGAATTATAAAAGTGACAGAGCGGTTGTCAAAATGATTGATCTCAGGAGCTCGTTTTAGATTCATGAAGCCATTAGCTGCTATTAAAAAAATCTATTTCAAATCAAAAATTCAACATTCAAATATAGTAGATGGAATTTAATCAGATGGAGGTAGAAAGCCAAAACTTAACCAAACCCAACCCTTGTCTGAACTACTGACTGGAATTATTTCAGCAAACTTTATTGATCTTTTTTGTTGTCAGAATTGACATGAAACAGGAAGGATGTCCGCTGGCCAGCCCTTCGCCATAAATGACCCAAAAGTGTTAATAGTGATGCATGTCCAGTTCCACGTTGCAGAAGCAGGTAATGAAAACTGCACATGCTTCTCCCCCTCCTCCCTCTCTCCCTCCCTCACCCTCAGGACGCTGCTTCTATTTGCTCGATCGATCCCCTGCATCTCAAACAGTCGCTTTCGCAAATGAACAAAGTGTCACCAAAGACCGCGGCCGGGATGACAAACAGAGCAGAACACCCTCCCTCCTCCCCCCGTTAACAGCAGCCTACCTGTGGGGCTGCTGAGCAAACTTAAGGTTCTTGTTGTAAAGGCCAGCTGGAGGAAAGGCTCCGTACATGTTCGCATATTCAGCCAGGTAGCCTTTAAAGTTTTCATACAGAGTTCTGAATGTCTGTGGTCATATTCTCATTTTCCCCTCATCCTTCTCTCTCCTTCACTTAGACTCGCTTCTTTTCTCTGCAACTCACAGAGGAGGTCGGTGGATTAATCAAAACGGACGGGTGGGGAGGGGAAATGAAGGGGGAGGTAGGAGGGTGTTGCCAAATCAATCCCGCAAGTCAATTTGAGGCTTGAGATCATCAACACAATAAATAAACAAGGAGAAAGTGGAGATGGGATCGGGGGGGGTTGGCTGGGGGGGTAATAGCAGGACACAGAGTTAAGCTGTGCAGAGGGCATCTGCAGGCCTGCACGCTATTGTGGAGCACGGTTGGTCTCTACTGGAATGAGAAGAGATTCAAAGTCATCGGTGAGGAGCCACACGGAGTCGGACCTCTGGACGGGAACCAGTCGGGTCCTTACCTCCTCTCCTGCTCCATGGGAGCCGACTTGGACGAAAGCATTAACGTTTTATGGTAACAATGTGTTGAGTGAGAGCGTCCTGTGAACTGAGCGGTCACCAAACCGACCAGAATCCTCGAGCTGAAGTGAATCATCACGGTCGGTGATGGGGTCAGCGACCAAAAACTAAACACACACAACGGCATTCTGGATTTACAGTGAAGACAAAAAATGATTTGGTCGTTGGACCGGCCCGTTAAACTATTATCCGCCAGCAACCCCTTTATATCGCAGATTACCACGTGCATGGATGCCTCTGATGGCCGTAGTAGTCATTACAGAGGGAGGAAGTCGGTTATGCAATATAGAGAGACAAGGTCCACAAAGGGAGCAGGCCGGGGACGGATGGATGGTTGAATCCGCTGTTGACTTATATAACATTACATTACACGTCATTTAGCTGACGCTTTTATCCAAAGTGACTTATAAACATACGTTGTCACACAATTCACCATATCATCGTTTCATTTCATCTTCACTGCATGTTATCTCCTGTCATTTCAGATCCTCCCACATCATCAGCTCATTACCCTCACCTGGTTCGCCCTCACCTGAAGCACATCCCCTCATCAGCCACTCACTATTTAAGCCCTCACATTCGTTTGTTCCCTGCCAGATTGTCTTGTGTGTTTTACCGAGTTTTCCAGCGGTTTCCCAGTTACTCCGATTTATCCCTGTTTTGAAGCCTGCCTGCCTTTCGACCCCAGAGTCTCTGCCTCCCTGATTGCCACCCTGGTTCTGACCCCTGCCTGTTCCCGTCTATGGATTCCCTGCCTGCCTCTCTCAGATTTGTTTGCCTACTGACGGATCTCCTGGTTTTGACCTTGCCTGACCTGTTGATTGAATCTACCAGTCCCTCCCATCTTGGTCTCGTGCTTTTGGGTTCCATTGGGCACCGGTACCAGTAACCGTGACATACTTAACTTTGGACATTAATAACATGCTCACCTTCAAAACATCACTTAAGTAATGAACCCAACACAAACATTTTAATTTCCATGGATTTTAAATTTCCTTAATCTACCAAGATACTCCTAAATTTGATACTACCTACTACCTAACGTACTACTTTACATGATGAAAAATGGCACCAAAGGGCCTGGACTATTAAAGAGGGGCATCCAAGGGATGCCTAACCCACATGTGATGAATTGATGACATGGTAATGAATCAGTGCGGCGCCTGAGCGATTACAAACAAAGTTAAAAATAAAACCATTTTCATTCATTTGTGTTGTAAAAAATGAGCGCGAGACTCAATAGTAGATTAAATGACTGGACGAAGAGCTTTACGCCTGATTTCCCTCGTGGTCGATGAATCTGATGACAAGACAACTCCTTCCTCTCTCCTGTTATTTAACTTGTAGCTCCGCCCCCCCGGGGCCTCGCTCTCCTTCACGGGTCCCTGGGAGCCCTTATCTGTCTTCCTCCAAGTCCACCCGTCTCCTCTACTCCTCTCTTAACACGGAGCGGTTGAACTAACAACCTTTGTCTCATCTCTCACACTCTCCACGTTTATTTATCCCTATTTAGTTCCCTTTAAATTTCCCGATTGCCTGCTGTTGTCGTCTCCGGCCTGTGTAACAGATACTTCTCCATCAGCGTCCATTCATCGTTGTCCTATTTTACCCTGCAGCCTTCTCTGCCTGTCTCTTTGCCTCACTCTCTTCCCATCTCTGCCTCCTCCATCCTCGTCGGGTATTCTTCCTCAACTCTGGTTCTCTTTTACCCCCCCCCCCCCCCCCCATCCCCCTCCCCATTTGGCTGAGACAGCGGCTGCTTTCAATATTCACATTTCTTATTCCTTGAATACACAGAGCGAGGCTTCCCCCCCTCATCTTTCCTTTCGGCTCTTTGAATTCCTTTTCTCTGTGCCCTCCGTGAGGCAGTGCTATCGAGCACCGGGGGAAGTTAGACAGCGAGAAAGAGCAGACGTCTTCCAGAGCAGAGAAGGAGATAAGTCATATTTCCCTCTAACAGTGGGAGATTGTAATTACAGAGGATAAATCAAGCTCCGCGCACACAGAGTCGATAGCTTGTATCCCTTTCCGTCACATCTTTCCTCCTTTTTTCCCTCCTCTTCTCTCCTCTGTCAAATAGTCTGTCTTGCTGTATCATCCTAGGGTTTTTACTCTCTTCCTCCACAAATTCCGCAAAATTCAAGAGAGAGACCAAATCAGACCAGCCTCTCCATCCGTCCTTGCTGCATTTATTCTCCTCTATTTATTCTTTCCTTTCTTTCGGGTATTTTTTTTTTATCTTCCTTTAGCAGCTTTGAAATCCGTTTTCTAATCGATCTGTTTAGTGCGCGGACCATTTCGAACCCATCGTCACCTTTGTTGTTGTTATTATATCTGTCTGGATGTTACAAGCCAAAACTCATATAACTATATAAATACATATTAGCTAAGGACATGTTTTTTTCAAAAAGTTAACTCTCCATATTATTTAATCATAAATACTTGACATAAAACAACAATATAACTGGCAATAAGCATTTGTTTTTTTCAGAATTTCCTGTGCTGTCATTCTTTTAAAATGTGAAATAAAACGTCAAATAATCAACATTTCTAAATATGTTCCATAACGTGTTGCTCCATTTTGGGTTTTTTTTGGACTTAACCGACCATGAGACCGATGTTTCCAATAAAGAAAGTGAGTTTGTAAAGTCACAGAATTTTGATCCCCCAAAAAATATCTTTCCAAAATATGAGTGCAGAGAATGTCATGGAAGATGATAAATTTTGCCATTAAGTCAAATCTCTCCAATCCAACTGCATTTAACATCCAAACAGATTGGACATCCACATAAAAGGTGGCACGTATCTATCAAGTCTCTGCATTTCACTATTGGCTGCAATGAAAAGAAACTTAGCAGCTTAAATGATAAGAAAATAAACTCAAAAACAGTTCTTAGCAGAATGGTGTGATTCATATATTTAGGCAAACACAGCAGAGTCCTTTGATGGCACATTCTGCCCAATACATGAATATGAATCTCAACGTCGCCGTTGCTTTCAACCATCTTTGTTTTATTACATAACAGCTTGGAAAAGCCAAGAGCAGAGAAGGAGAGGAGCAGGGAGGGAGGAGGGGGTGGCAGCTCCTCTGACCTCCCACCAGAGGGGGGAGACACAGTGATGGAGGAGCCATCAGCTGTGAGCCAGCTGCTGCTACTGCTGCCCAACGCTACCTCCCCTCTCTCTCCCTTTTCTCTCTGTCATCCTCACATTTCTCCCCTGCCTCTCACTCCCTCTGCCAACCCGTCTTGTCTTGCTGGCTCAGTTTCCTCTGACGTATTCCAACGTTCCCTCCTTCGGTTTCGCCGCTCCTCTCTGATTCTCCGCTTCGTTCCTTTTGTTTCAACTTTTTTTTTCTCTGACATTTGTCATTTCTCAGCTTTGTAACAACTTTCCGTATGGCCTAGTTATGAAAGCATGAACAAAAAAGGGCGATGAAAATATTGGCCATTAAAAAAAAAACACGTGTCATTTTTTGTTCGGGAACGTCTCCTTTGCGGTTTCCGTCCCTACGGCATCCTCTTTGGGGGTGAAGCTGCTGTGATGTCAGGTATCCGGGATAGTGATGACCCGCGCATCACTCCCGCTCCATGCAGGGCATTCGGTCGGTGTTGGAGGGGAGATGAAGCCGAGGAGAGGGCTGCGATCCCGGGTCTTTGAAAGGTCAACTGTACTTTGGAGATGATTGGCCTTTCGCAAGTAATTGCGCATAACTGAGAAGGTGTGAGTTGTGTGCTCCAGTTTTTGTTCCGATCAGTACCCTACATTCAGCCAAGGACTCTGTTGGTATGAATCACACTGTTCGTTATTTATTCCATTTTACTGCTGAAGTGGCCTATTTCTTTGGTCTTCTCTGCACACCAGCAATGCCATTAATCGTAGGAAATTAAATATGTCATTTCATGCGTGTTGAAAACCATGGTGCGAGGCTGGAATACCAACTTGATAAGTGGCAACTGCCCAAGACCTCAAGGGGCTTGAAATGCCCCGATTTTATTATGTGGTGCTTTATGGTAATATGATTAATCATAAATGAATATGGGAATACCATAAAAGATCTGGTATGAACTGAACTGACATGACGTGAGGGCTTGTTTTATTGCATTAAATCTGTCATTTCAAATGATCATCTAGTTTTTCCACACATGCATTTCAGCTGATATCTCTGCTCACAAGGTGCATTTTCCTTCATACAATATCAAATTCCCACCGGTCAGTGTGGTCACAATGCATGCATTGAGGGAGGGGGAGGTGGTCAGTGAGCATCACATTTTGTCCATCGACTTTGGACACAAGATGTTTCCTCTTGTTGTATAAAGCAGTAAAAGAGGGGAAAAGGACGTGCAGTGAATTGAAGCGGACTGGTCCCAGGCCAGTTTGCATGTTACTAGAATGTCCGCTGCCAGGGAGACGGCGAGCATGTTCTCTACTGTATGCAGTCAAGTAGATGATTGCGCTGCTGATTGATACTCGAGTGTCGATCACTCAGCGATTCCTGCGCGAAGGCGTAAAAAAGCCGCCTCGGATAACACGTTTTACGTCGCTCGCCCGCCAGCCGCCCCGACGCCGCCCCCCTTGATAATGCAAAGAGCCCCAGGCTGGCATTAAAGCAGATCCCCGGAATTGATGGATTTAGACTTGAGGCATAAGTCAGGCCCGCGCGGACGCTTTGCGGGGTGACCTCCACTGACGGATGTTCACTATCCCGACACACCAGCAGCGCGCTGTTACGCAACAGAAGTCCCCGCTTCCGAGCCCCGCCCGCCATTTGGATGTGCCCTACGGTATTATGTGACCAATATTTCTGGTGGGACATGAGAACGTTTAAAGTTCACAGGGCCGCGATGTTTGCCTCGGTGTAGGTGTGCCGTTACTCATGAGGGAGAAGTGAAGGTCGTCGTGGGCTTAATTCAAACCCACTTATTGTCATACAGAAATATTGTCTTTTAGATAGCTGTATAGGAAGTGTTTCACTTGTTTTAATCAAAATGGAACGCGCAAACACAACTGTCTGAGTCACATTAAACGTATCGATGGGAAATGTCTCCAGGTTAAATCCGAGTTGCAAGCTGTTAACACTGCTGCGCTTTCCACAACTACTGATACCCCAACAAAATGCTGAAATATAAACTTTGCAAAGGGAACCACAGGCAAAAGAGTCAGTGTGAGTGTTTTTTCAAAATTTTGCAAACTTCATGTTTTCTATCCAAAATGGGGTTTTGACAGAAAAAGAAATGCTGTGTTGCCACATCAGGGATGTCCTTTAATACAATATTGATCTCTTTGGGAGGGTTGGAAGGAGTTCAGGAGATCTGACATGGTTGCTCAGTAATTACCCAGGTGAACACCCCTCCTAGAGTTAGGTGTGTGTTGACCAGGTTGTGCTGTTTGTGTGTCCGTGTACATCTAGAGACTCAGCAACAGACGACCACAGCAGCTTATTGTACTAATGGGCAGTAAGCCTTGATTCAGATCCTCAGAGGATTCTCTATTGTCATTGAATTCATTTAAAATACTGCAGTTACAAGTTGAAGGCATAAAGTTACCACAAAATAGTACACTATGAACATGAGATAATGGGGATAGAGAAGATTAAAACAATTACAAGAGATTAAGATAGCGTGCAGTCATTCTAAAACAAGCATGGTACTGTGATGCTGGATTCTGATCAGATACAGGACGTTTAAGGTGGAGATAGGCGGATACATGATACCTAAACGTCTGATTGTTCACTCACAAAAGGAGCTGCTTTCGTCCTTTGTGCCTTCCATGGTGCCATCCGGCAGCATCTGGAGGTAGAAACCGTGTCTGCAGTAAAGCCGTGTGACGATGCCCTTCAGCTGGGGCTCTGCAGAGAAAGCACAGGGTTACACACATGTTAGCAACCTAGGATCACACACACACACACAGCGGTCAATGCACCTTTATTAATGGGCACCCTTACCTAAGGGTATGCACATTGACTAAACAAGAGGCAGGTCTTGATATTCGCAAAGTGGAATAGTCAAACAGTGAAGTGTGTGTGCTTGAAAGTGTGTGTGGATTGATGGGACCCTGCTCGAGAGAAGCATTTTTCATTTTTTTGTGTGTGTGTGTGTTCAGACCAATGCACTCGTCTGTAGACCTACAATAGGGCGACCACCTCAAAGGTGCGAGGCCCCTCAACAAAACAAGGCTCGCGCCTGTGAACGATAAGTGACACAAGAGGGCGGAGCTTAGCGCATCCGAACATAGAATACGTTTTTACGCTACCAAAATGTTTGTGAAGAAACACTGCAAAATGGGACAACTTCCAGATCTGACAACGGCGTGCTATCATCTTGCTTTATGGTCCATTTTACTCGAAATGTCCATCATTTACTAAATGGAAATCATGCTGTTTTGAAGTACGACCCTTTCCTCCCTCCTGCTCGGCAGCGATGGAAAAGACATGGGGAGTTGTCATTATTTGATTTTTAAAAAGGGCGTAAATGTATTTTTACAGTAAGAAAGCGTATTGCTCGTATCAGTTATTTTCACATGTATTCGTTTTGGTTAAAGAGATAGAATTTTCGAGTTTCTTTACCTGTTAGCAGGTTGTGATCATTTAACATGGGTAAATCCTTTGCAGTGGCTCCCTAGAAATATGAACCCTCGAGCACCCTGTAATCTAAGCCCAGCTGTGCACACACAAATCTCCATTTCCTGCATGTAAGAAAGCAAAAGCTCAGGAAACAAACAAGAACAACTGAACCAACATACTGAAAGTTTAATGAACCTTCTCCCGTCATCGGTTTACTTTGCTCCCCGATACCAACTGTCGTCGGCCGTCACGCTCCCATGATTAAATCTAACTTGGATGCAGAGAGACTTTGGCGATTCTTCCTCAAAACTCACGTTTGTGTCACGCGCGTTTCTTTCCTCGGGCCGCACACGCGTCTGACTGACGGGGGGCTATTTCCCTCCGATGTGCTGAGGGAGGCTAAATAGTGGATCAGAAGGAATGTCGGAATGCTCAAGTGTTTCTACCATCAAGTTTTAATGAGATGCATCAAACATGGATGAGGACAGAGAAGTACGGGGGCAGCTGGCAGTTGGCCTTTGGTTGACAGCAGCGGTGAGAGACAGAGAGAGAGGGAGAGAGAGATGCACTGCAAAAAGTATCTTCCCGAACTTCAACGCTCATAAACGTAGATGGAAAACATTCCGATTTGTCTTGTTACTCACATGTGCTGTAACTCTTCCACAGCCACCCTTTTCCTTAACGAGTACTGAATTGCATTTGCAGTGAAAAGTGAAAATACATTAATTTACAGTTTCAGACTCTAAGACTTGAGACACGACTTAGATTGTCCCTTTTCATCATTGTAAATTGAATTTGAACGCAAGGGACTATCAGAAGCTGTGAGATACGTCCAATGATACCTCTGAATTTGTCTGATGCCTTAAGTAGAGCCTCCCCGACTGGTAAATGCCAACGTCCTTCAACGTGATGCTCAGAAGCCGCTTGCAGAGGACGTTACACCTCTGTTTCTTTTGCTTTTTACAGAAGCTGACGAGTTGTCAAGTATATATTCTAAAGCTAAACGATCCTTCTGCAAACCTCCAGAAGTTGCTGAATTGAAGCTCATTAGGACTTGAGATCGACCTTGATGTCTGTGAATTAGTCGAGGGAATGCTGGTGTGTAATCCCCCCCTTTTGTTGCTGACAGAACATGTTTGGAAGCTTTTCATTGGAGGTTCTGGCCTCAGCATCCCAGATTGAGATGCTGTAGCTACTGAAGAGATAAAATCTCCTCCATCCATCGCTGGCGGACCAGACACAGAAGGTCAGACGTTGACTGTTCTGTAATAGCCTGAGTGTTAATCCCAAATTAAGCCTCAGACCAGTGTGTGTTTAACACATCTGCCACAGAGCAACAAACGCACAGAAACAGGCTGAGGTAGACCTTTAGCTCCATCCCAGTTGGATGAGAACGCTGTGATCCAAAACACGACGAGACCCAGAAGTCGTTCAGACGAGGAAACTTTAATAATGTGGAAGTAACGAGGCCGAGATGAGGCCTTTGTGAAATTCCCGCAGGTAGTCAGTTCACCTCAGCGGCTTTGGAGTACACCGAGGACTTGTTATTTGTGTTTTCATTTAGCCAGCATTTATATTCTGGATTATTATACTTATCTACACTTATTGTACTTTTAAACGCTCTGTCTTCCGACTGCGTCGACACAAATGCAGTCGGACCCCCGAGAGAACAGATGGGCGGCTTCACTGGCGCACGGCGGATGAATTATGGCCACCGTAGTTTGTTATAACGATCAGGATACAAAAATCGTTGATAGTAACTAAATACTGTGGACTATACGGCCGCAGCGCTGGTCATTAGTGGGAGTGGGGGAGAGAGGGAGAGCCCTCGCTCTGCTGGTTCCCCTCGACTAGCGGAACAAGCTCCCTCAGTGTTTATAGCGTCCACAGCACTAAAGCTTGAAAACTTAATGGGAGAGAATCGGCATCTTGGTGCATCACTGCACCTAAAATTGATCACAGCTCACAGAGCTGCTGGTCCGGTTTAGGAGGCAACGCTGCCTAGAAAATGAGATCAGAGGTACCACCTCTACTGGACTCTAACGTTGGGTAGAGGAACAGCTGAGATGTGTAAGTCCAGCACACAGTATGGAATTCAGACACAGAATCAGTTTTTTTTATCTCAAAGTACTTCATGTTCAGTTGATTTCACCTAATAACATCAACATTAAACTGCAGGAACCAACTAC
Organism: Gasterosteus aculeatus; assembly: GCF_964276395.1. Taxonomy (NCBI): domain Eukaryota; kingdom Metazoa; phylum Chordata; class Actinopteri; order Perciformes; family Gasterosteidae; genus Gasterosteus; species Gasterosteus aculeatus. Next base: position 10,092,490 of record NC_135694.1, on the reverse strand, counting down.
TAGCAGCTAACAGCTAGGCAGTCCTTTGTGTCGTGAGAATGTCGACATGTTTAGAAGGCAGACACATTTGAAATGCACGACAAAACAAATGAGACTGAAACTGACTAGTCAAAAGATTAAACTATACTCATTACATCAAAAGACCAAATCTATTTCAAGTGCCAGAAATGAGACCGGCGCTGCTTTCTTCCATTCGTGAAAAAATCTAAAAAATTCAAAATTCATCAAGTCATTACATCCTGGAGGCTGGGCGACGGAGCTTCAGGTTCTCACAGGTGCATGCAGGTTCATCTCTAGTCTGTGCCAAGTGTTTTTTGCGCCCCCAAAAAGAGAAAATTTGAACTTATCTGTTCCTGGCTCAGCCAGTTGGACAAACGGCACTACAGTGTAATTCTCTCTAATCAAATATAGCACTGTGGGCAGATTCCCAGTTGGTTTCTGCAACTTAACATGCTGTGGTTCTGCACACCGGTCCCAGAAACACTGCTCAGCTTTCCCCAGAGTTAATAAGCTTGTTACTCCCCACTGACTCCAATATCATCCAGCAGATTTGACTATTGCTAGTATTCCATCTCGCAGCATTCACTGCATCCAATCGCTTGGCGGCAGCCACAAAACCAATAACACGTCCTGTTTAGAAATGAGCACGAGTGAAGTATGCCATGTAGATCCTTTTCATACCACAGTCAAGCTTTTTTGTATTATTTACACGCTTCCCTAAAGCTGAAAGAAAATCGGGATTCAGGGTGAGAAGGCAACGTGTGAGTCGCTCATATTTTCATATTTCACCATTCATATTAAGTCCACTGCTAAATTGCATGAAATTAGGGGCTCACCGTGGCCGCAGTTGACAGTGAATAATGGGCATAAAGGCGGGGAGAGCCTACAAGGTAATGGCTATATTTACAAGGCCCATCAATCATCTGCAAACCGCCAGTAGCCTCATCCCTCATAGGAGGGAGAGGGAGAAAGGGGCGGGACGCCTCCAAGACAAGCTGCTTCTTCCTTCTCAATAAGAATTACGCAAAATGACATAAGTTTGAACGTTGTGACTGACTGAGAAGAAGTAGCCAAAGAACAGCAGGTAGTTGTATCGGCTTCGGGAATGGCTAAAGTTGAGAATAAAAAGAAGTGTTAAGTAAAGAAAGATCGACATTTGTGAAAATCCAATTATGACACGTGGAAAGATGTATTCTGTGAAAGAGTTGAATGGTGCCACACAAATAGCAATAGAGTATAAACTGTGGAGACAAGAAGAATAGACCAATAAAAGGTGTGTTTGTAAAAGCCTTGGATAGACGTGAAATACACACTCATCTATCTACACCAGCCCTTAACTTAAGACACCGCAAACAACCACGGATTCGTTCTGCTGAAAGTAACACGGTTAGTAGACATCGGCTCACAGCAACTGTAATGGACGCGCTGCTGGATAGAGAAACACATGGAGCGGATTTGTCTTCATTCATGTGGACCTCAGGGATCTGGCTGCAACAATATTGTGTATGTGTTCAAGGGTAACAATTAACATTTTGTAAAACTCGTGGTTGTGATTAATACTGTCTGCTTTTTAATTGTATGACAGAGTGGGGAACTACGAAGCCATGGTATGAATATGCATATATCATATAATGTATGTATCATGTCCCAGATACGTCGTGTAGCCCTTCATTCAGCCACTGTGGTAAAGATGTTCTATCTCTGTCAAAGGTCACCTTTGAGTCCTGTGGAGACTGTAGGTATAAAGACCTAAATGATTTCAACACGTTCATTCTTGCAAGAAGTAGCACGCAGTCCACAAAGTTGCACCAACACCATGTAGATAAAATAGAGCAGATCTATATACAGCAATGATACAAAATAATTTGATTATATAACAAACTGACGGCAACATTTTGCCAGAATTAGATTAATTGGTGTGGAATATTTCCAGTTTTTTTATCAATATAAACATACACCAGAATTTGTGATCTCAAAAAAGTGACCCATCAGAAGAAAAAAAGAAAAAGCAATTGAATAAAAGTGACACAGCACGCACACAGGAATAGGTCAGGGAGACGTTGGATTAATTAGAAAAGCAACGAGTGAACTTTTCCATCTGCGCGCTAAAGCTTAATGATTTAAAGCTTAAATTAATGGCCTTATAATTAAGTCAGAGAGAGACAGAAACAAAAGCAGCTGTCTAGAAGTGAGAGAGTGTATATGGAGAGGAAGATAAGGAAAGGGGATAAAGAACCCCATTGAAAATGGGATGAGAAGAAGAAAGAGCGCGTCAGGGAGGGGAGGTGGGGGGGGGGGGGGGGGGGGGGGTTAGGGGGTCTGTGTTTGTACAGGGAAAGAGGCAGTGATGTGGAGACCAGCAGAGAGAAGAAGCTCCCGGTGAAAGCTGGATCACAGAGGAGAGAACACACACGGCTTTTGGATCAGAGACTGAAAACAAGGACGAGAGAGAACTCGTGTCAAATAGAGAATCTAAGGGATGGAGGACTGATATTTTATGAAGCATCAAAGTCAAAGCTGAACTAGAATATCCTGCTCCGGCCGTGTACTATTCCTGCAGCATATTGGTCCGGACCAGCCCAAACAAAACTCCCCACCCATACACTTCCTCTCTCTCCAACATCCACCCCTCTCTCTGTCTCTTGCCCCCCCTCACTCTCAGTTTATATCTCTTTTCTTTTAATGACCCCTTACATCTTTAGCTTTATAACACCGTGCCATATTTCTCCTCTGCCTGGTAAGTGTTGACCTACACCGAGATGAATAGGCATATTCCCGTAAGAGCCATTAGAAGCAAATACAGGCAAACGTCCTGTCTGTAGATGCTCTCCAGACGATACTTCAAGCATATTATGCCATAAACCAGAGCAACGCACAAGTGGAGGAAATAAATATCAGACATAAAAATATGACAGAATTTCCCCCAATAGACACAAATTGCCCAAATTCGGAAAGGGTACGTCTCTTTTACTAATTCCGAGCTGTCGTTCTCTTTTAATTGCCCCCCATGAGACGGCCCACTAAATTCAAATGTGGTGGATGTGGTTTCACTGTAGTGAAACCACATCCAATGATGACGCTCCATCTGTGTGTGTGTCAACGGACATGCGCATGTTCTCTTCTTCATGCTTGTGTGTGTTCTTGGCTGAGACTCCGACAGGGATGGATGAGGCGGAGTCGACCCTGCAAGGGGCTTTTGTGCTGTTGCGTCAGTGACCTCTGACCTCGGCAAGGCAGGTCGTGGCAGACACACAGACCCCCATCGTGCATAATTTAATGACCAGTCGCTGTCTCGCCGCAACACAAATACACACACACACACACACACACAGAGGTGAGTTTCAGTGGCGTGTGTGTGTGGGTGTGTGTGATCGTGCATTGAGGAAGTTAAACAACCCAGAAGGACCCTTTGCTCAATTCCTCCCTTGGATCGCATCCAGAGTCGCTGATAGAAGAGGACGAATCAATTTGCTTTCACATTATCAGAAACACCTCACAGCTCTACGTGTGCTGCTTTTAAACATGGAGGCCTGGATGTCATTGCAGAGGGAATTGTGATGTCTCGGTTTGAGGCTGTGACTTGCTTGTATTTCAGGATGATCAAAATCAGATATCACAACAAGTTTTATGGTTTAGTAACAATTCTGAAAGGTCCCGCCAGCTAGTTATTCTTCATCACGCCACATGTGTCATGATGCGTTTTCTTCTCTTATTTCCAACACTTTTTTGAGAATAGAAGAAAAAGTATACGGGGCTATGCGTTTTTTGTCGTTGATTTTCCCCACCCCGATGGGGGGGGAGACGTCTCCCACGTCCTTCCTCCTCTCTTCATCTCCTTCCCTTGGCACAGCACCCCTCTCTGCCTCTCCCTCTCTCAGCAGTGGAACGTGGCACACAATGCTAATCAGGCTCTCGCTGTATGTACGTCTCTTCTCATACGAGAGAGAGCCAGGAGTCATAAAAAGAAACAAACTTTGCCCCTTTTTGGAAGTTTGTGTCAGCTTCTGGTCACATGATGGAAAATCAATGACCACCATAGCTGGTTGTATCCCTCATGTAAGTTTTAGAGTGATATTTCCATCTGCAAGTTGAAAATGATAGCGTCGTCTGGGTGATGTAGTGTCACCATCTTTATTTCACTGCAGCAGTGTTTGTGATTAAATAAAATTAAATGTAGAACTACAGTACTTCTCTCAGTCGATGACTCATCTTCCAAAAGCCTCACTGGAGATTTGGGAGTTCCATACAGGACTACCCAAGTTTACTTTAACTATGTCATATGTGCATATGTCCATGAATACACTCAGAAGTCACAGAATAAAGACGCTCCTGAACTAGTCTGAGAATCACCACACAAGTTTCTTTCAGTGTCAAAGTAATCCTGGGACAGTTGTCAGTCAATCTACGGGTACCATCAAATGTAAAATAACAGTCCTTATGTTTGATCAACCCAAAGCCCCCAGCTGAAGCTCAGGATTCCTTTAATGGTACAATGCAAATGCTGAAAACAAAACATTTTGGGGCAACGTTTTTCTCCGAAGGGAGGACAGGCTTGTAAAGAAGGAGAAAAAAAGCAGAGTGATAATATCCCTCTGAAGCTCTCTGGACACTGATCTAAACTAGCTGCTGGTCAGCTTCAGTTTGACACCTCCCTTGAGTTAAAGCAAGACAGCAGTGAATGGAAACCCAATTCCAAAGACCCCTAGAAAGAGAGTGAGGGCCAAACACGATCGGCTCTGAGTGACTCACTGTAAGGCCAACGTGATCTGCTTTCCACTTCATTACATTAAAACAGGCGCCCGGGGTTCTGAGAGACGCTGTCTGTCCTCTGGGTGAAACACAGGACTTAATGTCCTCGCGAAGGACATGGGACGTACAGTAGAGTGTGTGTGTGTGTGTGTGTGTGTGTGTGCGTTTGTTTTGTCCTGCAGCGGTTGTGTTCCTTCTGTGAGACGCTACTAATTAGGCTCTCAGCGACAGACAGACAGCAAACAAGCGACTGCCTGCTGCATCACTCCGGGAGTGTGTGTGTGTGTGTCGGGGGGGGGGGGGGACCGGATCGTCAGACAGGAAACACCCCGGGTGTCCTGGCAACCTGCGAAGCGCCACGGGGACCGGCGTGCTGTGCATCACCCGGAGACCGCTGCGAGGGCGTGTAGTCGTTCCCTTGTTCGCTCTCTATCTCTCTCGCTGTGTAATCATATCCTTTACACCATAGGCTCCCAATCTAATCTCATGCATCGCTACTCTTTAATTAAACTGATTTGCGGAGACTCTCTCTCTCTCTCTCTCTCTTGCAGCCTGTCCCCCGATTCATTCATGCCGCTGTACCAAAACACACACACACTCATGGCGTGTATCCTCATCCCACTACGTCCTCGTCTGCATTCACCCCAAATGGAAAGCTGCCGCAGCGTGGTTCACGAAACGCTCCCGCTAGTTGTTTGCTGGTCTCGCTGAAGCAGCTGTCCCCCTTCCAGCAGGGTCTCCCGGCGTGATTGGTGACACCGGGAGACCCTGCTGGTGACCCAGCGAGGAGACGGTCAGCTGGAGTGTCCTGAAGTCCAGTGCGCACCGGGCCGCCGCGGAGGGAGCGCGTTTGTCGGCTGAAACTGAACCGAAGGAGATGGGGGTTATCCTTCTTTTTTCTTTGTCTCAACTCCGCTAGGGCTCATCACATGAAACAAGAGGAAACACACACACACACACACACACACACACACACACACACACACAGCAGGGTTTGTACAGTTAGCTCCGGTGCCTCGGGGTCGAATTTGCTGCGCAGAGATAATAGAAATGAAGCCAGAGTACACTCTCTTTCCCGCTCTTCCTCTCTTTATAATTTCCTCTTTGTTCACCTGCTTATCTACCTCCTTCTCCCTCCCTCTCCCCGTTCTCGCCTTGGTTCTGAAGAATTCAATTTCCCTCCAGCTAGTAACTGTTCTGTAATTATACAAGCTGCTTTATTGAACTGGACGGGGATAATTCTCTTTTCGCGCACAGAGACGCCCCCCCCACCATTAAAGGCAGTCCGGGCAACCCCATTATCTGCAGACGGCCCGGTGGTCTCCTCGTACATCTGCTCCTCCGTCGTTCCTCTTCTCCCCGTTGTCCCTTCAGTACTTCTCTCTTCTTGCTTCTTCAGCTCGGCGTGAGTGAGTCTATTTATTGTCGTCGTGTATCTCCATTACGCCTGCCTGCGAGGGTACCCCCCCATCAACCGCCCCCCCCACCCCCCCACACCCCACAGGGATAGAAGTTGGGTCGCAAGCCCACAATTGGTATTAAGGCGGGAGGATGAAGAGTAACAGAGTACGTTTACTGAAGAAGTGAGAGATAGGAGATGTTCAGGTGCAGAATGAGCTTTACTGAACCTGCTTGCACACATTGTGCTGAAATGAACAGTTCTCCTCTGATTCATGCCGAGCCCCCACACACAAATATAAGACTAGAAAAGCAATTTAACTAAGCACACTTAATCGCTATCGACAATCAGCCGGACTCCCCATCAGCGTTGCTCTGATAATGTCTGAGCCCGGTTGAGACGCAAATAGATGACTGGTGTGACCCAATGTTACGACCAGGAGCCCCTAAAGGGAAATCGGCTTCAGCTGCCCGGACAGGTGAGAGGTTGAGCCTGTAGCTGATGTGTGGGATTCACATTCTTCACATTCAAGATTATCCCCCAAAATCCAGACATTTTTTACTTGCTTTACTTACTTGCTTCAATTGCTGTTGGTAAGAGGATTTGGTAAGCAGCACCAAAGTGTGAAGCCATGATGACTGTCAGGACGATCATCACCGCCATGCAACCGGTCCTGGGAGATTTACAGCGTACATAAGTGACGGCTTCTAGAGCGGTGAGGGGAGGAGGACTGAGTGGCAGGTTTATACTAAGGTGATCGGCTCTCCCGTGTCGGTTGGCTTTGTCTTATCTTTTAGTCGCAGGGAAGGTGAGGTGGGGGTGGAGGATGGGAATCCTCAGCTCTTTTCTATATCTAATTTCTGCCGGGTGGGCAGTGGGGTCTTAGAAATTACAGCTGAGTCAAAGCACCTTTAGGCTGCAGGAGGATTGAGAGCCGAGAGGCTGAGAAATGTGGAAACGGAGAATATATTTGCTGAGGAAAAGACCAAATAAGGTTTGTTGCAAAAGTATGTGTGCACGCGAGTTGGTTCTTGTTACGTACACGTAGATCATTTAAAAGTCAAGTCACGTTACATGATTTGACTTTGACACTTAACAGCAGTCGCTCGGCCCCAGTTCTGTGTTCGTTGGACCCCGTTTCATCCTCCCTACGCAGCCCGGCCTGCTCTATATGCAACGCCGTCTGACCCACCAGGGGTCGGCAACTCATTTGGTCATATTGCATTAGTATCGCAATAAAGCATATGCCCCAGTAGGTGCAGCCGGCCTCTTGCTATCCCATATCCTCCAGACTGAAAACCACTGATGACGCCCGATTAGGCCATTCAGAAGGCCCATAACGTTTAAAGTGGGTGCTTCAAGGAAGACGTTCTTTAGAAGAAGAAGTTCTGTACTGTGTGCCTTTTGCTTTGGTGCATCACATACTCAAAAAAAAAAAACAGCATAAAAGTTGGCTGTTACACTGACAAATAAAAGAAATGTATGCATGCAGGTCAAGTATAATATAATGTATAGATGCATTCATCTCAGAGTCTGTCTGCAAGCTTTGTATGAAAAGTACTTCTGCTTGTGGACTGATTACAATACCACAGCAGAAAACCTGTCTGGGTGGATCAGTTCAGGCGAACGTGGTGTGAGCCATCGTCAGTGGAGAGTTAAAGATGAGAGTCAATCCTTTTTTTAAAGGACTTAACCAAATAAAACAATGTCACGGTGAAAATCAATTTTCACAGCAGGCTTTTAAATCGTACGTTCATTTTAAAACACTTTTTCTTGACGGCACTGAGTAGCCGGGCATAGAGCAGCAAAGGAGGGATCAATCTCCACAGCAGTAAACTCTCCTCTTCTGTACTGCCCAGTCAGGGTTTCCCCGGGTGACTCACTGCACGCAACCTCTTCCCCCTCCCCGCCGCCGCCCCCTCCCCTCCTCACGGTGCCACTGCTTCACTTATGGCACTTGACACGTGCTCAAATGTGAACCGTGATCCACACAGGCATCAACTTTCTATGTCACAGCCTTCTGACATAAGCACTTCTCAGCAACCTGACTGACGTTAATCTAACATTTATGCTTCCCATAACACAGCACCACCCTCGGGGTGTGTGTGTGTGTGTGTAAGCGGGTTAATATTTGAATCAGTTTCTAACACTTTGAGTGTTCACTTTACCTTGACATGAAGTAGGTGGACGAGTACGCTTTATGAAGAACTTACACACAGCTTATACTGCTGTGTAATGGGTGTAAGGAGGCTTCACTTATGGGAATAGCGATTATTAGTATTCATAATACTTTTCTAGATAATATGTGCATTTACACCAAGTACATTTCAAAGTTACTTTAAAGTTGTTTTTAAATCAATCCAATGCATCTGCCTACATATTGATTAGCTCAGCATTGCTTTGGGAAAACCTGGCTGTCCCTTCTGTTTTTTATATATTTTTTTAAACAAAAAATAGTATTAGATCAACTCTCAGTGACCTTTTTGGCTTTGTCGCTGTGTCCAGGGTATTTATTTAGACTTTTAAAAGTATTTGTAGTTTTGGTAAGCCTTATTCACAGTTACCTGAACTGAAATGACGCATGTTCCTGTATTTTATGGTGTTTAATATTTTGCCAAAGGCGGGCTCAGACACACACACACACACACACACACAGCTCAGACGGAGTGGAGAAGGAGAGCAGCTACAATTTTTGCGTTACGTCTTGAGTAAAAACACCTGTACGATGCCTGATAAAAATCAAATGAACAAATCGGCTAAAAAAGCCTTGATCGGCCCAAATATTGATCTTCGAGGACCGATTGGATATACGTTCTTGTAGACCCAGCAATAAGAATAAAAAAATCTTCAAAAAAGTTCACGTCAATGCCTATGACCTCAAACCCATTATTATTTTGGACAACGTTAAAGTTTCTAAAGTCAAATTGTTGCAATCTAAGTGAAATAATGCAGATCCAACTTTGGTTTGAGGGTTATTTTAAACAGAAACCCAGTAAGCAAACGTTCATGAGAATTCCCTGACTATGTTGAGCATCAAGTGTCCACTTGACCAACATCTTGCTCCTAGGACATTGACCAGAGTCAGAGAGCTTCAGAAAAACATGACATCACAAATCACTGAAGCTAGAGTTCAAACTATTTCAATACAGATAAACAGGCCTTTATATTGCTATTCATTGATCTCGCATTTGACTCAAAACAAAACTACATGTTGAGCTATGCATGAGTGAGTGTGGGCGCGTGCATTGACTAATGCAGATGCCGTCATTGAGGGTACAAGGGCATCGCTAAAAGCCCTCTTCATGCAAATGAGGCGGAGATTGCAGAGTGCGTGTGTGTCACAGACGGGACATATCTCATAATGATAACTTATCGCAGCCAGCAGATACGCCTGATATCGACTATGAGGGACACAGACACAGGGAGTGTGTCCTCCCACCTCTGCTTCACACACACACAAACGCACACATGCATGCGCACGGTTATACTCTCGGTTACTCATTAACAAATTTATTAATGGCCTCTTAATGATGTCTGCTTATCTTCTTCTGAAGCACCGGCACTGCCCCCGGACTCCAATTTCAGTAACGCTCACACAAAGTAGTCACATATTTACATAAAACCCTTGTAACGCACTCCCTTCACATAACATAACAGTGTGTGTGTCTCCCACCCAGCATTTCAAAACACACACATGCGCACACAGAGTTTTTCAGACCAAATGATCTGATGAAGACCCACGTGAGACTCATGAGTTGACTTCTTTCCTTCCCTTGATATGATGGAGCGCGGCTGGTAGCTCTGTCTTTCCCGGCCCTCTCTTCCCTCCCTCCATCGCTCTGTACCTTGTCCTGGGAAAAGTTTTTTTTTCAATTATCTTCCTCCCTCCAACACTCTCCTCCTTTCCTTCTTCCTGTATCAGTCCATCTCTCTCTCCTCTGCCTCTGACCCCCCCTTTCTCCTCTTTATCCTTCTATCGCCAATCTAGAGCTGCCTTTAGTTCTTGCCTCCTCTTCCCTATCTGTCCATCTCTCTCTGGCTTCCCAAGATATATCGGTGCGCTCCATACCTCTTTACCTCCCTTTATTCTCTATCCACCTGACTCATCAGCTCCTGCAGAGCTCCACCAGCCCTGATAGCCTTTTCTTTTCTCCATCCAATTGTATGAGGTAGTAAAGCATTTCCTTTTTCTTTTTCCTTGCCCATGAACATCCCATGAAGGTTAATATTTTCTTCACTGTTTATCCACGCAGGCAATATACACACTGAATAATCACAGCAGTCTTTCAGCAGCGATAGGACCCACGCTGCAAATGGACGCCATCTCTTTTGACATAGTGTAGGTATATAAAAAAGAGCTACATGGAAATTGGGGACAGACACATTCAAAGACAGTTTTGTTAAGAATCCAAACTGTCTGAAAGTTTGTAACTTCCACAGACCTCCTGACTGGTAACACCACACCATTTCAATATCTCTGCTCTATGTCTGCTGTCTCTAGCTAGAGGTCTGTCCTTCTCTGCTCTAATCACACAATCTCCCATTCACTTTCAGTCCCAGAGAGGGTGGGCGGGGGGGTCGGATGCTTCACTTCACACACCTTTTTATAGGTATTTTTTAAGTAGAACTTTATGGCTAACCATTTTCTAGATGTTGGCAGAGATTACTGAAAAAGCCCAGTGGGTTTCAAAACATCGTGCCCCTTTGCAATGGTGTTTCCCAGACCCTGAACGCCACATTCTACTGAGCTCGCATGGACACAGGGGACCGAATCTGAGTGGCTTGTTGAATCACATGTTTTCTGATCTCGAGTGGGCCGTGTTATCGCAGTCTGTGGGCTCGTGGGTGAATGAGGAGTGTTTTTCATGATATGTCCGCTTCATTATGACGCCGCTCAGGGTTAATGCGGCATGTGGTGAAAAAACTTCACTGCAGATTTTAGCACACATGAAAACGTCATTGGTAGTTTATAGATTAGGAGAAAGATAATAGATTGGATCAATAAAAACTTGTTGATTATGTTAAATGCAAGTGAAAATAATGAAAAGCAATTGAAACAAATGGATCCCTGTGTGAGTGCTGGGAGGGAGGGTGGGGGGGGGGGCTAAGATGGCGTCCTGCCACAAAGTCTGCGCTCTCTGGAGCGAGCGGCGGAGACTTTGGCAGAGTTCACTCAATCCTGGGGCCGGCAGCTCGCAGGAAGATCACGAGCCGTGAAGGTACAGGAGTCGCACAAAGCAAACCCTTGGCGGTGATGCACACGTCTAATTGTGATTCAGCTCTCTGAATCCAGCTTGTTCTCTGTCACATCCAATTCCAGCTACAGCGTTAGCTGCCACCTTCCACGTTCTACCACAGATCCACGCTCAACACAGACCTTTATGATGAACAATTCAAGAGAATAAATATCTGTTTCAATTATATTGCTTCTATTTCCGCTGGTTTTCCCTCAGATATGCTGCACTACACAGAGTGTGACACTTAAAAAATGTAAGCAATGTTAGAATGAAATCCTCTGCAGACGTGGTGAAATGAGGAGCCTTGATTTTAGTGTGCGACATGAATTTGTGATGAAAACCCAGTTAAATTAGTGATAACGTCTGGTTTTATTAAAAGGCTTTCACCTTGAATCCTGACACGTCCTAATGTGCATCACACGGAACACACTGAACAAGACTTCATATGTTAATGTTGCCATTAATGCGCGGGGCGTGAATAAAAGCGGAGACCAATAGATGTTCTGCAGACAGCATCATGGACTGGGATCCGTCTTGTGACCTTTGTGAATGTCAGCACCCGACCGGCGCTCCATCCCGTCACTTACCACTTCCAAACGTCTAATAAAGCAGAGATGGTTTAGAAATAATGATGATAAATATCTGTGAATGGCTGTCCTTCATGGCCCAATGGCCTTAAGGGGCTTACGACGTCTAAACCTACAGGGGTTTTAAGCAGCGCTACATTCTCTCTCTCTCTCTCTCTCTCTCTCGCCCCTCTGCTCTCTGCTGCGAGTCAAATATTCAGCAGGAAACCGTGAGCTTTGGAATGTGACATTAAAGGATGAAAATGATTTTAACTGACTCCCCGCCAACGCACAGGACTTTCGTATTGAGGATAAACAGTTCTGCCAAGTGCAGTGAGAGGGATGCATACCGGGTAACTACCAGTACTCACTAAATATTGGCAAATACAAAAGCTCTAAATCTAAAATGAAAGTTCCTTGTGGTCTTTTACATACATGTTCTGTATTGCAAACCTTATATTTATGCCATTTCCATGTATATTAATGCTGTCGCTTCCCATACATGAAGAATAAAGATTCACAGAGGCCAAAACACAGACTGCCCACTTCCTTTTCACCAGGTGGTTAAACGTTTGTGGTGAATTTGTGTTTCGCTTTAAAGAGCGGGAGATATTTTAACCCAGCCTCTGCGCTGGACTTAATGAATGTCTGCGAGAGCCTTCTATCTCTGTCTGTTGCTATCGCGCTCTCCCTCCCTAATTGCATGATGGATAATTTAATAGCAGAGGTAAAGCCCCAGACTCGGGTGGAGGTTCTCCTCTCATCTGCACGCAAACTGTCTTGTGAGAGAACAGCAAAACCACCCAAGAGCACATGAACTGCACAAGAGTGCGTAGCCGTGCGACGCTGCCCAGGCGCTGGACGCGAGGAGGTTGCGCTCCGGCTCGTCTCCAGCTTCACAGACTGACGGCACATTAAAGTGAAGGATGCGTCCCGCACCTGTGCCCGTGTACCACGGGGGAACAAACACAGGTAGACATGCCGCAGTCAGCAGCAACGCAACACACACACACACACAACCTTTTCAAACCCTGACACGGAGAAAACATGCATCCGCTGAGGGTCCACAGTCATCATCAACTCATGCGCCCCTGAAAGCAAACGCGGTACCTGGAGAGGCGTTCACGGGGCATAGATCACATCTATCCTTTATATATATATATATATATATATATACACACATACATACATACACACATACACACATACATACATACATACATACATACATATAGAACATGCATCACAAGCCAGCAATGACAAATACAAATCACTGTGTCAAAACACTACCACTGCCTGTATGTGCCGGCAAGTTGCATTATTCAGGGTTATTCATGTACCGACATGGGAACAGGACTTTAAGTACAGTAAATACAACATGCATGTTCAAGTGCTCCATGTGCATGTAGATAAAACGCATTACCGTAAGTGTGTTTCAGTGATGCCTCAACAAATGGCAGGTTTAGTTTAAAGTTAACAAAGCATCTATTTTAACTGCTCCTGGTAGCTTACAATCTTTTATTATTCAACACACTGTCAGAATTGGCATTCCACCAGACATTCTGAATATTAGGCAAATAATTCTTCTCTATCACCTCTAAATTAGAAGCAAAGTACTATTCATTTAATAACAACCCAGGGTTCAGCCTCAGCAGCGGTCAGTAAATCCTACAGCACCCTTGGGTGCCACAGCCTCTGTGATCAAAATGAACGCATAATCAGATATGGACACAAGCAGTAAAGACATGAGGTTATGGTGGTGTGTATGTGTGTGTGTGTGTGTGTGTGTGTGTGTGTGTGTGTGTGTGTGTGTGTGTGTGTGTGCTAGTGAGAGGTCAACACACAACAAGAGAGAGAGAGCGAGCGAGAGAGAAATGTGGATTATCATGACATATGATTTATGGAGCCTTCTTTGAAACAATGTCACTTTGTTCAGGGACACAGTTCGAGCTGAGAGAGAGATCACACTCTCCACGCATGACCGGGACCGGTTTGTATGTGTGTGTCCATCGCCCTGTGCCTTTCTAGCCTGGAGCATTTTACAACGTTTCCCCCACAGTTGTGTGTCTGTTTGTGTGGATCCAAAACCGCCTTCTTGTTCTTCTTCTTCATGCGACGCATGTCGGCTGCGCACAGAAACCATGCGGCAAATTGATTGCGTACAAATTTCTAATGGTACCTTTACTGTTCTCAGCATGTTTATTTTGCGACTTAACTAAGAGCATTGATTATTTAAGGAACAGCCCGCGGTTTCTGCAGGTGGTTTGACTTTGAGGAAAGCAAGGTGGGGTCGGTGGTGGTGTGGGGGGGTGCAAGATGCTGACTCGACGCTTGCCGGTCATTTGTTACTTGGGCTCTCAAGACGGTGAATCCCAGCGGAGGGGAAATTATTTGACGCAAAATAAGATGTTGAGTGCTGCTGTAGATAAATGCGAGCAGATTTGCATGCATCACTGTGTGTGTGCGTGTGTATGTGGATCTCAGGTGGAGGTCATTTGAAGAGCACAGTATCCAGATTGAACCGTTTGGCATCATTGCCCTGCTTTGTTTACGTTTTAATGTCTGTACCGTGTCAACAACGTGCCACACTGAGTCTAAGCTCACCTCTTTCCTACCAGGACACCTTGCAGCCTTATTTAAATCCGACCGGTCACACACACACACACACACACACACACACACAGCCCAGACACGCACCGCAATACATCAAGTTACACAACCAATGAGCACACACTCGCTCTCTAGAAATATTGCATTTTGTCTAATGATGATGATTGATGAACATTTTAAAAAACACTCAAACGCATCAAAAGAAATGGTGGTCCGCTTCATAAATGATTTGGTTTGGAGGGGAGAAACTGAAAGCCCACATTGATCACAACACAGGGCCAAATGTTTCCGGGCAGCATTTCATACGCAACATCTGCCACACTGGCAGAGACAGAGGGCGGGAACGGCTACTGCATTTACACTTCTCATTTAGTTGGTGCTTTTAACCAAAGCGACGTAGAATAAGTGCATTTAACCAGGAAGGTACAGACCCACAACAACAAGAATCAAGAAAGTACCATTTCTTCAAGAAGGCCAAAGTGCTAGAAGTAGGTGTCATAGTGGGTGTTACAGTTTTTAACAACTGCTTACACACAAAATATTTTCATGTCACACGATTTTTGAAACCTCTCACTCAAAGTGCAAAACTACATGCCAAATCTTCAAAACCATAAGCTATTTCTCAGGGAAACTCAGTTTTCAATTGCATAAAACACTTTTTTCAAAACACTATACACACAATTCTCTACCTAAAACACAAACATCTATCAGGAAGTGACTTGCTTTCCTTTTCCAAACACTACCAATAAAAATGCTACACTTATTCACCAGGTCACACAGACACACTCCTCATATGTGCAAATACTAATTGCTTAACTGATCACTAACCAATTACTTGGTGAACATTAGTTTCGTCTTCCATATGTAGGTACCTACTTTTATACCAACATAAGAAGTTTTTAAGAGTCAAGACCCGTTTTCATGTGGCGTGAAGTTATTCTGGTTAGCAACTAGCGTCACATAAAGTTCTCAAAATATCCATCAAACCCTCCAAATTTAAAAGTGGGCCTGCACATACTTTGCAAGAACGAGGATTGTGTGAAGGCACATAGAGAATGAATTTTGAGACAATGTTAGTTTTCACCGGGCTGGTCTGGTCCAAAACTGGTTTGCCACCCATCCACAATTTGTAGTTTTGTACCTACCCCCATATTCACCTTCTCTAAATCCCATAGAGGAATTCTTCTCAGCCTGGCGCTGGAAAGTGTATGATCGCCAACCCTAAGCCCGCATGCCGCTTCTCCAGGCAATGGAGGGAAATAGACACGCATGTGGGGATATAGAAGTTGCCTCTGTCTCTATCTTGTGATTTGGACGAAGTATTGTGGCCAGACCCAGCTCGGAGAAGAGATGGAGCTTAGCACTGGGGACTGCACCCCCCCTCCCACCCTGCCAATTCCTCGACCGGGACCCCACGTACAATTTACTGTATTCTACTGTAAAGAATATACTTTTGGTTTACATGTCGGGGGTTGTCGTGGCGCAGGGGTTAGAGAAGGTGTGCTGGGAAGCACAAGGTTGGTGGTTTGAGTCCAGGCTGCCCCATGTTCCATGTCAAAGCGTCCCTGAGCAAGACACCTAACCTCTAATTGCTCCCCGGGCAAAAATGTGAAAAAGCCATGGGTTTAAACTGTAATGTAAGTCGCTTTGGATAAAAGCGTTTATAGTTTTGTTGTATGCTAATGTATACAACAGTAATGTTTGGCCTAGTAAATATTTTCTGTTTATACATTGCATTGGCGTTGGTGTACTTGTTACCCCTCTCAGCACATCACTTTCACTGTAGAACATTGTATTGAAATGTAGATATAAGCCTATGAAAGACCAAAGACCTTTAGATTTAGAACAGCAGTGTTTACATGGTATATCCAAAAATGTATTATTATGAAAGAAGTGTTTGCCATTTGAGGCAAATGCTTCATTCTGACATGTGTTTCTGGGATTTTGAATGCAGTGTTGCATTTTGAAGGAGATGTGAGGCATTTTGCATTTTGTGTGTGCAGTTTTGAGAGTGTAGAGTTTTGAAGAAAGGAGACTTAGTTTTGAAAACGTGTGTAAACAGTTGGTAAAAACTGTAAGAACCTGCTACCCCGTCCAGGTGTAGTCGGTAGAGGTGCATTTTGAGCCGCAAGCTACTAAACAGAAGAGGCGGCGTGTGCAGGTATGTCCTGTTTGGTGATGGATGGGGAGCACTCACAAATGATGATTGAGTCCTGAATATGTTTGTGTGTGAATGAATAGAGTGTCAGTGTTCTGGGGGTATTAATGCCACATCAATGAGGCACGACGAGTAGTTCCACCAAGAAAATGATTTGATAATGCACAACATGATTTTTAATATATTTCATGGATCTATTGTATTTTTCTACTCATTTGTATTTAGTGTAAATGCCGTCAGTGATTAAGAGATGTAAATCGCACCATTTGAAGAAGTTGTTTTGGCCAAAAAGATTTTGGGAGAAATCTGCACTATGGAGAGTCGTGCAGTCTCATGCGGTGCAGACAGGTACAGATAGCTAGTATGTCATCTGGAGAGGCTTTGCAGGCACATACGTTTAGAAAGAAAAGCACTGTTGTCATAAAAGTGACATATGATGGAATTGCGATTAGAAAGACAATAAAAGTCGGCCCAATTTTCTGCACATCCACAGCCAATAGAAGGTGGTTTGTACTACTATGGAGTACAATTTACTTTATAACCTGACACTACATTATAAATACTACATCAGTGAACGAGTTTCTAATGGATAGACATCAACCACGTGGAAAAACAGACTGAGACAAACTGCTCAAACTGCACGATGGGGGGGCAACATTTTTGGACACGATGGAAATCCATCCGACCGTCAGATCATTAATCGTTAAGGCAATTAATCAGGAGTCACAGCTCCCATCAAACGACAATCAACCTGGGACAAAAATCAGCACAATTCACACTTTTGGGGTAAAATCTGGAGTTCAACCCTCTGTCAGTGTGTGTGTATCAATAACAAAGCAATTAGTAAAACATGATAAAGTATTTAATTGAAATGAATTGTGTCTCCCTAACCAAACCCAAAGCGTTGACACCTCCATCCCGCATAAACCCCGAAAGAAACAAACTCCACCCCATATGATTTTGGTCCCGTGGTTCACGCCTGTTCCATTCACAATAGAACCGGGATGACGCAACGTGGCAGCACAATACCTACAGCCTCGCCGCCATTGTAGCATCCAGTGACTAACTGACTGGCCCAAAGACAACATGATTAGACACAGTGGGGAAATACGGCGGGTGAAGAGGGACAGGCACACACTGAGGGATGGACGGTCTAAGCAAGCCAGATGCCCTTGAGAAGATAAGTGGGTGGTGTGGAGAGGAGGCCGGAGGGTTGGGGGGGGGCACTCGAGGCTGTGGGATAAAGGGAGAGTGAGAAAGCCGGTTGGGAGGATGGATTGAGAGAAATTGGAGAGAGGCAGAAAGCTGAAAAAAAGGGAGAGGGACGTGGACAGAGGGAGAAATCTTGTCCTCTGTGGTGAGGCCTGTCAGTGTGTCCGGTCTACGAGGCAGTAAATCGCCCCGGCTCAATGTGTGCTCTCAAAACACGGGCGCACATTATTGATAAATCAGTGTGTGTTAATGAGAGGAGCTGATGTGGCCGGATGAATCACTGCACAACAATGAGTCTCTCTCTCGCGCACACACACACACAAACGCAGGGTCTGCGTTAGGTGTGGGTGCCAAACAATGTCATTTGTGGTTTGTCTCTCACCCAAGCGTGCGTGAATATCCCCGTTCTCCCACACACACACACCAATTTAGAGTGGTTGGATGAACACTTAGCCCCGACGCTGTTAGTGTTATTGTCTCCTGTTAACAGAAGAGAGGAGCGCCTCCACAGTCAGAGGACAGCAAAGGCTATTTGGGCTTTACTCTTTGATATCAAATGGGCAGCTTAACATGCTCATTAGAGCCTATCAGCCCCAAACGCACACACTCGTCGCACATTAATACGCACACGGGCATAGCCGGGGCAAAATCACTACACAATGCTTGTTTCTACTAAGTCTAGATTCCTCTTGAGTGTGTGTGTGTTTGTACAGGGCAAGCTGACCTTGTTATAAGCTGAGTGGGCTGTAGTGCTCATTAGTATGGGTTAGGTGAGGGTTAGAGTGTGTGTGTGTCTGTGTGTAGAGGTGAGGGTTGAGAGTATAAGAGAAGAGGGGGAAGGTGTTGGGGGGGGTAAGGTTAGGCCAGGACAAACAAACACACTCCTCACCATCCATCACGAGGTTGCACATGTGTAAGGACACACGCGTTGTTCCATCTTAAGTACGACTCCTCCTCTCCTACAATAGCCTCAAACGGCCCTTCTGCAGCACAAAGGGAACCTGAACTCTCCGCTCAGAATGCAGTGACGCACAAGAAGACTGTGTTTTGTGCATGATAACGTCGCCGCTACACTGAAACGCTAAAGATTACGGGTGCTATTGGTTAAAAGTGGAAATGTCACAGTAGGTCGGACTTTGAAAAGAGACCAAACAGAAACAACACTTTGGTATTTCATCTTGTAGTTACAATAAAATACTTTGAAATAAATCTTTTATAAGTAATTCTAAATTACAAGCAAATTGAAATGTGAATCAGTGTTTTTTCTTCACGCAATAAATTAATATTAAATGAATATTCAATATAAGTTATGTTAATTTCTTCATAGCTTCATTGTCTTGTATGTTGGTAGATATCAGTAGGAAACAACCTGAAAACAAACGCAAACTGCTTGAGAATAACTGTACTGTGAGAGGTGGGGGCTAGTTTTACCGGGTTGCAAAAGCAACACTGCATGTGTTGCATTCCATACGTTTTCTTACAATTCTCGTTTTTACGCAACACCTTAATTTTCTGACGCATGCTCTCTGTCCGCACACATTTGGGGATTCCCCCCTATTGAATGGTCGGGGAACACTGAAGGTGACCTTTTGTGTGGACACACACACATACATCCTACTGTCACTGCTGTAAAAAGTTAGCCTACTGTATACAAATAAACTTAAAATGAACATGTCTTCAGTTACCAAGTAATCCGCTAGGTAATGAGAAAAACGTTCAAAAACAACAACAGTTTATATTTACGTTTTTGGCAGACAAGGTTCCCGCTACGCTTGCATAGTCTTGTTCTGAACTACAAGTAAGTTCCCCCGTTATATATATATATATATATCAAAAAAAAAAGCTGACCTTAACCTGACCTTGGGAAATCTCTTTTTACCGTTGGTATATACTGTAGTAAACAACAACAATAGAAAAAGACTGAAAGCCACAGAAGATATATATATATATATTACAACTGGTACACATGAGACTGCACAGTTGAACCAGAACGCTTCACCATCTTGTTGATGGTGACACACTGTAACCTGACAGGGATCATGTTGATTTGGTGCTGCTGCCACTTTCAGTTCCTCTGCCTGCCTGGAAACTCTCACAAATAAATAAGTTGCTTGTAGCGAAGTATGGTGGGAAATCTTTAAAAGAATTGAGGTAGAATGTTATGTCTATATGAGAAATGATAATTGTGATTCTCTGCTTAATAAAAGTAAAAAGAAAAACAATAAAGAAGGTGAAGAAGCCAATGTGACAAAGGGAGCCATCAGAAAACAATGGGAACCTACTAAAATACAAGAGACAATGCAAGAGACTATAAGCAACAGAATGCAGAATGAGCCAATAACAGGCAAACGAGGCCAGTAGAAACAATAGAAGCTAGTTGGAGGCCACGTGAATGCAAGCTGGAAGCGAGATGCTCTGAAGTGCTGCCAGGCTGAGGAAGACGAGGAGGCTCAGGAATACATAACTTGTCGTTTATTCCTGGCCAGGGGTGAACTGTGGCCTCGGACCGAAGCTCAGAGAAGGAGGGAGAAACTCACACATGACGAGCATACCGACTGACACACACACACACACACACACTCTCTCTCTCCAGGCCTGGGCTAATGGCGAACTCAATAACTTAACAAAACTGTAATAGCGCTACTGACGAGCCAACTGCAGGGGAACCACAGCAGTTACAGTGTGTTACCGTCGGGTTAACACGTGGCATTGAGCAATTTGCATATGGTCTCCTTTTTTCAACTTTAGTTTAAAGCAGCGCTCTCGTCACTGTCACCTTTTCCCCCAGCCGCCCAATCGCAATGGAGGAGGGGCGTAGACCATAGAGGACCATAGAGAGCAACCCCCTCATCCTCAGAGTGCTGAAGAACGAATACAAAATCAAAGAGGGGGAAATCAAAAAAACACAAGACCAGTGGTTCTGTCCTCCCGCGTGATCCAGCTTTCCCTCCATCCACAGCATCTTCATATTTCAGACACATTTGCACGGGCGGACAAGGACACACACATACACACACACAAACACACAAGGCGCTTAGACGGGAAGGGAGGTGTGAGAGAGGAAGCTCGTTCAGTAAACACACAAATGAAGATACACACAAGTATAAGGGGGATCCAAGATCTGTGTAAAATATAATACAATGTTCACATTGACAAGATAGTAGACAGGAAAATATACTTGTATATTTTTTCAATAAAATTAATTTTAAAGAAATTGGGACAAAAATACTTCATAAAGAGGTCCTATATATAAAATAATATATACGAACTATATATAACTTCCTTTAAAAGGAAATCCTCTCCTTAAAAGACAACTCCTCACTTGTTACTATTCAATCATTTACTCTATTGAGCTTTTTGACAACTGTCAACTAATGAAAGTATATTTCATTAATATTTTGAATATACAATAATACAATAATACATTCTATTGGTGGAGAAAACCACTCGTGAGACTGTGTGAATTGTATTGTTCCGTTAACTATCATCATAAGCAGCATACACACAGTCATCGCACAAAAAAGTGTCATTGTCTCATTTGGCTTCAATGAATAATTTTGCAATTACATTTAACATGCAAACACCGGAGACAAATTAGGCCTCCCTGTGTTTCACTTGTCTTGAGGAGAGCACAAAGAGAGTAATGGCAGCCAGAATTTTTATATCATTTTTATATCGTAGTAAATCACCGTACACGTATGAGCTCGCTGGCATGCTTGTGCTTGCAGATTACCAGCATGTGATGGGATGCGTTGACACGCGCCTAAACGGAGTCCCATGACAGCCAGGGCTGTAGTGGAGGGTAAACGCACGTAAACGCCGTTTACGCACCTCTAGGATTTTGGAAATAGCGTTTACGCACCTATAAATAGCGTTTACGCACCTCTAAGTGGCGTTTACGCACCTCAAAGTTCCCTGCGCCTTGTATTCTTCCGTTGGAATAATCCAAAATAAACTTGGTGTAATTTTAAAACAGCGAAGACTACGTTTCCTATTGTTGAACATATAAACGCCGTAGTCTGAATGTTCATCTGCACTGTATTACGGTCTGTGACCATCCAATCAGTGCCTTGCGGCTCCAGCAGCGACACCAATCAGAATCCAGGAGGTGTGTAAACACACATTGTGGATCAGCCCAGTGGTCCCCAACCTTTCTTACCTCATGGACCGGTTTCATGTCAGACAATATTTCGCGGACCGGACGAAAATGTCCGACGGGGGGGGAGTTGGGGGGGGTAGTAGTAGTCGTTGCAGGCGGAACTACCGACGGGGGGTAGCAGTCGCGCGCTCTGTGTTCGCTCGTCGTGCACGGTAAAAGGACAAGAAAAACGCCTGGTGACGCGTAGATTAGAAAAACATGCTGTATAGGCTATTTATGATGACATACACACTCATGTTCCAAGTACATGAGTGTCCCTTTAACTCATGTTGTCAGTGTAATTGACAGGTTGCTTAACTGGTTAACTCTTTAATTCAACATATTTCTTCAGGCAGTGATAGGACAGGCAATGATGCAGAGAGCACAGGGAGAGGAGAAACACCAGGTCGAATAGAGAGAGGAGAAGCACAGAGGATCCATGAACCCCAGAACGCACGTTCTGGGGTTCATGGCTCCTCTGTGCAAGGCAGGACCTGACGTGGAGGACAAGGAGGCCCTCTGGGCACTACTGTAAAAAGGTGACTCCATATGTAGATAGTCCTTTATCTGCAATTGTGGTGTTGTGTTGACATACTTTTCTTTACTGTTTTCTTAAATTTAATAAACTACAAACTACTAACACATGTATTCATTGTCATTGATTGTATATGACTTTTACTGATAACATAATGCAATATAGCCAGGACAGCCTTACAGAGTCGCGACGCTTTGTGTTGCGTTGCTTCGCATCGCGTCGAGGTCTGTATGATCACAAAATTCAGAGTTTACCCACCTCTAATTTTACCACTACAGCACTGATCACAGCGGAGTCCCATCATAGGCTAGGTTCCGCCCCACGGCCAGTGGTGCAAAGTCGGATTTAACTCTGCTCATTTCCTGTTCTACCGTACGTACAGGACGTGTTGTGTACAGTTACCAGGGATGTTTGCCAGATTCCCAGAGTCCTGCACTACAAATTACAAGCTGGCAATGTTCTCTATTGAGTATTTACAGTTGAGTATTAATCCGTAGTCTGGAATGTCAACCGTCCAAATCCAGCTACCCATTACAGGCAGAAAGTGGAGCAAAGACGAAGAGATGGTGAGCGAGCTGAAGGAAATGAGAAGAAACGAGAAAAACGGGAGAGGTTTGAGAGGGAGGCTGGCGGTAACTCACCTGGTCTTTTTTCCATTTTTCTCCCTCGACTGCCACATAGTCGAACCTTGGATATTAATATGAGGATTTGCTTCTGGCAGAGGGACTTGTTGCTCTTCGGGCAGGGCTTTCGCTTGCTGGCGACCTGCCGGTTCGCCTGGGGGTCCTTGACCTCCCTGCGCTGGCGAATAAGGGAGCTGGCGAGAGCGGCCATCTTCCAAGCACCGACCTCGCCGGCGCCTCACCAGCCTCTGGCGGCTCGGTGGCGCCCAGGTGTCGGGGGGTACAGTGGGCCACCCCCCTGCCCGCTCACCCAGGGCGACGGGGCACCGCGGATGGAGATTGCAGGCCGGAGGAGGAGGCTTCTGAGGATGGACCAAAGGAGCCGGGAAGGGCAGAAAAAAATATGGAAGAAAGAAGGGTGGATCCCTCAAAGACCCACCCACAGCAGAAAGGTGATGCTGGTTGAGGTTTGGATTGAAGAGCTTTTGCCTTTAAAATGTCCTCTGGGTTGTACGCGTGCTGGTAGCGAGCAAGGTTCAGGTGAAGCCTTCATACGTCTTTGGATCGTTCAGAAAAAGTCTGGTTGTTATCCACCCAAAAGACAGTGCTCGGTGGCCCAGCAATGCACCCCGGTGCCTCCGTCCCAGTCCGAGTGTCCTCTTACCCTTCACCTGCAGCTTTTTGGAGACTTAAGTTCAAGTCAACCGTGTCCAAAAATATTTATCCAAAGAACGAATTGATGCATGATGAATGCAGATGAAAATACAAAATTTAGTCAGCCTAACCAACTGAATCCCTCAGCCCAGATGCCTGAAGCTTTCCAGTGGGACAAATTAAAAAAAAAAAAA
The DNA here is from genome assembly GCF_964276395.1 of Gasterosteus aculeatus. Classification (NCBI taxonomy): domain Eukaryota; kingdom Metazoa; phylum Chordata; class Actinopteri; order Perciformes; family Gasterosteidae; genus Gasterosteus; species Gasterosteus aculeatus. Next base: position 10,068,415 of record NC_135694.1, on the reverse strand, counting down.
AATCAGCTGAATGTCAACTCTCCAAAATAACCGGAGTGACACTGCTCCTTTTCATTCAGTCCCTCACGTGTAAAATGTCTCCATACGAAACAGTGTCGGGGCAAAGAGAAGTGTAAGAAGTGGAGACCGTCCAACCAAAGGTATCAGCTCTGAGCCGGGACGATGATGAAGGGGTACGGATGGACGCTGCTGGACGGAGTGCGACTTGTTCCCTTGCCGTCTTCCAAGCTCTCCTCGAGTCACCGTGGCTCACCCACTCCCTGAGAGAAGACGGGGGGGACGCAGGGGGCTTGATAAATCCAGCGTTTTCCCAGAGATAGGGGTGACATTCATCAACGACAAAGCGCAGGGACTGAGAGACAGACAGAGACACAGAAACAACGAGGGGAGCGGGAAGGGAGGGAGTCCTTCTATCCCCTCTATCGCATCGGGCTCTCCAACTCTCCCACAGCTGAGCGCAGCGCGATGTGTCCTTCAGCCACGCGTGCTGCCTCGCTGATGGGAGAACGAGGGATGAATGAATGGAAGGAGACGCACAGAGAGAGAGGGAGGAGGGGGCGGTGGTGCAGGCGTTCTTTTCCCGCTGAAAGTCTCCACCGGTGGGTGACAGTGGTCCAGTCTGGTTTCTGTTGAGTCCAGCTGCACAGTGCGTGTCCTTGTGTCTGCAAGGGAGACGTGATGGTGGGATGGGGGGAAGACGGGTCGGGGGGAGGGAGGTGTACCTCCCAAACAAGGCACCTCTCTGCCTCAGCGCACACGTGTGAGGAGCGTGTGTGTGAAGGTGTGTTACAGAGGCAGCATGTATGTATGGCTGTATATTTTATTGTGTGTGTGTGTGTGACTCGCTCTCTTGCCTGTCCCTGCCTTCCCTCTCTCTTTCTCTCTCTAAACCCTCCCCTTTGCTCTTCTTCCTCCCTCCCACTCTCCTCCCCCTCTGTCACTCTTATCCCCCCCGCCCCATTCAATGTCAGCTGTATCAAACTCTCCTGCCCCCCCCTTTCCAAAGTCTCTTCATCCCTTCTTTTGTACCGGGACAGTCCAGGGGGGCCAGGTCAGACCCCGGGTAGCCCCCTGACCCCCCCCTCTTCCGTCCCACCCCACCTCTTCTGATCTGATGTTTGCTTGAAGAGACAAACTAGGGGGTTTGTAAGTGCTATTCTTTCTGCTTTGACAAGGACTTATAGGTGCCGTGACACTGTCTGAGTCACCTCTCGTCACTGCAGTCGCATCATCCGTACATCTGGAGAACATCTGTCAGTCACACAAAACACAGTCAAAGCAGCCAGACATCAGCATTCAGTGCAGACAGTTCGGCTAAATTATCTGAACCACTTTATTTGGAGCCTGAACACACTTTCGCATTCATTTTTTTTATTTCACTCTTTTGCCTTTCATTCAAAAATAAATTATGGTAATGTCATAACTGTCACGGTTTGGGTTTGTTTCCTGTTTTATTTTGTAGTTTTCTTGTGTCTCTGGGTCACTTCACTTCCTTCCTCGTCCTATGGATTGTCTGATTGTTTCCACCTGTGTCCAATCACCTGCACCTTCCTGTGTATTTAAGCCTTGTGTGTCTTTTGTCGCGTCATTATTGAATGTTGTTCAACCCTGGATTCCTGGATGTCATTCCTCGAATGTCATTCCTGTCTTGCCTGTTCCTGGTTCCCGTCTGTGGTTTTGCTTTTTTTTTTTTAAGTTTGACTATTAAAGTCTGTTTTTGTTTCCAAGTCTGCGTTTGAGTTCTGCCTCCACCTACCCGTTCCTGACAATAACTATAGAATAGTGACACGTAATGTGGAATATCCCTGTGGAATAATTATAATAATTAGTGAACTTTTATTTAAAGTTACTTTGTCAATAATTACACTTATTTATATTATCATGCCTTCTGACATTTCAAAACCATTCAAATCTAATTTGTGGCAAGCTTCCTGCAGCCCTCAAGGCTGCGATTGGTCTGCTAACTACATCCTTTCCGGAGTCTCACATTTCCGATTTCATAGCACAATACCCACAATACTCAGTTATTAAAACGAAGATTTTTTACGAGAGAATGAATCAGATTGAAGAGCTTTTGTCGGAAGAAATCCGTAAATATGACCACTTATAGAAGCCGTAATTGGCGGACTATAAGGACACGCGGATGGCCACGGATTATTCAAGGGAATCAAAGCGCCGGTTTGCCGGTCGTGAGGTGCACAAAGTGTTGGAGGAAAATACGGGACAAATGTGTCCGCGATGAAAAGCAACACTGCCGATGCACGGGGCAATAAAGTCTATGATATAAATAAATAAACAAACCAACGACTTCCACACACAAAGACGTCACTTTCTAGGTCGTATTTGACAAAAAAACTTTACTCCACCTATTGCTCTGCAACACACGCAAGCCTTTTAGAACCGTAGAGCCTTTTAGAGTGCGTCGACACGACTGTGCGTAAAGACACATGCACTAGCTTTTAGAATCCTTTGATCAATTTGACCCAGTGTTAATTTTGGCAGCAACTTTTGATTTAGTCTTAGTCTTTAGACGAAAAATGCATATTAGTTTTAGTCACATTTAGTCATTTTAATACTTCTTTCTTCGACGAAAACTAGACTAAAATGTAATTAGTTTTAGTCTAGTTTTAGTCACATTTAATAGCCATATTAAACTCCTTTTCTATCCTACCCAGGCCCAGGGACCCCCTGTTTTGTGTCTACAACTGCATAATAGTCTAGCTTGCAGTACTTGGTTGTCCATTAGATGTCCCTCCTAGGACAGCTCTATAGCAGGTCGGCAAACTTTTTGACTCGGGGGCCACAATGGGTTGTAAAATGTGACGGAGGAGCCGGGCCAAGAACAAATGGTTGAAGTGTTTGTGTGAGCTGATATAAATGACATGTGAAAAATCATTACATGAAAGGATTTGGATTTTAACAAATAGCAAAGCATTTATTTGCAAGGCAATTTAACAAATTGGCAAAGTTGTAACAACTTCATGAGGACCAGGGATCTAAACGCAACACTTTGTTGTCTTTGTCTGTTTACTTGCAATGCTTTTGACACGGCCACCGGAAACTTCATGCTCCTTTTATTGTTTCCTCTGTCCCAACAAGAGAGATCCCTTAACATCCTACAATCGTTGCAATACATTGTTTTCTTGGCTGCATCATAAACCAGCCATTCTAAACTGGACCTCCACTTTTCATTCAACAGTCTTTTCTTTCTCTTTGTCTCTTTGTTGGTTTCATGACCAGTTCTTCTCTCTTGTGTCCTGCGGGTTTTCCTCCACACTGAAATAAATCTAACATTGGCTCAAATTAGAAAAATTGAGGTAATCGATCACAACTAATATTCTAGTGTTATACAATATAAATAATTCATTTGATTTGACCTGAAATATTTAACTTCGTGTAAACCCATTTCTGAAGGTTGAACCAAAGCAATTATTTCAGATTTTCCTAAATTAAAATAAATACATTGGTTTTATTGCTTAATGTAAATAATCTACTTTGTTAAACCTGAATATTTTAAATTAATTTAAACAACTTTTGAATATCGGAGAAAACAATTTTTTTAAGTTGTCTCAAATAAAAATTTAAAGTGATACTTTAATATTTATAGACCTGAATTAAAAAAAGATATTTTAATACATTTTGATTTAAACTCAGAAGCCATTCCTTTTCAACACATTTATTGTTGAATGAACATTTTTTTCAACATAGTCCCACCTTAAAAACAGTCCTTCTCAATGATGTCTTTTCCCCTCAAATACAACAGCAACATCTCATTGTATTAACATAAACCAGTGCTTCTCAACCATCACATCTCAAACACAAACAGTAATGAAGACATGCATTTTCAAGTAAACCAACAGCATTTGGGAACATTTTTCTCACTGAACAGTGACCATTTGAAAATGCAATGTAATACAGTCAGAGAGGAATTATTCCTTAAAATCAAAAGTGATGTGTGTGAACGTCCTCAGTTCCATAACTTGCAAACGAGTGAGGTAGCTCCTGATCCTCTTGGTCAGAAAATGCTGCAATAAACAAATCAGTGCTCTCCAGCACAATACCCACTTGCGCCTGTGAAACCTTAGGCAGATTCTTTTGTCCATACTGTAGCAGAAATGTAGTTGTGCAAGTGTTTCAAACACCAACCCCAGATAAAACGGTACAACGTCTTGGTTGTAGAAATGCCATTAAATCAGGCCTAACATTGGAACTCTGCTGTGCCTACTCTTGGCTGCCAAGCTGGGTACTCAGCCTATGAATTTTTGGGGACATCTTTTTTCCACCAAGCTTCATCAGGACCTTTTGCACAAACTCAAGGGTATAGTGCAGATTTTTGGGATATTTTATGTTGAGAACATAGGTGAGCCCGAAGAACATAGCAACAGCCGTTGCTATTGTGGGCACCTCTCTGAGGACCTCTGTCAATGACGATTTTAATGTCCTCGTTTCCACTGACGATTACCATGGCTGCTTCATTTTCCTGCACACACAAAAAAACAAGAAATGAGGACAATTGGAAAGAACATTTCCTGAAGACAATGCATGCCAATGCTGAACATCATTGTTGAAGCAAAGTTGGTATATAGATATTGTTTGTGTTAGTGAGGGAGATGCCCTTACCTGGCAGTCTTTAATGAGATGATGAACAGGTTCACCCAGGTAGATCATCAAAGATTTGAAGATGCACTCTCTTCTAATTGTGATGTCCACGGTCTGAGGAAATATAGGTATTAATAAAAGCACATAGACACCAACTATTCAACTATGGATCGCATTAAGAACCAATTCATAAATAGATACCTCATCTAAAACCTGAAAAGTTGCCTTGGTCAGCTCTTTCACACGCCCTCCCTTGCTCCTGATGACCTCCAGCAGTTTTGACGTGTGCTTGTCCAACTGCGCTAAGAACTTTGTCTCCAAGGGTACTGTTGTCACCCGCATGAACTCAGCATTAATCTGGAGAAACAATAACAGAGCACGCAGAAAGAACTTTTAAAAAGTGTATTAAATAAATTCTCCTCTGAAAAGACCTAAGTTTTTAAGGTTAAAAAAAAAATCATCTTTCATGAATGCTCATGAACACCATTGGCATTAACAAATATATTAAGTCCCTCTCCTCTCAAAAATAGGCTTACAGTGCCTTGCATCTGAAAACATACCTCTTCCATCTGAAAAAGTGCTGGCCATCTTGTCAACATGTCTTCAATGCTCGGCTGCTTATGCACTTTCTTGTCTACGGTATCCAAACGTCTTTGCCATCTTTTCTTTTATTGTTTGACGGTTGTTGTTTTTCTGTAGTTTACATTTCCACATACATGGATAACTGAGGAAAAATAAAAAGACAGAGGAAAGGACGGTTTTAGGAGAGTGATCTAATTATCACAAATACACTCATGATATTGTACACAAAACTTACTACAATAAGATGAGGGACTTCCAAACTGGTGGTTGCACAGCAGGAACACAGTGGATCTTGTGGCAGCTCTCCTTAAATTAAGAGAAAAAAACGTTTTAATGATGGATATTCTCAATGTTACATGAACTACATCTTAATACAGTTTAAAAATGACAAAACATTATTATGCCTTCTGTTCTTTTTAAATCGGATTTACTATGCCTATGAAATAAAATACCTGACAAAACATTATTTAAGTTGCTTCATTATTACACAGGTCAGTTTAGCTTTACCAAAACGAGAAAATACAGCACAGTAAGCAATAACACACAGTACAATAGCAGAGTAAACACCACAGTACCAGTAATATTTATTCCACTATCCAAAAGTCACAAGAACATTTTTTTTATTTTTACACCGGCAGTTTTAACTAACGTTAGCCCGTTAGCTGCGTGCTAACGCCGTGTATAGTGTTAGCTAGCTAGTTAGCCACGTGCTAACGCCATGTATAGTGTTAGCTAGATAGTTAGCTACGATGCTAACGCCGTGTATAGTGTTAGCTAGCTAGTTAGCCACGTGCTAACGCCGTATATAGTTTAAGCTAGGTAGTTAGCTACGCGCTAACGCCGTATATACGCTTTTCAGAATGTAAACGTCGACTGGAACACTGCCGCCATCTGCTCCCACCTCACCCGCCTCCCTCCCGAACGGCGAACCCCCTCCCCCCAGCGCCAACCCTAGCCGAACGATTAATTGCCCACAAAAGCAAACACTTAAGACACTTAAGACAGACACTTTGTCTGCGGGCTAACATTTTCGCCCAGTCATCTTTAAAAATCGTAATGACTTACCTTAACGTTACCAAAATGCCGTGGGGTCTGATATTTTTCACAACGTCCTCTGCAATGGAAGATTGAGGTGGAAATAAGTTTCCGCCAGAACTTTTTAAAAAATGCGCATGCGCGAATCACTCAATCTAATAAAAATGCTTTGATTAAAATAAAAAAAATCAGTTTGGTGCCTTGCTATCAGTTTACATTGTAGTAAAGTAAAAAATTCGATTAAACCCTAATCCATAAATAAAAAAGTTTAGTTTAATAGAGCAAAGTAATTTTTTTTATTCATTGGAATGAAAAAAAAACACATTAAATGAACAACAGCTTTGTTACGCTTTTTTCAGTGCAACTGCTCTGTGCCGCCACATCACCTTCACTGCGCAGTTCTGTCAAAAAGATCCACCTGTCACGCGTGTGCGCGCCTATATGTTGCTTAGTAATGAGCGTACGGTGGCAGAGACGGTTTAACACCGTCTTCTCACGATGTGGCGAGTGAACTATAGTTGAAATGCGTGAGGCTTCAGAACCTGCGATGACTTTATTATGTTAGACGTGTTAACAGCCATGAGCTGTTAAACGGGTCTTCATGTTTCTGTGAAGCACAACAGTCAAAACAGTCAGCTAAACCGAGACAGCTGAGCTAAACTAAGGAAGCGCACATGCAAACTCGGCGAAGCGTAAAATAGTCGTCGCGGTCCGTAGTCAGTGCACAAGAACCACCGCTGCGACCGAGCGTTCTGGGTTCGTGGATGACGTCATCATGACACGTTAATATCCGCCGTACTTTGCCGGTCTGTTGCCTGTCAGCTGCATGCGAATTTAGGGGGAAAAAGTATTGTGACTTCGTCAACCACCAACATTTTCGTCTCGTCTCGTTAACGAAAGTTAGACTAGATTTAGTCATAGTTTTTATTTTTTAAGATAATTTTTCGTCACGTTTTAGTCTCGTCTTAGTCATGGAAAAAAGGTTTTAACGAAAAAATTTCGTCATAGTTTTCGTCGACGAAATTAAGACTCATTTGACCCAGACGGACAAGATCAATACAAGGGGTTTCCGCTGTTTAAGGTTGGAATTAAACTGCCATGACAACACAGTAACAGAAACTCGGGCTGATCCTCCGCAGCAGTCACCATCCCCCTGAGAAGGCCAGCGTTAAATGATTCTGGGATTCTGTGATTGTAGGCAGACCTGCCACTGGGCTCTCACTCCCTCCATTTCTGCTGGCCTAGCAGAGAAGGAGTGGAGAAACCCCTGCAGGATTTCCCTTAGGCACACACACACACACACACACACACACAACCTCAATCACCTATCACTACCGTATTGCAGTTTCCTGAGCTGTTAAATAACACAATTAACTCTCTCGCTTCTTGTCCTGTCCTAATGCACCATTGCTATCTTTCCTAACTCCCCACCCAAGGTCACCCCCCCCCAACCTTCTGTCTATCTTAAAAACCAAACCGTATAGCCTCTCAAACACTACCTCTTAAATCACACAATAGACCAGCGCTGAGACAGACTGGCTCTCAAAAGAGATGAAATCCATACAATCCAAAAATGAGATTTGTAACCAATTAGATCTAGAGATACCATAGACTGGGTCCGCCGCCCCCTTACTCTCAAAAAGAAAAGTGAGCGAGCGAGCAGAAAACAGCATCGTGAGCTAACTCGAGACAGACTTGCTCACGAATGTTTGATTTGAGCGAGCATGGACCTGATTTGCGCTCTTGGATTTTTACATTCATTTGCCTTCAAAGCGGTGTCTTTTTTTAGATTTTCTGGTTTTCAAAAAAACGCCGTAAATTGGAAAACGATTAATTGCAAAGTTTGTCGAGCCGCTGGTATTGCCTCTGGTGGCAACATAGCAGCCATAAAAGCTGAAGGCTGGCGCATGCTTCCACGTCTGCGTCTTTGTAAACAAATAAACAATAAATGCAAGGGACACAAAGCGGGCGAAGCCTCGCGGCTGGTGCGATGCGGTAGGGTTTGTGAAAATGTGTTCACCGGAAAGTCGGCTTTCACTGGGGCTTCATTCCTCAGGTCAATATTATTGCGACAGCCGTAGCCAGCGATCGGCGTCAATGAATGAATGAGTTTACTCAAGGAGCATTAAAAAAAAAAAATAATAAGCGCGATAGCGCCCGAAACTTGCATAATACCATGATATGAGTTTTAGGCCATACGGCCCAGCCCTAATGTGTAGCACTGACCCCTCAAGGCACTTTCACAGTACTTGTCTTCATTCACACTCACACCTACCCATCAGGCCTTTGGCCAACATTCACACACCGTAGACACAGCCACGGGTGTCAGGGATGCGTGGGAAGGCAGGACTCAAATGCACAGTTTTAAAGCAAAACGACTTTAATAGTCAAAAGGGCAAAGCAAAGCAAAGGCCAACTGGCAAAAACACACACAGGAATGGGGGGCAAAAAGGCAGGCAGGAACGAGAGGCAGGCAGGACGATTAACAATGACGCGACAAGTGACAGGAGACGCACACTGCTTAAATACACTAGGGAGGCTCGGGGACATGGAACGCCTCCGGAGTAGTCGGCGGCGGGGGCGGCTCGGGGACACGGAACGCCTCCGGAGTAGTCGGCGGCGGGGGCGGCTCGGGGACACGAAACGCCTCCGCAGTCGGCGGCGGCAGTGGCGGCTTGGGGACACGGAACACCTCCGCAGTCGACGATCAGACAATCAGACAATCACAGACGATGACAGGACAAGACAGGAAGTGAAGTTACCCAGGGAGACAAGAAGCAGAAAACTACAAAATAAGACAGGAAATAAAAACACCGTGACAACAGGAGCAAGTGTCTCGCACAGGGACACGTCGACATGGACTAGCAGAGCCAGAGAGAACCCGCCGACCCTGCTTTACCACCGAGCAACAGTCGAAAGTACAAGTTTCCAAAAAGCGTCCACTTCTCCTCCTGGCAAATACAAGCAAGCGCAGGATTTAAATTGGCACACGGAGGTGAGATGTGGTTAAGAGGGTGTGGTGAAACAGACGCTGGCTGATTGCAATAAAAACATCACTCGGCGAGCCAAGACACGTCACGGAGCGCCAGGAGTGAGAACAGAGCCAAGGGCACCGGCCAAGGTGGAAGGAACCAGAGGCAATGAGACACAGAGGCACAGAGAGGGCAACAGAAAGAAACGTAGGTACCAAGTCGGTTTTGAGTGCTCATTCGTGCAACATCTGTAAGCGCAAGCTGGAACGTGTGCTGGTCCGTACAAGGGTGTGCCCGGCGCCATTGCCATCCACGGGTGGCCAAGCGTGAGTCCGTTTACTGAGCGTGTCGGTCTCTATCGGCAAATGCCTCTGAGGCTGACCGGCCTCTGCAGCAACGGGGCAGCATTGTTTTCCAACCCACCCTCCCCTTTTTCTCCACTCCATCGACCCTCCGTCCGACTGGCCCAGATCTGTCTGCATATCTCCCCGAGTCCAATTCAATCCACAAGGTTCTATACTGGAAGAGAAGAGAGACATTTAACAAGGTGCTGACTGTAATACACATGCAGCAGTAACAAATAGAGGTATTGCATTAGTTTTATTTAGCTTGAGTTTATGAAGCATAACATTACAGTTCAATTAATATTTGGGATATTGGTCATAGTAATTTACATGGCAAAAATATTGTTCTTTATAGCATCATTTCATATGATTTTGTGTTTTCTTAATATTAAGGAGATAACAGCAGACATTTGTTTTTTGTGTCGTTTTCCCTGAAAAAAAGTACTCTAAGCACTGGAGGTCAGTGTTTTTACAATGATTTCTATTTTGTTAAGGCGTTCCCTTATGTGGCTGCAGCTGGAGTTGTGGTGGAGGCAACAACCCTAGAAGATTATTTCCAGATACGTGACAGTATCCAACAGGGATATCAAAACAGAAAGCAAGAAGCCAAGGGCTAACTATAAAAAAAGACAACGGATGTTAGAGAGAGCAAATAGAAAAAGCTTGGAGACGATGGAAATGCACACAAATCAAGGCATGGGTTTACAGCAGTTACACTAAATAGGGAAAAATGGCACAGTGTTTGTAGGCTGAGCTATACATGGCTCAGGATTTCTCATCTCGACATCAGCAACTGCAGCGACGGAGTTTAGAACATTATGGCTTTATATATCAGCCAACTTCCTGTCAGAACTTGGTGTCACAGATGAATAGAGCCAACGAGAGCACAGCACATCTATAAACATCTATGTGTGTGAAGGTGTTGCTCCATCTGTGTGTTACCCCCCTGCTCACCTCTATATTCCACAATACAGCTGTGGATTAGAGGCTGGCAAACTATGCCTCAGCTGCGCTGTGCGCCCTCAAAAAAAGCAATAATACACCATCCCTCTGTGTCACTTAGTGCCTGTTAACCGGCACCAGTCTAACACAAATGAGCCAAAAATTAGGATTGATATTGAGAGATTTTCTGTGGGGGACTTAAATGAACATGTTATGTAGGTATCCACAGCATTGGCCTCTCCAAATACTGGAAATAGGACAAGTGACGACAGCTGAGTCTGGATGCTTATGCGTGCGGCTTATGTTTTACAGTTTAACTCCATCGTTGTCTCAGTGCGACGTCCTTGAAGTCAACCCGAGCGCCTCTGTATTGCTTTACTGCTCGAGTCGTGGATTATGTAGACAATTTCTCCTGCCAAGGAATGTTTTGTCCCAAAATGTGATGGGAGGGAGTGAAGTGAGTCTTCTGAACGATAGTCCAGGTGTTCCGCACTTTAGAGCCCTCGTTACATTTCGTCTTGACTCAGTTTTATATCTTGAAGCCTGGCAACTCCTCAAAATATTTAAAGCATTAAATACTTTTTTTTTAGCATTTCTTTCCAGCCAAACTGCAAAACATTCCAAAAAAAATCTTATATCGTATCTTTATGCGAGGGAGAGTTAGGGTATTTAAGGGCGCTCAACATATTCTTCTGAAAAAATTACCAAATATAATAACAACAACACCTTGTGCTTTTTTTCCGAGGTCCATTTGACCTCACAAACCACAGTCAAATGCATAGGCATACAGCAGGGTGAAATAACTATTTCAGAGTCAAAAGAAAACCGATAGCACATTTCAATTATGGTATGTTAAACTTCAATTTTGTGAGTTGTGAACGGCACAAAACCATTTTCACTAAACAAGCATTCACTAGCAAGGCCATGGCACCACTGACAAGAATGCCGCCCGGGACTGAACTATGGTGGTGGTAATATTGGTGTTTGCAATTAATAAGGCAATAACTGCTAGCAAATGTGAAATCTTTTATTTTTTATATTGAGAACTTGCCCACTGTCACATCAGCGGAGGAAGGTAACACCACTCCTCTTCCTCAGGTGTGTCCGTCTCACATAACTGTCGTTAAGTTAGCCCGCAAACTTGCCGCTCACACCCAGGTGCTTGCCGCAAAACTGCGCGTGACCCTGAAAGGTGGCCGAGTAGCGGCACGAGGAACAGTCAAAAAGTCGTGGGGGTTTTGTCCCCCATCAAAGAATGGACAGGGTAAGCGAAACAGGTAGATTCCATCTGTAGTCTACACTGTAACAAATCACTGTAAAATTACGAGGAATTCTCAACAGTAATATACTATTATTCGTCAATGCAGTTAAAAATGTAAAATATCGCAGCGGTCGACGCCTTGCAAAGAAATATTTTGCACCACCTTTTTCCATTTTGAACGCTACTGTTTAAAGTTGCGGTATACTACTACTATTTATTCCTTTTTCGGTTGACTCTAACTCTGCCCACCACTCTCATCATATAATCACATTGCATTGAGTGTCTACTTCTTATTTAGCATTTTCAATGTAAAGACTATCTTATTTTATTCTTACATTGAGCTGTGGATCAGATGCAAAGACAGTGTTCTGCAAAATGGTCACGCTGTTTGACATTGCTGAACATATTGCCAATGCAAGACAGTGTTCTGCAAAATGGTCACGCTGTTTGAAATTGGGGAACATATTGCCAAACACGAGCAACACTGTTTTAGATTTAAAAAATCTAAGAAAAATCGGTAGACGACGGCCTAATAGTCTTATTGCTGCCATTTGATGACAACTGCCCCTGGTCAATGATGGCAAAAATTATCTATAATAATATGTAAATTTCCTACCCTGACACACATACACGCGCATCAGCACTCAACGGAAACTGGCCAGTGATTTTAAGGTGATCCACACCCTGAAGCAAATTAGAGGGATGAGAATATCTCTTTTAACTTCATTGTTGGCCCGATTGGTAAAGTCACCATTGCAACCAAATTAACTAAATTTGCAACTAAATAAATCAAAGCGTGTTTATTTCTCTGGTTGGTTGGAAAAATTCACTGAAAAAATGGCCCAAAGAAAACTGTGCTCATATATGGTGGATCAAAAATTAGACAAGCCAACTTGGATATCTAACTTTGAGATTGAGGTACCAACGTATTATTTAAGAGATTATTTCTGTATTGTAATGACTTTTCTGTATGCCCCCCCTGCTAAAGGACGAAAAGGAGTGTCTGCTCCTGTTCATTGTTCATCTCAATGTCTCAGGAACAGTGAACTTTTTCTAAACTGTCCCCAAGCAAGGTCATGACTCAAACAGGGAGGCCAGGCTGGCAAACATGATAATACTTCAGCTGATTGAAAACTGAGTCAAACTTAATACGATTGAAAAATACATTTTTCCCTGTATAAAAGGACTAGCTGCATTGGATCAATAGAAGACCTGTTGCGTGCTACAATCTCAGTGAGGGTCATATAAATAGCTAGGATCTTGCGTTTATTTATGCCAGATCCAATACGGTTTGCAACCTCTACTGACTCTTGATTAAGAGTTGCAAAGGGGCGGAAAGTTTTTGGTAAATTTCCGGAAAGTTTCCACGGGAATTTTGGCTCAGGAATTTGCAGAATTTTGAAAAAAGTTGAAGGAAGATTTTTTTACAAAAGCATATAACAGGGAACTTAAATGTAGTTGAGAACAAGACTATGCATGCCTAGCTCAGCTGGACCCTGGATGCAGCTGGTTGGGAACATTGTCTGTGAACGTTTTTTCAACGTCTTTGTCATTACCTAGCATATTGATTACTCGGTAAACTGAAGCCATGTTCATTTTAATACCAAGTTTATTTGAACACAGTAGACTAACTTTACAGCAGTGACAGTAGGATGTATGTACAGTGCATCCGGAAAGTATTCACAGCTCTTCACTTTTTCCACATTTTGTTATGTTACAGCCTTTTTCCAAAATGGATTAAATTCATTATTTTCCTCAACATTCTACACACAACAACCCATAATGACAAAGTGAAAACTGTTTTTTGCAAATTTTTGCAAATCTGTTAAAAATAACGAACGAAAACATAACATGTACATAAGTATTCACAGCCTTTGCCATGACACTCAAAATTTAGCTCAGGTGCATCCTGTTTCCACTGATCATCCTTGAGATGTTTCTACAACTTGATTGGAGTCCACCTGTGCTAAATTCAGTTGATTGGACATGATTGAGAAAGGCACACACCTGTCTATATAAGGTATCACAGAAAGCTACAGAAAGCTTTCTGCAGCATTGAAAGTCCCAATGAGCACAATGGCCTCCATCATCAGGAAATGGAAGAAGTTTGGAACCACCAGGACTCTTCCTAGAGTTGGCCGTCCAGCCAGACTGAGCGATCGGGGGAGAAGGGCCTTAGTCAGAGAGGTGACCAGGAACCCGATGGGCACTCTGACAGAGCTCCAGCGTTGTTCTATGAAGAGAGGAGAACCTTCCAGAAGGACAACCATCTCTCCAGCACTCCACAAATCAGGCCTGTTTGGTAGAGTGGCCAGACGGAAGCCACTCCTTAGTAAATAGCACATGACAGCCCGCCTGGAGGTTGCAAAAAAGCACCTAAAGGACTCTCAGACCATAAGAAACAAAATTCTCTGGTCTGATGAAACAAAGATTGAACTCTTTGGCCTGAATGACAAGCGTCATGTCTGGAGGAAACCAGGCACTGCTCATCACCTGGCCAATACCATCCCTACAGTGAAGCATGGTGGTGGCAGCATCATGCTGTGGGGATGTTTTTCAGCGGGAGGAACTGGGAGACTAGTCAGGATTGAGGGAAAGATGAATGCAGCAATGTACAGAGACATCCTGCGGCCCAACCAGAGCCCTGACTTGAACCCGATTGAACATCTCTGGAGAGATTTGCAAAAATTTGCAAAAAACTGTTTTCACTTTGTCACTATGGGTTGTGTGTAGAATGTTGAGGAAAATAATGAATTTAATCCATTTTGAGATAAGGCTGTAACATAACAATGTGGGAAAAGTGAAGCGCGGAGACACTATGTCCACACCAAAGTACTCAATCACCTCCATTATTCGCGGGGCAACTTATCACACTACAGCAGGGCTATTGAGGCCACACTACTGCATTTGAGCAGTTTTGATGATATTACTGGGGTAAATATATTAAGACAAACAAGCTGCTAGTCATTAAGAAACTGACGGCTCATCGTTGGAGAAAAGTTCAATGTAGTAATTTTTAGCTGATATGAGTGGGAGATGGGCATGTCTAGTACTATTTTGATGTCGCGTCAAGACATGCTAATGTTAGAAAGTTGTCGGACTGACGCCTCGCAAATCACATCAACCATTATTGCTGGTTACAATAATTGGGTTATCAGATACATCCATGTCTATTTCTAGGTAACCTTTGAAAAATCTAAGCGAGAAAGCACCAAAAGTGGAAGAGACAGAATAACGTCTTTTCACAAAATGTCAAAAATGTCTATTTTAAAAGTTGTATTAGAAATGTTTGCATGCATGTCTGCTTATGACAAGGTAAATGAAGCTTAGGCGAAAATTCAGTCAGGAAGACTGGACAGGCTGTGCCGTTCCCTGGTGGCCTCCTCTCTCCCTGGGCGCGCACGGCCAGCTGATTAGGGGCGGGGTTGGGTAGTATCAGACGTGGGTGTCGTTACCGTAAACCAATCGTATTGGGGCAGGCAAACGTTAAAAACTGTTCTCCTCTCTTGTGCTGTCAGTTGTCATTTCAGCACGCTCAAGGTGACCCGCCACCACCCCTGACACCTCCAATCTACAGCAGAACCTGGCATAGCAGGAGAGTTATGCAACTTGGGCTCTACCACCACCAGTGTCTGGACTCCCAAGGAGGGGGGGATATGCCTCGTCTCGGCTCGAGATCCCGGCCCCGGGTCTATCCTGCGGCAGGATGGAGTCCAAGCCCCAAACAACTTGCAATATCATATTATACCTGTTATGATAAAGCATTGTTCAAATTTCAACAAGTCTCTCCGGATTGAAATACAGTTAAATTACCCCAAAATTGCCAGTTTATTCCTGTTAATTTCCATATATTCCCATGAGAATTAACGGGAAGTTTCCAATTTTGAATATTACCGGAATTTTGCAACCCCAATCTTGATACGAGACTATTGATATCGAGGATGGTGATTCCTGTAACAATGTATTGTTTTTGATGTTTTTACCATCTGTTATGGTACGTTCACACCGAACCAAGCGATGACCGATGACAGCGATGACGCTGTGACGCTGCGGCGCAATATCCTATCACCGCCGAGATGCTCCCCATCGTCCTGCAGACTGCGGTATACCGATACATCCTCGTACCTTTTTATTACGACCGGTCCGGTAAAGATCTCGCCCTTTTAACAAACCGAATACAACCATACGTGCCTTTGGACAGCATCCTATCACTGCACTGAATATAGTACAATAAAGTGTAGGGTAATTGTTAAATGACACACTGATACTAAATATTAAGTAATTTAAAGGACATATGCTCAATGATAACGTGTGTGGCTCTTAAAAGAGCCGTTTGGTTGTGCTTGAACATACGGTGTCTCTCCATGGGACAGTTCCCTCGGCATGGAAGTATAATGCAAAGGTGGTGAAGTCCGGTGCCTGATCTGAGCCAACGAGCTATTAAACAGGCTAGCGGCATGTACCGGCAGTCATCCAGACAAAGTTCCCATAAAAGACGATGAAATCCACAGAGCTGTCTGCGCCGACAGACGCTTTAGTACAAAAACATGACTCTGTTTGGTGGTCCGACGTGAGTAGAACTTCCATAACAAGTACAGAGTCAGTCAATGCGAGGGAAAAACAATGGCGGAAAGTTGATCTGTTTCAGGGTGATAAACCACGCCCCCTCACGCGTTTGGCGCGAGCGAACACGCGATACACGCAAATTTATCACAAATGTATCCCAAGAGTCTTGCAGCGCATAATCTGTAACTGTGTACCTCCTGGAACTCTACAATTAATTTCTGAATAACACTGGCTGGTAGAAGCATGTTTGCCTACATTTTGAGATAAAATAATGCAAGACTGTTCATAAAATCTACTTGATTCATCATTCAATTTCTCCATTCTATCATTTTCATCACCATCCAAAAATGAATGAGACGCTTGGCTCACTCCACCATTTAGTGAGCCAGTGGCAGTACTTAAGTTGCAGGGAGATTTTGTTTTATGTTTACGGTCAAGTGCGAGAAGAAGGATGAATGGACATGAAATGTATTCAAACAGTTCTTATAGGGGCAACTCACTTCATTCCCATCTTTGATGTGCAGCTTAAGATGCTCTCACAGGGTTGACATTTTCACTGACACGTAACTGCAACCCTCAATTGTGTTTTTAGCACTGGTTTAGCATTGACTGTGTGCCGATGGAATCAATACATGTGCTTTTTAATTGAACTCACTGTTGCAAAAGCAGTTGGACATTCAGCATCTCCACACTGAAATCTATTGTTTGCTTGATTTTTGTAAAAGCATGTAAAATGAATGAAGAAATGGATGCTGCACTGAATTCACAAACCGTAAATAAATATGGCATTTTGATAAGTTAACAGAAGATTGATAAAGGCTAACGCAATTTAGAAACCGTTGGAAGTAAAAAAAATGTTTGTTAACATTAAACACTACAATTAAATAACTGAACTGATTAACGTTAGATTTATTCAGTCAAGAACATGTTCAGAAAATTATGTTCAGAAAAACATTCAACTTATAGGCAATTATCGTGTCTTTTCAGATCCAGTCCTTCAATGATGTCCCACTCGTTGTCCGTTGAAAAATGCTGCATGAAAAAAAAATGTAACCAGCACAAAGGTCAATTTAGTATGCTAGTTGTGCAGGTTAACTTGTTTTTTCCACTCCAGGAGTGCTGTGGAGAGCTGTACGACCATGTTATCCATTGAAGTCAGTCACAGAATGGGTGCAGCTTTGCCCAAAAGAGCAAGCAAAGGAATAGTCCTCCTTTTTAAGTACATTGCAACATGTAAATTGATATTAACTCTTTGGTCCATACACAAATTTCACCTTTTCAAGTTCCAACAATCGTATTGATTGAATGTGGTTGCAGTTAAGAGCTTTACCACCTAAACTACCCTACTTGCATTATGTGTTGTAAATAGTGACATTTGTAAAGTAATACCATCATATATTAAATTAATAAATGCTGTGCTGTGAATAAGTATTTGTCTCCTTCCAAGTATCTTATTGTTTTGTTTATTTCCCACACTTTAATGTTTCACATCAAACTAATTGTAATATTGTAATAATGGTAACCAGAGTAAATACCAAATGCATGATTTAAAGTGTTACGGGAAACAAGACAATAAATCCATTTGAATTATACATAAATAAATTAGTTGTTTCAAAGCGTATGTTTTTATAGATCTTCGATTATTTTTGACTGAAAACTATTACTACAGTGTTTCAATGTAAAATGTATTGTTAATGTACAACAGAGTTGTGTCATGAATGCAGTTTACTTTTGCAGGATTTATGAAATAATATTCCACTGAAATAAATAAAACTAGTAATTTGAAAAACTTACATGAACTTACATCATCAAAACCTATACTGATCCCCACCGGGATAACATACATACGTGGTTTGACATACTTATCCTACCATTGTATCTTATTTGTTTATATTGTTCATTTTATCTTATATTGCACCAATCACTGAGACAAATTATTGTATGTGTAACATACCTGGGAATAACAGGCTTCTGATTCTGATGTTATATATAATATTCAAAGTTAGACATTTTTGTGTGAAATATACATTGTAGTAGTACAAAGTAAACTGACTGTTTCAGAGTTTTTACAACAAAATGAATAGTAAAATTTCCCTCAGTGTTAATGAAGATGTTCACTGCTTTGGAAAGTACTGTGTACTTTGGAAATCCCCTCATCCAACCACCGTGCAATTTCAGTCCTTAAAAGAATGCAGTAAGTTTCTTTCAATCACCATACCAAATTCTGACATTTCAGCTGCAACAGTATACTGTATTTTAGAATAACTTCATATGTTGTAGAAGTTGTTACACTTGAGCTGTTTTTGTGTCTTGAAATCCCGAATAGCAGAGGGCTACCGTAAAGAAGCTAAACAAACTAATGTTGAACTCCACAATCTGTCATGCTGTCAGCTGTCAGTCCAGCAGCCCCCCTCTGATTTTTCTTTGCTTTGCCTGTTTTTACCTTGTCTGTCAGCAAGGAGGTGTGGCCTTCTCCTGGTCTTCCTCGGAGGGTGTGGCTGGAACAGCTGAGGCAATCAGCCATCAGGGGACTGCCCTACATCAACCTGTGTCTTCCTGACATTCATCGCCAGATCGTTCCATCGTCAGAGCGATGGCGATGCATTCAGACCATCTGGACATTATACTATCGTAAATATGTCATGTTTTTGAGAGCAATGTTTGTTTTCCATCTTGGAAACTGAAAATCTGGTTTAATTGTTGCACGAATTTGACTTGTATCTTAAGGAGAGAATGAAAAATGTAATGCAAAATAAAGTACCTCAGACACGGATAAAATTGTGGTTGTGCCACAGTCCAGTTTGCTCCAGCTCGAGGACCATGAATGAAGATTCATACATTTCAACATGGAGCGTTGTTGCCTCTCATTGGTTAAAATATGCTTATGTCTGACACATTTAAACATAGCTGGCTCTGGGTGTTATCTTCATGTAGGGTGACCATATCCATAACACCAAAAAGGAGGACATTATGCAGTATTTTGTGAGGCTGTGAGGGGATGATGGGTGCATGGCAAACCTTTAGCAGTTCAGCAGCGGCGATTTTGTTATCCAACGGCGACATACCTTCTCGAAATAATGTTTTGAGTGAAGATACCTGCTAATTTTCTTCTCTATTCCTGCATGTCTTTTAATGGCAGCCAATGTCAACATCACAGCCACAGAGAACAGCCACATGAAAGGAGTCTTGACTGGTTTTTGAAACAAAATCAAGTTCTTTTGTCCATTCTGGGTTGACCGACGTCTTGGTGTTTTCTGCTATGTGTTGACTTTCTGTAGTCAGCAGGGTTGATATGACATGACCAGCACACGGAGCCTTGATTACGTTCTTAACCAATGATATAGGGTTCAACCTGACCTAAGCCTATCACATATTTGGGTGAAACTCCAAAAAGGAGGACAAATACACATCCAGCATGCTGTGCCGGCCTGGCAGACGGTCCGGCCTAAATCTAGATGTCTGGTCACTAGGGGTGTAACGATTCATTCACTGAATCGATTTAATCGATTTATATTCCGGCGATCCAACTAAATCGATCTGTGCTCTGCAAATCGGCATTCCGGACGACATATATCAATTACAAATCGATTGAAATGGTATTCTGGATTTTTGGATTTAAGTACAAAAACGGTATGGATGTGTGTTTGTTTGTTTGTTTTTTAACACTTTAGACACGTTAAACGTTAATCGATTCAGTCTGCCTGTCTCTGACGTCATCAGTACGCAGCCGCGCAAAACACAGTATGGAGGAGACGACTGCGAGCGAGACGTTTACGAACCAACTGATCGATCCAGCGCGTGGAAACATTTTGGCTTTTGCAAACACAGAGGTGTTCTAAATAAGTCGGTCGCTGTTTGTAGAATATGTAGAAGCCAAATAAAAAAACATGGAAACACGACGAATCTTTCCGGGCATCTACTAAGGCGCCATGGGATTAAACAACGCCGACAGTCCAGGATCTCTAGCAGAGTTACCGCTGCAGCAGCAGCAGGTAACTCCAGCTCTGCAGACACCTCAGGCCTCGCCAGCACCAAACTCAACATCACAGTAACAATTGCCAAGTTTAGCTGTAAAGACATGCGACCCTATAATGTGGTTGAAAATCCGGGGTTCTGTAAATTGATCCAAACATTGTGTAATTATTGTGTAATGTTTACATTGAAAATTGCACTTGATTCAAATAAAAGGTTAATACATTTGCCATTAATTGTTGTTTGCTTGTTTATAATATCCATAATTAATTTAAACCTGATTTCCTTACAAGAAACAACAGGGATCTCAGAAACGTTGCCTGCACTGTCCAGTAAAGTTACTGAATCGATTTCAAGTCACTGAATCGAATCGAATCATTCTAAATTAACCCAGATCGTCCATGAATCGAATCGGCAACCATGAATCGCGATTCTAATCGAATCGTTGTTAAAATGAATCGTTACACCCCTACTGGTCACCCTATCTTCATGTCCATTCATGGTCATTTATGAATATGTTGCTCAGTCCAAAAATGGTTCTGTCGTTTCAAATACGATGAAAGCTGAACAACATTTGTCGTATCCAGGGTATGAAATTTACATATTATTATATTATTTACATTTTGTAAGAAATTGGTGGCAGTTTTTGAAACTTAGAAATAACATTTAACCTTTTGTCAAGAATAATAAATATACTTATTTGGGCTTAGTGTATAGACAAATGGCAGCAATAAGACTATTCGGCCATAGCTTACCGATTCAAAGGGTTTTCTTAGATTTTTTCTAAAACAAATAGATCTAAAACAAACAGTGTTGCTTGTGTTTGGTAATATGTTCAGCAATGTCAGACAGCGTGACCATTTTGCAGAACGGTATCTCCGATTCACAGCTTCCACAGTTGTCTCTCTGTTATTGAGCTGATTACTCCATGCTTCTGTAAAAACAAAGAACAAAACATTTTACACCTTAGAACCCTCAGTCAGTGTATTTTACCAAAATAGAGGAGAGGAGAAACCGGTCTCTTTGACGGCACTCTTTCTAACGTTAGCTAGCTAGCAACCCTTCGTATCTAGTTAAATGGATAATCGGAGATAACCAACGTTAGCTAACTAAATAATGAATACGTAGTTATCACTCGCCGTAGGCGACGCTGTGTTTTCTGGTGGCGAAAAAACTTGTCATTAACTTCTAAGTGTAAAATTTGAGTAACACTTCTCAGTGTAGTGTAAGATAGATATTCTAACCAGTTTTAAGACTGATAAAGACCATATGCTCACTGACAATGTCAATTTTAATCGGTAGTCATGTTTATTCAGAGGTATGTTCTTTTATACATATATTTCAGTCTATTGCAAGTTAGTTATCGGTTACTCTGATGTTATATATTGTAGATTACTGTGATATCTTACAATAATACTATAGTTATTCTGTCACTGTGATTTTCTATTAGTACCTTTTTGGCTACGGTGTTCTACAGTACTTTATTTTATACAGTACACAACGTGTTGCTGTGATTTACTACAGTAACTTCTAGTTACTGGGATTTTCTACAGTACCTTTTTGGCTAATGTGTTTATCGACAGTACTTTATATTTACTATGATTTCCACATTAAATTACTGTGACATGGTTTTACAGTAGCTTAATGCTCACACAAACACTGTAAATAACTGGATTTCACTGTGATTTCTTACAGTCTGTCCTTATGGTTGAAATGTGCATTGTAAATCGCTTTGGATAAAAGCGTAAGCTAAATGACATGTAATGGTGCAAACAGTGATTCCCCTCAGCCGATCCTATCAAATTGTCTATCTAATTTGTGGCTGTGCTAAGACAAGACGCATTGTTTTCTGGGCACAAAATTATGACGATGATGATGATGATGATGATGATGATGATAATGTGAGTGCAGTAAAGTATTCCTCGCTCCTCATTTCTGTAATACAAGACAAGTAACAAGGCAGAAGCCCACAGACACATATTACAGAGTTAATAAAGAAACTCAGGCTGTGCAGTACACACCTCACCTGCTGACCGGAGCCCAAATGACAATTAATGTGTATACAGTTGCTGTTAAGGAGAAAGGCATGCGGCGTGACATGCTATTGTTACTATTAGTCTCAACTAACTTAAGTGACATTGAACTTGCTGCTTGTTCTTTCTGTTTTCACTGCGAAAATACAAGCTTATCGGAATAATCAAGTTGTTTAAAACAAAGTCAAGGGAAACATCAAATTAAAATAATTTAGGACCGTTATGACAATATGGAAACCGTTATCTTAAAAATGTTTTAAATAAACCATTTATTTGTAGACAAACACAGCCTAGCTCTTGTGCTTTTGAGGCATTCTTGTGGCCTATAAACAGAGTTTAAGTTTGAGGTCTGGTATGCACTGTCGGTTATATTCTTGACACAGACACTGCTACCTCTGTCCCCATTCATTTCAGCAAAGTCAGACCTTGGACTGGTTCTATGCATCACATATTTACCGCGGGGTGAAGGTGCAATGACACCTGGTCAAGGCAAATAGATACTTAGAAAGCCAATCAGCCACGGTGAAGAAGACGATATCAAGAGAGGATGACAGATGGCATATTTTTGTAAGTACCAAAGACTGGTATTGATGTTTACCACCACGATTTGGCCATTCAGTCAGCAGAGAGATTAATTAACAAAAAGCAGACAGAGCAGGAAAAGACAAGGGAGCCTTAAATGATAAAGGAGTTTCATTACTGAAGGAAAAACCACTGAATTTTACTGGGAGGGATTCAACAAATGTCTCCACAAATAGATTCCAATCAGAGCAGCTTTATCTTTTTACACATTTGATACAAAGCAACTTCAGAATCCATTCAGGGGCGGCTACTGACAATGTCATATTTCACAGGTACACTCTAAAAAATGATTTGCAAGAACAGAACAATAAGTCATAGTAAAGTCTTTGTTATTCAACTTATGATGATTTATACAATAACAACTTAATTGTATGTAACTTGGACTTGTATGTAAGTTTTCAGTACTCTAACTTTTCTCTGCATTTTACAGATCCTTAGTAATTTACTGAGACATGCAAACTATGGAGAGAACACGGATTGAACCGCACTGTAAAACATCACAGCCCTGTTTAGTTGTATAAGCTATTTTTGACAAATATTAGTTATTTTTTGCACAACTTTATTTGCATTGTTCCAACAAAATGATTTTATTTGTTTTTGTTTGATGGAGCAATCTGGTTTACATGAAAGTGACGTTACATTTTCTTTATTCCATCAAAAGCACACATGGAGTCACAAAATGTCGTTATTTCAATAAAAATTCAACATGGACCATTTTATTAAATTTTTGTTGGGGCGGTAGGGCCCGAAAAAAAAAGTTTGAGAACCACTGCTTTATAAGAAAGGGGTAAATATCGATCAAGGCAATTAAGGCTGAGTCCTATACAAGCCGCTACTCCCCTAAAAAAGACTTTCTTTGAGAAAATGAAAGGGACTCTCTGGAAAACTCTAAAACCACCCATGGATCAAGAATGAGCCCTTCCCACTCATGTATAGTGCAGTGTAGTCTGTGCGTGCTCTTGCTGCTGAATATATACAGACTGTCCTATCGTGTTGAGCACAGCAGCAGTTGCTCAACTCACTCCCCTTCACGCACGCTGAGTGTCACACATTGAGTCCATCAACCTCTGCATGTGTATAACACAACCATGAATATTCATGTAGGCGCACTCAGACAAGAAGAACTCTCAAGCAGACGTTAAAGACAGGAGACAGGTATGGGCGGAATGCGAGGCAGCGGGCCATTGGGTAGAGAATTGCAACGGGGCCCAGCACCTCCCCTCCAGAGGAGCAGGACGCACAGACTCTAACCTCTTTTTGCCGATAGCTTTTGAGTCTCGTCTTGTGACGTATCTCTCTGTGGTTTTGTGTCTCTTTGTTCAGTGTCTTTTTATTTGTCTTACCTTCTTCTTTTTGCCTCTTCCTGGTGGTATGTGTCTCTTTGACTTGCGTTTGGCACTGGACCAGTGACACGCTAGGCCTGTTCTGTTATCCCTTCATGGAGACAGAACATGACACGAAAGGACAGGATAACAAGACAGATATGTATTTTTTTTTCAAAGGGAAAGAGAAGAAAAGAGACCAGAGGCGATGCAGACTTTCCAAAGACAGAGCTGTGCTTAAGAAGGGAAGAAGACATGAGAGGAAATGAAAGGAACGAATGAAAAAAATGACAAGGGGAAGCTGACAGGAGACAGAACATTAGACCCACTCAAACCGACAAAAGAGTGGAGAGGAAGAAACGGCGAGCTCTAAATATTAAGGAGCCACAGCGGACAAAGGAAGACGGAGAGAGCTGACCCGTTGTCTTGTGGAGATACTACACCCAGTCGAGCAAAGCGGGGTATCTCTCTGCAGCACAGGACTCCACCAGCTCCACCGCCTTCAATCTGTTCATTAGAAGTTTCTTTGCTTCCTCTGAGAGTTGGGGAAGCACGCTACACAGAGGCTAAAACTTTGTTTCTGACATCATTTTCAGTTCACTGTAGCGTGTCTACGCCCTCACAAATTTCTTTTTAATCAAAGCGTTTGACTTTTACGTAACGGCATTACCAGCAGTGTGTGTTACTATGCGTGGTTCGTCTTCTCCGGGGTGATTAGGAGCGTGATACACAATGATGATATCAATATCTAGAGAGACATGTGGGATGTTTTCATAAACAGACAGCATGGGCAGATGGATGCAAATGAAGATGGGCCCCATCATGGATCCAGAATACGTTCGGCAGTAGTTATTCCCAGGATCACAATCGTCTTCAGTTGGTAAAACTTGTTTTTTGAGTGATCTAATGAGACTGACAGAAAGTGGTGAAAAACTTTATGAAAATAAGACGCCAGAATTAACTACACTTATGATCATTATTATAGCAATTTGATATTCATTTATTTCATTTTGTATTGCCCAAAATCCCAAATTTGGTCTGGGTTTGGCGTTTAATAAGAGGCTAGAGATACGGTTGTTCCAACACATTGACTCGAGAGACAGCTAAGCAAAACTAACTCAACTCTTCCAACCACTCGTCTCCAGTGATTCCACCTCTGCTGGTCACAGAACTCAGCATTATTTAACAGCTAGTTTCATACAGTGTCACTATGACAGTCAACAGTCATGATACAAAGAGTGAGGTGATTAGTGTCGACGTGAGTCGAGCTGGAGTCATGCTACTTACCTTGTGTCGCAGCTGAATTCCAATCAGTGTATAGTGTCTTTCTCAAGGGAAGCTGAGAAGCACAGTTTATTGTTAATTTCTCCACGTTTATCAGGGCTGACAGTTTTCACACTGGGATATAGGACTCCTATTTTAAAATGACTCTAGCCTGTTCACTGTTCAGAGCAATGCAAACTTCACGAGACACTGAAGACAACAAAATGATACAACGGACACATTCTTCAATATTTTACATCAATCAATCAATAGAGATTCAGAGGGTTGGAACATAAGTTCCATGTTTCAGAAATCATCAAGTTTTAGTGCAGTTTTGAAACTCACTTTATTCTGTTAAGCTGATCTTGATGATGTGTTTGATCAGCCATTAATATGTTGTAGATACTTCTAAGTCTACGGACAGATTAGAAAGAGCGCACACACACACACACACACACACACACACATACTGTAGGTTCTAATTAAAAATGTTTAAGCAGCGGTTCACAGAGGAGGTCCCATCAGGGCCTGTTTCACTGGTGATATTATTATATATTAGCTTCAACAACTCTGAACTGAAATCTTGAAAACGTAGCAATTTCAATCAACCCATCAGACCAAATCAATCTCTGACTGCGTCTTCATTACCATCGCGTGATTACATTTTGATTAGGCCAACATTGACATCGTTGCTGGAGGCCTGCTTAAAAGCCTCCTCGCCTGCTTGTTCCTCCCCCCATTTGCGGGAGCGTGAGACCTCGATGTAACATGCACTCGAAAGAAAAGACAATGTGTTGAAAAGTACAAAATACTCTGGAGGAGCCAGGGGACGTAACAGGCAGCACAATGGCTGCAGGGACACATTTAGTTTAGCGGCGGAGTTGAGCGTTTGGATCTGCGCACCGAAGGAAAAAACCCCCACTAAACTAGAGTGTGTGGGGCGCCAGAGCCGAGAGCCGGTGCCGCCTGGCAGATAGCAAGAGCTGGCGTCAGGGCGAGGCGAGCCCAAAAGGCTGGCAGCGACCGCAGCTATAGAGCTGTTGTGTGATATCACAGTAAAACAGATTGAGATTAGCCTGCCATGATCCACAGAGGAGAAGAGAGGGATGCAAGAGGAAGGGACGAAAACAGAGATTTGGAAGGTCAGGCCTCTGCAGCAGACAAGGAGAGGGATCTTTTCTGTTCTTCCATTGATACATTCTCTACTCACATAATTGTGCTTTAGTTGCGTCTGAATATTGGCTATATTACGCTGATAACATCTACAATATATCACTCCAACGCAATCATAATTCCCCTTTGTTTTGACACTTCTTTTCTGCCGCCCTTTGTCTTCCTCTCTGGTTATTCCTCGGGAACAGTTTCTATATACAATCTCCCCCCTTTGCCAAAGCGCCTCATAGTCGACCCTCGGGAAGAATTGGCCCTCATTAGAAACATGGAAATGTCTCCCTGCTGTTCAGGCTGTCTTTATTTAATAATCCCAACAATTATGACACATCCTGGTGTGAAACCTCCTCCTCGTCTTCCTCTCTGCACTCATTTATTTTGCTCTCTGACCCCGTCATGTCCGGTGGTTCAGTGTTTTCCTGGATGGACATGACATGATACACGAGTGTGCGTAGAGACGGAGAGTTTTCCGCACGGCGTGATGTGCCATGTGTGTTCTATTTGTCTGCTATGTGTGTTCTATACCGTGAGCCCCTCGTATACTTGAGTTTTTCACAGCTGAGATTTGCTAAATTGGATTAGCCATTTTCACTGAGGATTACAGATCTGATCCTCCATAGAGTATGATTGACAGCCGATCAGCTTTGCCATGTGAGGCACACCTGCCGAGTGGGCGGTGCCCCTTGAGGCGAGCAGGAGCTTGTAAAAGTTGTAAATAGCAGCTGATTGGCTGGCTAGTGACAGCTGAAGTGTGGACAGTGCCTCCTTTCCAGGATCACCAAACGCTAATGGATCAAGATACAATATATATATAGATACAATATATATGTAAATGTTTCTAGAGTAGTTGTCTTGTTCATGGACCACTCAATATTTTGGTCATGTCGATACCAAATATAGCATCTCTGTAAATTAAGTGTGTACGGTGTTAGAATATCTTCCCGTTGCTCCTGTTAGGGTGTTGCCATTATTCCCTCCAGACCAGAGTTACTCCTCAGATAACTAAGAACAAGTGTGTGTCAGTCTGTGTTTCAGGGAACAAATTAAATTACCCTGATTTAACTCCCAGGATGAAACAAGCCCTTCGGGTCTAATGTGTAAGGAAAACAAAAGGACTGCTCGGGGCTGTTAAACTGTCAAACACGGCATCATGGAAGTGGGGGGGGGGGGGCAGGGGCTGGTTAAAGGGTAATAAAGAGTAGGAGAGGCCGTGCAGTTGTGACCCCTGTCAATCTGCTGCCTGTTAGAGAGAGAGATGATTACTGGGAGCGGGTCCCACCGTTAACCTCAGTTGACTTTAATGAACCCGGAGTTATTTACACGGGCTGAGTGGTGCACGTGATTGGGTCGACAGAAATGCTCTCGTTGTTTGCACAGAACATTCTACGGGGTTGTGTGTTTCGTGTGCATGCGAGCAGCCCGGAGAAGAGATGGAGGAGAAGATGACCAGAGTCTTAAATCATGCAGCCCTAGGTTGTCATGGCACAGCGTGTGTGTGTGTGTGTGTGTGTGTGTGTGTGTGTGTGTGTGTGTGTGTGTGTGTGTGTGTGTGTGTGTGCACTTGTTCTCTTGGCAAGTGGAATAAATAGCACTAATGTTTTTCATACGTGTGTCACCTTCAATTGCACAGTCAGCACTTTCACTATGTGACTCGGGCACGATGTAAAAACACATGCACACAAAGTCTTTCACCTTAATTGAGAGGTTTAACAGCGGGGAGATTGAGTCAGTGTAATACATCACAGTCATCCAAGTCTGTTAAAAGTCAACGGATATTAATATCCACACACAACCTTACAGAAATGCCATACTAATCTAATCAAGTGGATCCAACTCAACTGACAATTGTAAGCGATGAAATAATTATGAATCGTCTTAATGGAAATCTAACTGTCACGGTAAAGTACAAAGTTCACTTACCTACATTTCTGGTTGCAGAAAGTTGCCTGGTGGCAATTCAAAATTATAATTTTGAGGTCAAATACATTTTCAGTTTGTTGTTGCCCGGTGTGCCGGTTAAACAATTGCTAAAGTACTGCTTCTATAAAAAAAACATGAATTACTCCCAATTCTCAACATAAATACATACAATTATGACATATTACAGGTAGTAGACATGAATAAACAACAAAGGGTCATCATCTAAAAAATAATTTACATCCTTTTGAAAATATTTTTTTATGTCATGTCCACATTTATTTTGAATTATAGACTTGTGGAAGGATATATTGATAATCATCTGGTTTCTATTTTTTGCTTTTTTCTCTTTGATGTAATAGGCTGGATTTTGATTGATGTGCAGTCACCCTACAGCAGTCTGCAGAGCAATGTATTGAAAAAAGAGGAGATTAAATTATTGTGACAACATCAGTGAGTCTTATCTAAAGTGTTTTATTGGCTGTTTTCTCCTCTTGCTTGAACATCTTGTGATATTGTGATTTATTTTCTACAATAGTTTATCTTCTAAGAAGGACACACATTTTTTGGCATATTTTTCCAAACATTCCCTATTTTTGACTGGTCAACAAATCCAATGAAAAGACAAAAGCCAACAGTGCTTCAGACTACACAACAAAACAGGAGACTTACACGCATCCTCATCTATCAACCAGCCATACTTACTGTCTCGGACATACTGTATTCCATTCCTTCAACATCCTTCCGCTCTCCCAAAATAATCCATTTATAAAAGGTGTTCAGGGAGTGGAAAGAAAAATATGTGTGCCATGAGGTCCCAGCTCTCATGCAATATTGATGGTCTTTTTTCATCGGGTTATTCCCCTGTTCTTGTACATTGAATACAAGTCTTCAGGAGCGGAGCGGGGAGACCTTAGCTCGGTGGCCGAGGGATCTGTGGTACCACACACACACATACGCATACAAACACACTGGCTGTTACATCCTCGCAACGTGCAGACAAAAATGTGCACATTAAATGTATGACTGATCAACACTCAGAATCCAACGGTACAATGAAATATTGGATATTGATATATATATATATATATATATATATATATATATATATATATATATATATATATATATATATATATTATGCACAGAGGCAAGCGCACACACACAGTACTAAGCAGGCTGCATAGGCAGATGCCCCACAGCAAGAGACCAGCGTCATAAATATTCATACATTTCCATGATTGCACGGATGTAAATAAGTCAACAGACGTGAAATTAGCGGCATCTGGTCACTCTGAGAGGAGGAGAGAAAGTGAAGGTGAGAAGGAGGAGAGCAAAAGGTGGAGGAGGAACAAGGATGGAGAAAAAGCAGTTGGTGAAGGAGAGAAGGGAGAAGAAAGAGGAAGGCTAAAAGTGGAGGAGAGGAGGGGGCAGGGTGACAAATAGCCCAGATTATTTCCCATTTCCAGAATAATGACTTTCACTTGATTTTGCGCGCAATTACTTAATGATAAATATCCTGGAGAGCCTTTGCGTTTTTATATTCTTTGGGTAGAGAGGAGCAGCTGTAGTGAGGGCTGAGGAATGAGAAACATCTGTTTTACATGAAGAGAGCTAATGTGTCCTCTGGGCGCCAGAGGATCTCTTATCGCAGTCACATGGAGTCTGCATTAGGAAACTGACATTTTAAACTGCTCCACTTAAAGTTCTGACCCAATGTCTGTAGTCCATAGAGGACCGGAGATGGCCAGACTATCCAAGAAAAATGTGCTGGTGCTCTCTGCCAAAAAAGGATCACCAAATCGAAAAGCAGTTGTCCGTCTTAGGGGTAAAAAAATAAAAGCAGCTTAAACAAAACAAGATTGCCGAGCGAGGCCAGATATAAAACTTTGATGAGCAGCACATCGGGTCGGTCACGTGTGCCTGAAGATGCACCTGGCATTGTTCACAAATAGTCGTCATCCATCGAAATTAAGTCAAAGTGAGGAAATATAAAACTGTATGAAAACCAGTTAAATGTTGTACGCATATGATAGCAGTTTCATTAAATCCTTATTTTTAATATCAACTATGGAAACCTTCAATATATAAAACTAGATCAGACTACGCTATTGTATCAGCACCTTTCAGAAATAGTATCCTACTTTTTGTTAAATATTTCCTGGCTCGTACATTAGATGCAACTAAAAATTCAGCTGACTGTACTGGACACTATGTATTCACGGTTCATATTTTTAATGCATTTGGCTGTGTATTATAATAGATAGTCTGGTTCAAATGCCTATGGGGCTGCAAGGAGCAGATTTATTTGACTCTACTATTTGTTTGTGTGTGTGTGTGTGTGTGTGTGTGTATTTCTTATTTTGAGAAGGGGAAAAAAAATTAAAATATAAATTACCGTCAGAGTATTTGCTGTTATCACAAGAAGATGGCTTTTGCTTTTGCTAAGCTGAGCCGAACTCATCTGTGCAGCCCTGGACAGGCTATGCATGCATAAGTGACTGTATTGCTGATACTGTGCTGGAAGGCACAAAGAGGACTCACACTATCTGGGCCAGGGCACTTATCATCTTTGTTTAGTTTGCCCTCCTTGCTGTTATTTTGAGTTTTTAAAACCTCATGCAGCCCAAAGAAAAGTGGTGCACCTACAGTACATACTTTCTTTAGCTTTCAATTAACATTATTATTTGGCCGTATTAGTAACACTAAGGGAAATCTCAATTTTAAGACATAATTACTATATTATTACTATTATTATTATTATAATTATTATTGCTCCGATTTGGGTAGTAACTCTGTCCAATCTCAGTACTCTGAGTAGTGATTCTATAGATTTCAATCTTCTTTCTATCTTCTGAAGCATTCAGGTAAATACATCCGACAGAAAAGCTTGTCGCTTATCCGGCAATTCACGAACTTCCAGCATGCTGGAATATTCCTTCACGAGCAAAGCTGTTGTAACTTTTGCAGTGCCATAAGTTGGTAGAAAAATGGTTCCCAATTAATCAATGATAACTAATGTCTTATATATTACGTATATGCAGCAATGCATGGTGAAAGAAAGATCTCCCCCCATGGCCTTGTGCTTCTAATATGTTCCAAAGGGGCAGAAGGGTTCGGAATGGTTAGAATGACTTGTGAGGACATTAAACAACCTTGATCTTTATATCAAATGACATGATATTTCTCCCTCACCGATGACATGCCAAAACCCGTCAAATTTTACCTTAAAAGTCTTTAATATTTGGTATTGAGACAACAGACAGCAATAAGACTGAAATTGACTTTGAAGATGCAAGTCATTTGATAAAAGAACACCCGGTTTACCCATGAAAGAGGTGCTCATGGCCGTCCTCATAGCACATTATAGCCCTATAGTGTGAAAGTGGAGGTGTGTGTTTGTGTGTCCAAGGTCTGCAGTGATTGATGTTTCTTCAGAGACCCGGGGGCATTGGGGAGCGCACATATAACCTCTGCAGAGGTGAGTGGACCAGCAGCTCCGCTATGACTGACTGCCTACACTCTAGATGCCTCCTCTGACCTTCGCCTGCATGGAGAAGTGGACCACGTGTGTGTGTGTGTGTGTGTAGTCCCATACGTTTCCTAATGTAATGGCAGTTACACACCAGCACACACACACACATCCCAAAACGTCCATTGGATATTCTTTATCTTCTAAGTAGGCCAAGTGACTGGACAGACCAAAATGCACACTAGTGTGGTGGGAAAGTGGCGACAGCTAGCGAAGGTGCACACACAAGCACGCACTTATAAGGTCGTGGTCCTAAATCTTCATCAACAGTGGCACCTCGCCTGAGGATCAGAGCAGAAAAAGTCACTGATGAATTGCCCCATATTAGAGAGGGAGAGTCTGCAGAAGGGCAGAGGTATGTGTGTGTTCTTGCATCTAATGTGTTTCTGCATCTCTATACAGTATACATTTACAGTGTGTGTGTGTGTGTGTGTGTGTGTGTGTGTGTGTGTGTGTGTGTGTGTGTGTGTGTCCATTCATCTGTATGAGGATGGATATTGGCACTAATCTACCTTCAGAGATTAGCCAATCAGGTCAGCACGTTTTGATGAGCCCACTGAGGCCAGACAAATCACTTTATGAGCATCATCTTCAAACGGTACACAAACACATCGGGTCATTGCTCAGTTGAAGCTTTTTCCTTTTTTGTATTTTGACCTTTAATTACAGTATCCCCCTAATCCGATCAACGTAATGTTTTGAGGCTCCAGAGCCCACTCCCAAAGGTCATGAATCCAACCTGTGCAAAAAATGTGAATCTGCTATGACTTAGTCAGTCTCTTCTGGCGATGGAGCTCCTCACCAGGGACTGCATGCACACTGCAGAGGTTCCTAGTATATTCCTCAATAGTTAAAACCTTGAGGAAGCTAGCAGTAAAATGCTTGTCAATAGTGATGCGTTCATGTACGGATTAGATTATTATGATGGGGAAGCGTTTAATCAACGGTGGTTGATGGTAAGTTCTAAACGATCATTTCGAAGTAAACTACAGCAACGTTATAAAAATGATCATTTAATTCATTAACATAACACCCTGTTCACTTGTATCCACATGTACAGTATGTGTCACTGTGTTTTATAGTGGTACACAATCATTTATGAGTTCATTTGAGTGAAAATCCAAATGATTTTATATCATTTAAATATATTAATGTATAAAAAGACAAAGAGTCTCAGAACAGACCAGACCTATTGAACACTGAAAGCCGCTACTATTGTAGATTCTGTTTTGGCTGTAATTGATCGCAGTAATTAGGCATTTTCAGATGTGCTTCACTTGGTTAAATGTCTTTGTTTGTTTGGCCATGTGAGAACAAACAAACAAACAATGTAGTGTGAGTGAATCGTTGAAAAAAACATTTCCTCCTGGATTTTTTTGGTCTACTCCAAAACCAGCAAAATAAGAGATGATTTGTGTTGCTTTTTTTTCCTAAACACAGACGCTGTCCCGTACTGTCATCTTTCTACTGCTTGCAGGTCTGTGCTTTTCACTGCCTCATCGCTTGCTGTTATTGGCAGTTAGATATGGATTGCTTTGATTGATATGTTTTCATGAGGGCAGAACAGTGTTCCTTTGCCTTTCTCCTCTGAACTCATGTTGTTCCTGGGAGGCGTCCCCCTCGGCTCTGGACGAGAGCTCGTGAGCCGTGACAAATGACTTCACGACGGATTAACTAGTTAAAATAATTGATCAAGTCTTTGACCTCTCATTACAGCCAGCGCACACGCAGAGGCAAAGCGCCTTGGAGCCGAGGAGAGGTTTCGGGGTTGGAAGTTATTTTTGACGTTGAAAACAGACGCAAAAGAAAACTCTCCCCTAAGACCGGAGGAAAAGGATGAGATGGAGAAGTCATCAGATGCGGTTTGAGAAGAAAAAGCAGGAGGGTAAAACCTCAGACTATCGAGCCAACAGAATGAGCGGTAGATTGTAATGCAGCGGAAGAGTTTTGACTCAATCGATGACCTTAAAGATGACACGAATTTCTACAAATGGAGAACTCTTATGATTGACAAAAACACATGGCTTAAGAAAATGGCTCATGTCTATTGTCTATTGATCATCGCTTTTTGTTCACCCAGTTGTCCTTCGGGAGGTTATCTTCCATTGGTTTCCACACCAAAGTTTTGGGGAATCTG
This sequence comes from Gasterosteus aculeatus, assembly GCF_964276395.1. Lineage (NCBI taxonomy): Eukaryota > Metazoa > Chordata > Actinopteri > Perciformes > Gasterosteidae > Gasterosteus > Gasterosteus aculeatus. The sequence continues at coordinate 10,034,186 of NC_135694.1, read as the reverse complement.
AGGTCAAAAAGGACAGTTGGTGTGAGATGCAGACGGGAAAACCCCCAAGATACATTTCTAGTGGCCTGTGCAGAAATGAGAATGACTTGATTATTTTCAGCTTGTCTGTGACTTCCATTCCTTTCATTTTCATCGACAGAACAAGAGGTATAGATGGTACAGCCCCCCTAAAACGTTATCCAGCCCCCCAAAATAATGATAACAATAATAATGAGTGGATGCCTCAGAGTCTCAGTCCTGTGCATGACGCAATTCACCATTGGTGAAAATGTGTAGCCTACCAGTAGGACAATGGAATATTCCCAATGACAAGGGAATGTGTCATCTGTCTATTTCAATTTGACTATGGGTCAAGAAAGAGAAGGAATTTGCAGACTTTTTCACAGAGGCATTAATCAACATTGAGGGAAAAACAAAACTTAGATCCTGTTTCTTGTTTAAGTGTGTAGAAGAGCATCCTTGGGATGGGACATAAAGACATAAACCTCCACAAGTGTTGAGTTAACACTGACAGAAAGACCCAATCTCAATGTCCCCCCCTAAACCCTGACCCCTCAGGGACCCAACTGTCGTCCCCTGGTAAATGGTTTCTGTGTGTGAGGACTTGGAATGGTGTAAAAATGAATGGGACAGCACTTTGCTACCATATGTCGCTATGACGACATAGAAAAATCTGATTTACAATTGAGGGTATTAAGTTAATATCTTTTACTTTCAGATTGAACATCTTCCAGACTCTTTCCTCGTAAGATAAGTGTAACGTCTCGATAGCCGTGTGTGTGTGTGTGTGTGTGTGTGTGTGTGTGTCTTTCCCCTGATTGCACTCTATCTACTCACCTGCTTCATCCACCCACCTGCATCCAATTATTATAAAAAGCCATCACCAATGGAGCCCCGATACCACGAGTCATTTAAAATGTGACGCTGTCACATTTACACCAACACTCCTTAAAATACTAGTTAAAACACAAAGAAACTTTGAGTTCTGCTCAACCAACAGAAAGCAGGCAGAGGCCCGAAAAACCGGTGGAGGGCCACCTCCACCACCTCTGACAGAGGCGGAGGAAATGGCCCTCAGCCAAAACAGTGGTCGCCCGGTGGCTGAAGGAAACCCTGGGGAAAGCTCCAGGACACAAGTGCCTACATCAGATGCAAGTATACACTTCTTAACTACCATCAAAAAAATAAAACTAACATATACACTATAATTCAAAAGTTTGGGGTCACCCAGTCAATTTTGTGCTTTCCATGAAAACTCACACTTTTATTTATCAAATGAGTTGGAAAAATGAATAGAAAGAAAAGACATTGAAAAGATTAGAAATTATTCTTATTTGAAATATTATTTTTGTTGGAATGCATTAGATGCATTCCAAGTATTGTTCTTCGAATCTTTATTTCTTCAACTTCTTCTATTTCTTCCGCGCCCCCTTTCAACTCCTTCACATTTTCAGCTATTAAAATCCTTCAAATATTAAAATGTTCAGCTCCTTTCTGGCTTGAGGGCTATGACTTTTCAGCTTTCTACCTCTTATGCTTGAATTTATATAAATCAATAATCATTAATATTTTAACATGGTTTTCAAATGGAGTTTGCTTTCAAATCCTCCTAAACTTCTTCAACTTTCAGATTTATTAGCTTTGCAAATATTTCAGCTACAGACACCATTTAAACTTTTAAATGTTGACACAAGTCTTAACTATTTTATGAAAAAAACTGCTTCTTGATATCTATTGTACTTTTTTCATAATCACTGATTAAGTTTCACTAGTTTTTCGCTCCGTTTCTGACTTTTACATGAGTGTGTATTGCGTCTGCTAGAGGCGGGGCCTCGCAGGCTAGAGTGTGGGGCATCGCAGAAATCTGGTTTAAAAAGTATGGAACTTCTGTCCTTGCAGCCAAAGTATACACTCTAGAGGCTTCATTTCTTCAGATTAATGAGGGTATGGTTGTGCTGATTGGATTAATGTGTTCATGGAATCCCAGAGTTTTTTAGTTTTGGCGCAAGGAGTGTTTGAGTGACACAACCTCTGCCAAAAGCCCCATAGGCTCCAATACAAATCTGCCGACATATTTCTCACAAAAATCCACAAGGTACACGTTCTGTCAACGGCCATAGGAGCCGTATTTATTACCGGACAGACATAAAAAGCACATCCACGCGTTCGGTAGAGTCTTGGGTCTCATACAAACGCCGTATTTTTTAGATAGCTGTTATAGTTTTGCGCTGGTTCTCATTTGTGTGAGGTGTGGATTCTGTGTAACTTGCTGCCATGTCTCTGCATTTTGCAGCCGTTAATGAGCACAGGTGCGGCGTTGTCGTGGTTACGAGCACTCACATGCTGCAGGATCTGTCTGTGGCTCACAGCTGCTCGCTCCTATGACCTGATTAGTGGAGTCACATGACGCAGCTATGCTTTCTGTCAACAGACCAATATGATAAAGACACTCGCCCCCCCTCCCCCCTCCCCCCTGACCTCTACTTACTGTTAATCACTCTCAGTCAGTCAGTCAGTCTAATTCTCCTCCCCTCTCCCTCTCTTCCTCACCACCATTCCCTTCCTCACCCTCTCACCCTCCCTCCCTCTATCTACACCCCCCCACCCCACCCAATGCAATAGGTGCGCCGTTGCCGTGGTTACTCGTAAACACGCTGCAGTATCTCTGTGTGTGACTCACAGCTGCTCCAATGACGTGATTAGTGGAGTCACATGACGCAGCTATGCTTTCTGTCAACAGACCAATATGATAAAGACACTCGCCCCCCCTCCCCCCTCCCCCCTCCACCCTGACCTCTTCTCACTGTTAATCACTCAGTCAGTCAGTATGTCTATTTCTCCTCCTCTCCCTCTATCTCTTCCTCACCACCCCTCCCTTCCTCACCCTCTCACCCTCCCTCCCTCTATCTACACCCCCCCAACCCACCCAATCCAATAATTTCAAAATAAAAGCCACATGGAGGGAATTTTTACTGTAATGTTTGTGATGAGGCCTATTAATTAAAAACTTCTTAGTTTGAATAACAAACATTCTGTCTCCCACTACGAATATTACTCGTACTTCTAGTACTACAACTGATACTTCTACTACCATACTACTAGTATTTCTACTGCTATTAATACTACAACTACTACTAATGTTATTACAAATACGACTATGGCTAATAGTATTACAGCTGTTTCTACTGCTATTGATACTAAACCTACTATTACTGCTAGTACTACTAATACCACAATTATAACTAATACTACTACTAATATTACTACAAACAATTTTAAACAAATTTAAGCTCCTGCAACTTCTGTTTTTAGAAAATCTATTGAAATTCAGCTTCCCCACTTCCTGTATTTTCAGCAGTTCTTTAAAATAATTTCAGCTATTCTTATGCCTCTATCAACAGCAATTTTTCAATATTCATTTCTGTATTTTTTTGCAATATTTCAAATTTATTTCAGCTGTTTTCATTTCTGCTTTTTCAGCAAATCTATTGAAATTCCTTTCAGCTTCTCCCATTTCTGTATTTTCAGCAATTTCAAATTCATTTCAGCTTTTCTAATATCTATAATTTCAGCAAATGTATTCAAATTCCCTTCAACTTTCTGTATTTTCAGCTATTTTAAAAAGTTCATTTCAGCTTTCAGCTTTTTGCATTCCAACGCATTTTCAGCAGGAAATGCATTTTCTAGTTGTTCTTCAAACTTTGCTTTCGTCAAAGAATGCTCCATTTGCAGCAATTACAGCATTGCAGACCTTTGGCATTCTAGCTGTTAATAAGATTTGTTGAGGTAATCTGTGGAATTGTAGACAATTAGCAAACACAATGTACCATTAGAAGACTGGAGTGATAGTTGCTGGAAATGGGCCTCTATACACCGATGTAGATATTTCATTAAAAACCAGATGTTTCCACCTAGAATAGTCATTTACCACATTAACAATGTATAGAGTGTATTTCTGATTCGTTTAATGTTATCTTCATTGAAAAAAACAGTGCTTTGCTTTGAAAAATAAGGCCATTTCTAAGTGACCCAACTGAATCGATCTGTGCTCCGCAAATCGGCATTCCGGACGACGTATATCGATTACAAATTGATTGAAATGGTACATAATCGATTGTATCGATACTTGGAAACTGCACATTGGATTTAGGCACAAAAACGGTATGGATGTGTGTTTGTTTGTTTTATTTTAGCACTTTAGACACGTTAAACATTACTCGATTCAGTCTGCCTGTCTCTGACGTCATCAGTACGCAGCCGTGCAAAACTCGGAACAACAACAAAACACAGCGTGGAGGAGACGACTGCGAGCGAGACATTTACAAACCATCTTATCGATCCAGCGTGTGGAAACATTTTGGCTTTTGCAAACACGGAGGTGTTCTAAATAAGTCGGGCGCTGTTTGTAGAATATGTAGAAGCCAAATAAAAAAACACGGAAACACAACGAATCTTTCCGGCCATCTACTAAGGCGCCATGGGATTAAACAACGCCGACAGTCAGGCACCTCTAGCAGCGTTACCGCTGCAGCAGCAGCAGGTAACTCCAGCTCTGCAGACACCTCAGGCCTCGCCAGCACCAAACTCAACATCACGTAACAATTGCCAAGTTTATCTGTAAAGACATGCGACCCTACAATGTGGTTGGAAATCCGGGGTTCTGTGAATTGATCCAAACATTGTGTAATTATTGTGTAATGTTTACATTGAAAATGGTTGCACTTTATTCAAATAAAAGGTTAATACATTTGCCATCAATTGTTGTTTGCTTGTTTATAATATCCATAATTAATTTAAACCTGATTTCCTTACAAGAAACAACAGGGATCTCAGAAACGTTGCCTGCACTGTCCAGTAAAGTTACTGAATCGATTTCAAGTCACTGAATCGAATCGAATCGTTCTAAATTAACCCAGATCGTCCATGAATCAAATCAGCAACCTTGAATCGCGATTCGAATCGAATCGTTGTTAAAATGAATCGTTACACCCCTAATATATATATAGCCTACTTTTTAATTAATCTATATCCACCCACCCAACAGTTGTGGATGGTGTCATCTGCACAGTTGTAAACCCTGCAGACACTCAGATCTTGCCTCAGATGGTAGTTAAAAGTATTCAGAAACAGTATCTTTTCCTGCATCACAGGAGCATGATGACGATGAGGAGGAAACGCTGTCTGCTGCCACAGGGAGAGATCCGGAGGCGCCTACTGAAGTGTGTCTTGATATTATCTGCTGGCAGTGCTCTGCCCATTCACATTCTAGAGTGGAATTTGGAGTTTGACATGTAGACTGAAGTGATGAGCATAGATAATGGCTAACCAGCACATTCTTGTCCTTGAACAGAACATGGTTGGGCATCACCAACCCACAGCACAGCTTCTAACAGTGATCAATACCATGTTAAATCTGTATGTGGATTAAATGTCGTCCATATGTTTCCTAGTTACCAGTAAAGCGGTAGCGTTCTAACAGAAATTCCTCTGGAAATGATAAAACGTCTAATTTGGGTCGGAAGACTCTCTCGCGACGTAAAGCATTTCAAATCACGACGGCTTCGATGTCAATTGGATTTGGTAGGAACGGGCAATCCATGTCTACCAGCTTTCTTCATGTGGGAGGAGACGGTAGAAACTCTGGGTTTCTTATAGTAAACCTGCCAGCAACCAGGTTATGTTCACAGAGTCTGTTACCATGGTGATTGACTCAGAGTTTCAGTTACCTCTCTATCTGGAACGGATAACTCAGAGTTTCCCTGATCTCAGGGTTAACTTACTCTGAGTTTTCACATAACCCACTTTCTGGAAAACCCCCTGGTCTCCAGTGTCAGTCGCTGCGTTTGAGTCCTCACCCAGCCGTGAACCGTGACATTGAGAGGCTTAAATAATGTTTTACTGTTTTCGTAAAGTGACAATATTAAATATTGGATCATGAAATTAGTACATATACACTGGTTTTATGTGAGTTTTTTTCCATCTTTAATCATAATGTATACATTTTTAATATGACAGTCGGAACACACATGTGTCGTCCTCTTTGTTGTTGTACCATATTTGACATCTTCATGCTTTGGCTCGTTATATAGTTTTTAACATCACATTGCAATGACTTGTGGGTAAATCTTTAGAGCAAAGTCAGCATCCGATGCTGACTTACGGAAAGGGTTGAAAATGTCTGCCTGATGGCCTCAAGCAGGAGCTACCAGGCTAGCTAAATGTGTGAGTCCGTAAGGGTGGAGATTGGAATCGCCCCAATAATTCAAATTACCCAAAATGCAACTCACCCGCCACCAGTTGAGTTATGGCTGTGGTATACTGGTGCTACAGTGTCTAAAGTACCCTGGAGCCACTGATCTGACGTAGAGAAGAAGGACACGTCTGGTAACTCTTTTTTAACTCCATCCCACATTTTACTCCAAAATATCTGTAATTATGTCTAATTGGTAATGTTTTGTTCATACTTTAGTTAGTTATTTCTCACTCGACAGCTAAATAAAAGATGCTCCGACTAAAACATTTGTGAATTTGTGGTGTTTAAAAGCCCGTCCAATCATTTAATTTAGAACTACTAATTCTAGCTTTAACATTGAAAGACAGAATCATTTTAAGATACATGGTTAAATGTCAAAAAAGATGATTAATATGTATTGAATACTTAATGGTCAAACTAATTGTTTCTCAAAGCCGTACACATACATGTTGGACATATATTAATCATTGTCTTACTTTCTCGTCAACATGGTCTGTCTTAAATGAGTGTTTGCCATCAAAAATGTATCCACATTCAATGTGAGGGATAAATGTTCTTTTCTACATATGAAAAGGGGATATGAATTGATTCAGGTTCAGTTAATTGAACTTGTTAATGCATTACGCCTGATGACTTAAGTCCAAGCCCCATTTTCCTCCCTATTCCTAAAGTCCAAAGCACTCAAGAGGTGTAGTCAAATATATAAAGACAAGATTTCTTCATTACTAAACTTTCAAATTACTTCAAATGATACTTTTTTTTTTTTAAATGTCAATATTGAAAACCATTTTGCCAAAGGTTTCTCTTGTACAGTACATGTGGATGCAAAAGTGCTTCACATGTTGAGGTCGGTTTGCAATTCTAAGAAGATACAGTACATGGCATTGAGTGGAACTGTGTGTTTGTGTGTGTGTGTGTGTTTGTGTGTGTGTGTGACAATAATGTAATCTTGGAACGGTTTGTAAAATGATGGATTGCCCCCATACAAAAACACATGTGTATACACATGCACAGTCCCTACCTGCCGTGTTTTAATAACATACAATCACAGCAGTGCATGATTAATATTGGATTCAGAGAACTACTCCATTTCATACCTCTGCATCCTTCTTCCTCTCCTCTCTATTTCATTATCTCCCCACGGGGTACTTTTTTGCACAATCCGCCTGTTTTCCCCTCCATTCCCTCTTCACTTTGTCCTCCCACACGCTCCCCCCAAACCCGTGTGCAAAAATGGACTACCTGCCTTTTTGAATTATTTATCATGTTTATTTGACCTCAAATAGATAAATTTGGAGGGCAGGAGTAACGGAGTGGAAAGAAATGGTTGGAATAGAGGATGCGCACACACACACGCACACACACACACACGCATTCACGGTCCTATTAAACTAAGTGCAAAATAAACACAGCTCTTTTGTCAAAGTATTTGTGCCTCCGTCCTCCTTCTGGCCTGAGTGGTCCATGCAGGCGGAGAGGGAGGATAATCGCACAATGAAGAGGAGATGATGGCAGCAGGTTAGCCTGCAGGCAAAGTGAACGACTGACAGCTCAAAGGTTACTTCAGTCCGGGGGTTTGATGACTGAAGCGAAGAAATATAACCACCTACGGTTGGCTTTGATGCATCAGGATTTTAGAACACTAATTAAAGCTGCAAAATTTAGAATTTGGAGCATGTCTGAGATTTAGGGATTGCCTCCCTCCTCGGTAAATTCCCACGTCCTTCAAACTCTGACACCTTGAACTATGCAATGCAGACCATCTATTACATACTGATAGCAATTCGTGGGGTTTGAATAACGTTTCAGGGAACATATTTGTTTTAAGACTTTTGCAGTACTGGTAAAAAGACAACTAAAAGTCATGGTGACTGCGCTGCATGTTTATCTGTGCTATAAAACATGAATCCAGACCGAGCGCATCGCCGAGCAAATGAAGCTGTGCAGTAAATGCTTCTGTTTACATTCAGCTGACATCAGCAGTAAAGCATATGAGAGGATCCGTCCTGCCCCTGAGAGAAAGGTCAGAGTTCGGCGACAGGGTCAAAGAGCTGATCTCTGACGGCAGGGATGATGAAACACTACAGCATGCCGCTGATCGCCGCTACCGCCACCGCCACCACCACCTTCCTTTTCTTTGAACACACAACAGCCACGGCTTCTCACAGATGACTTCAAGTCCCTGCTGCAGAGGAGGAATTATCACTAACAGCCGTCATAAATAAACTAAGGAGACTCGGAGGGGAATATGTGCAGGAAGGTCACAAAATGAGGACAAGCAGCTTTAATGTTGCAGCAGAAACGCCACAATCTTTATTGGTCTTTGTGGGGGGGCATGCTACCATCTCAGCCCTCCGTATTCAGCCTGCAACAGGTGTGAGCTCAGTGCTAATCTGCCACTTCAAGCCTCCTTGAAACCCTTCCCTGCGTGCCTTTACAGTGCGTCTTCACTTTCTGCCAGTCAAACTTTGCTCAAGTAATTTCACTTCAAAGATACCGAGGGCCGTGACCAATTCTCCTTGCTTGCCTCGGATTTCCCTTCTCGACGATAGTAATTACACACGGATTTAATTAATGTGGGAACAGGAAGGGAGGAGAGGGGAGGTCTTTGAACTGTATGTTTTGCAGAGACAGAACAAGATGGGAAAAAAGAGAGACTTAGAAGTACGAGATTAGTGAGCGGAGGAAGATTTGAGTTATTTTAGATCGCAAATGTGTGCCAGAGCTTAGGCCCCTAAAAAGTCTCTGGTGGATCCGTAATATGTCAGTCTTTATTCTGCCGGCTCCTTTTCCATCCGTCCCTTCTGTCTAATCTGTCTCTTCTTAGAAGTCGAATGTGCCCATTTCTCCGTCTCACTCGCCTTTGTTGGCCTTTTGCTCTTCCTCCAAAGCCCCTCCAGGATGTTAGCTACCCTCTCTGTTCACTTTCCTCTTCCGCATTTCCTTTTTTTTTTTTCTTCCTCCTGGGCTGCGGAAGAGAGGTGTGTGGGGGAGGAGTGGGGAGGAGGGGGGGGAGACAGCCCAAGACAACTCCTCGGCGCTGACTCAGCATCGGCCGCCTCTGGAGAATAATAAAATGACGGGATAATTCAGCACAGACGAAGGCCTAATGAGGGATGGAGATGCGGATGAGCGAGAGAGAGGTGAGAGAGCGTTGGAAGTGAGGACGAGAGGGTAAAGGGGGGGGAGGTTGGAGGGGTCGCAGGTGGTCTCTCATCTCTCATTCCTGGGGGAGACCACACCATAAAAAGAGATGATGAAGGTGTAACAGGTCCTTCATTTGCGTATAGGTCTTAAAGAGCAGGTGTATTCATTGCAGAGGCAACGTCCCCTCCGACAATCTGGAGCAGCCGAGGTCTTCATGCCTCGCAAAAGTCCAAATGCTAAATGTTTTGCTAATATTCATCAAGTCTATAACGCATTCAAAAAGAGTGAAACTTTTCTCTCCCTTTTTGTATTAAATTAGCAGTTTTATAATCAATACTTATATCTGCGTAAATGTGCATTTCTACTATGTGTTGGCACTTCTGTATTCTGGTTTTTATCTTTCTCTCTTGAACCGTGATATCTGACTGAAATTAATTACAAACCATGTTTTTAAAGTAGTCCCTACAGGCCGATGAGAAAAATACATTCTCATCCATTTTTCCAAGTCTGAGACGTGAATTGTTTTCCTCTCTGTGTGTTTATGAACGACGGATAAAAAAGTTTGCCAGGATAATCTTCTGAAGCGCTTGAATTATTTATGCCTTCTTTCAGGTGAGTCAGCAAGACCGATAGATGAGAACTCCTCTGAAAGGAGGCATAAATGATTGACGATGAACCCTGTTTAGGACACGCGGCCTTGGGGTCTTGTGGCCAAAATTAGGATTACCAAAAAGATCCCAGCAAACCTTTTCAGCTGAACTTTAGTCTAAACAGGACTGCCACGGCTTCCTTAGTTATCGATGGGAATGGGTGCAAGTCACTTATTCACCATCAAGAATGAACTTTAAACCTCAACTATTGGGCCCAGATGGACTAGAAGGCATAAATATGCTTGAAATTCTGCGCTGAAAAGATCCCCTATGAAACATTGACAAAACGCCCACGTCGGTGCTTTTATGTGAAGCAAATTAATGTCTGCCATCTGTTAGCAGCATATTTGTTAGTAATGTCTGTGCAAGTAAAAGTGAAAACACTGCAAGTTACTTCAAATTGGATTGTGGCTGAAGAAATGACACACACACACACACACACACACACACACTCACTCACGCAGACACACACACCAACCCACAAAAATAGCTAGAAATTCGTAGTTGTGAATGACACTATTCAAAGTATGTAGATAAAGAGAATGATAAAACAACAGGTGATGCTTTGTCTTTAATCCATTTCTCTCTCTAATATGCACACACACACACACACACACACACTGCATCTGATGCCAACAGCAAGGTGTGCAAAGTTGAAAGGAGAGAAGAGGAGGCAGAGATGTTGATCAATAAAAGTAATTGTGTCCAATGACAGACATGACTGGCAGCCTCACGATCAACAGTGTCGTCACTTAGCATATTCTGCTAACACACACACACACACACACACACACAAAGAGAGGCTGCGACAACAGAGAGACAAAGAGGCTCCTACAGTATAATGAAAGATGTGACAAAGATTAATTCAGCTGATGCATATTTGAAATGAAACCTCACATGCGCCTCCACCACACATACACACACACACACACACACACACACACACACAGATGCAGCCGATGTTACAATCACAGCAAAGTCGATGAGACGTCCAAACTAACGACCACCCCAGGAGAAGAAGGAGTGCTTATGTTGAGAACGGCGTGAGGAGGCCGTACTCAGCCAAAGACCTTCCCCGTGTTCCCCTCTTCTCTCCCGAGTCCGGAGGCGTGAAACCTGAGGCTGCAAGAATTCTCTTCCTTTCCGGCGAGCCCACAAAGTCAACAGTATCGACTATATGCTGTCAAAATCAATGAGCGCGAAAAATCATTTTGGCATCCCTGCCCCAGGTTGGAGCCAAACATATGGGGCCCTTATTTGTGCGAGGCATTCATACCTTGCGCAATGAAGGAGATTAGCTTGATCTCAACACACACAATGGAGGAAAATGTATTAAATCACAGCTGCAACTCAGGCACAACATTGTCTGAGGCCCCCGGGTTTCCAACCAGCTGATCTTTGATAGAACCTGGAGCTGCTGCCATAACTCCTGTCCAAAAAGGTTTCATCATCGGACGCCTAGATGGTCCGTTCTGCCAATGACGGCCCTTTACAATCAGTGCAATTACTGCGTCATCAACAAGACCTTCAGGTCACATTTTTGCCTTCTAAATAAAGGCCAAAGGGTTCGTCTACGACACACTAGGGGACTTGGCTCCGCTGTTGGAAAGCTGTTCGTGTCTCGTTGCCACCATGAGGTCAACCAGCAGAGAGGGTTCCAAAAAGTCTCTGTACCCAGCCAAGGAGTAGCACCATCCATAACCCCCCCACGAAAAATGGAAATGTGAGCTTTACTTAAGAGGCAATTATTGAGGCAAAAGCAAGGTGAACCCTTTCCCCTTGTTTGTAGTCTTTATGCTAAGCTATAGGCTAACTGTCTGCTGCACCCGCGGTATCGATTTTGTCATTTATGTCTCAAAAGAAATGAAAAGAATGAGGTTTCGTATCAACACAAGCGTCCGTGTTTCCTTTTAATGTGGAATCGTAGCACGTCGATGGTGTGACTCCGATGACTCTCTGAACTACGACCAGAGGAAACACTGCAGCCACGGCCTGTAGAGAGACATCAGGACGTCACGTGATGGGAGCTCCTGGAGAATACATAGTGGCTAATAAAACCGCAGCTGCGCAAGCGGTCACACGGTCAAAAGGGTGCGTTGGTCGTGGATTTCTTCATCAGACGAGGAGCTCTCGGCTTAGCGGTGTGAGACGAACAGTCGGCTACGAGCGACGTGTGTGTGAAAAGCCCAGCTGAAGCTGCACAAGGGTAAAAGGTGGGGAGACACCCGGGGACGTGTGACCGGCATGAGAACCATGTCGCTCGTCCTCTGTCTCCCTCCTCCGAACTCTGGATATACATGATTCAATAATGGAGATTAATGCACGCTGGCATGCGTTCAGGTTTAACACACACACACACACAAACACACAAAGGGTACGAGGGTGGGGTGTGAATATTAAACAGCAGAGTGTGTATGGAGCTTTGTCCTGGGCAGGGATGAGAGATGTAGGGGATGTGCTGCACTGACCAGTCATCAGAAAATAACAGGGATTAGAGGGTTTGTGTCTCACACGCGCACACACACAGATTGTGTGTGAACTCCATCAGGTAAGTGAGGCGTTAAGACGTTAAAACATCCAGCTTTCCTTCCTAAACGCTTCTAGGTCGAGGTTCTGGATTTATTATAGCCCCCCCCCTGGAAGACAAACGTCTTCATTTGAGCAGGAAGGAACGAGGATGACGGGTTGAGCCACCAGCGGCTGTGTGTGTCAGGTGAACACATGTCTCCGTTCAGCCCCAGTTTCTCAGTGACAGACAGCCGGTGCTGTGGAGTTACAGCCTGGCCTCATTCACAGACACACATGACTTCGCGCACACACACACACTTTGTCAAGGATGCCTGAGGGCTGAGGTTACAGTGGCCTATTTACGGGGGAGATTTGGACACAATTACTGGCAAGAGACACCGAAGTGGACAAATTTAAAAATACATTTTTATTCGAATCAGAATTGGATGGAAAAAAAATGAAAATGTATACTTTTAAATATATTAGCAATGTTTCTTTTTCATTTGCAGCATGAATAGCTTATCCGAGTCTACACCTCTGTTTATTAGAAAAGGAAAAAAAACGTCAATAATAAAATAAAACGGAAATTGTCCGGCTGGGCCGCTCTGTCATCAAGTCAAGCCGAGTTTATCAAAGTGACGTGAAATAAACAAAGAGTACACTGTTTAGAAACACGCGACTATTGACAAAGTACAACCAGCTCTAATTGTTTGGGGCTTTGGCCTCTTCGGGACAGCAGTAAACTAAACATTTCTTCACTTATCGAGGGGATGAAAAGTGTTTGCAAAGTCGCTCATGCAGCGACATCATGCCGACTCCACTGCCGCCGATCTAATTGCGTGGACGAAGGCCCCTTTGAGGGATCTCCTAGAGTCAACACCTCCCCCGGCCCCCGAAGAGGACAGCATCAAATCTCACGGCAATCCAATGGCTGTGGAGGTGATGAGTTTGCGGTAGAGGAACCCATCGGAAGCGTCTGAATCGGAGTCTGAAAGAGGAACTTACAGGCATTCACATAGTCACTACAGGAGCCACGCTGAGATGAAGTGTCTTAACACGCGGGTGAGCAGGGCCTTAGAGTAAATGATATGTGTGTTTGTAGAAGAAACATCTGCGCCATCATCACATAGCTGATGTGAGACAACGGCTAAATATGTCCAAATGTCATGGAGCGCCTGCAGACAACCACATGGGCCCTTTGCATGTGCACAGCATCAGCATGTTTACCAGTGTGTGATGGAGATTTCATTTTGAAAGGAAACTTATTGGACTACTGTTGTAATGTGCAGATACATTTAAGATTCTCTGAAGAATGACACTTTTGAGTTGTGAAAAGTTTATTTAAGGGTCATCAGTGTTCTGATATTTCGATTTGGATAGTAATGCGAAAGCAGAAACCACATAAATCATTAGTAGGACTCAACCTGCACTCAATTGTTCCATAAGAGATGGACAATATCAATGATCCACCTAAATATGTTGCATTGAATGTCAGCTACTTACGTAACCGTAATGATGCTCGCGTCAGAGTTAGTGCTACGGCGCGGAGACACCGAAGAGTCCAAGGATCATCAGGAGAATGTGACATCTGTCCCTGACCTTTACGAAGAGACACGTAGTGGCAGACTCTTCCCCACTTAAAATAATTAAGATCTGTGTGTTTGTGTGTGGGGGTGGGGGGTTCAGTCTGGACCATCCGCTCAGCCTTCCTAACACAATGTGACGCGAGCTGTCCTCGGTACGCGGTGTTAGAGCGCCCTCTGCTGGACCCAACGTGTGCTGCAGCCTAAATGCACCAACACTGCAGACCTGTTTTACTCTCTATAATGCTGAGAGCTTATTGAATGTGTAACACTAACAATGAATATATTTCCACGCGATGATTTAAAACGTAGTGATTTATTTCATGCCAAAGCTTGATCAAAAGAAACCCCCAGAAAATTCAGCAAATCAGGCGTGGTACCATGGTACAGAGGAAATAGTACACATAAAAAATATTGGGTAACAACTAATAAACAGAATTGAATTTCTCCATCTGTGGAGTGATTCAGTACAGATTCTTATCCCAGAACTACACAGTACATCTGTGCAGATAACAGTGAGTACTAGAGCTGATGCCAAACAGACATTCGGTTGATACATTCATCGTATGCAGTAATTTATTCATCGTATTTAGTAATTTATTCACACAAGTCAACTGAATATTTAAAAAGAATCATCAGAAGTTTCAGCACAAAAAAAGTGATGATTATAGACAGCAGCGTCTGTGTTCTATGCAACCTCCTTAGAATCAGAGGGGTTCCGTAGTGGCTCCTCTGCAGATCTGCAAACTGACACTATGGTGAAATACGGAGCTTTAATTCACGTGCGGCTTGTTAACCGCGTCTTGTTAACCGCGTCTTGTTATCGCCAACTAAGACACACTCCCATCACGGACAGTCACATCGACTTGTGTTTACCAATAAATAAATTCTGTGACCTTTCTTGAGGGCTGGTCAGAACTACCTTTTTGAGTCAGTCTTGGAAAAAGTGCTGAAAACACAAATTTACTTTAACATTCTGCATCACAACCTCTACAACACACTTTGGTTTTCCTCACGTATCACACACACACACACACACACACACCAGTAAAAACCGATGCTGCAACAAACAATATGAATCATTCAGTAGTATGCACAGTCCAACCGTCTGAAGAACAAACAATCCACCAGCAGCAGCTATAAAATCACCACAATTAACCTCCACCATGTAATAATTAGAAAAAAACTAACCAATCATGTGCTTTGTAGCGCTTAGTAACCCCATTAGATCAAAGTTTTCCCCTCAGTTTGCAGATAGAGGTCACTTCCTGTCTGATTGTACTCGTTGTCTCCACTGTGACAGCGAGTGTAAACACGAGGTTGGAGGAGCTTTTTTTTTTACTCTGGCTCTCCAGAACTATAAGAAAGAAGGATGCCATCTGTCCGTGGAGACCTGTGGATACCGGGAGACTGAGGGGCAGTGAAAGCGGCGGAAAACCCCAAAAATACAATTAGAAAATAAGCAGAGAAAGAGGCAGCTGTCCATGTCCCGCAAGGCCCATCTTCCCTCACACAGGATAACGCCTGCATAGTGACTAACACGCACCCACGGGGGGAGGATTCAAATGGGCAGCAGCCGGGTGCTGGTCTCCTGCTGCGCGGTTCGTCTCTCAGCGAACACACAGACGCACACGGAGCTCGTTAGAAATAGTGAATAGACATGATGTGCAGCCAGGTGCGGGACAGTGTGACAGTACCTGGACTCAGTTGTGACTTTGGTAGATAAACGGCGAAGGAGCGGATTCCGTTCCTCTGCCTCCATCAGTACGCTTTCATACGCAAATTTGATTGGTTTGATTAATCACAACTGAAAACGTAGTCATATGTTCATGAAGTCATATATATAATGAAATATCCTCCTTTTTTGAGGGCTGGTCATGCCAGACACTTGCACACCCAAGTTATGCTTCTGGAAAAATATATGGTCTAGAAGCTCATTGATACAGTGGTTAAAACTGACATTCACTTTTAATTCTAAAATAAAATATTTCATCTGTAAAATGTCAGAAAACTATCCACCTTTTTCCATCCGGCCAAACGAAAGACCAACTATATTTGATTTACATTGAATAATGTCAAAGACAATCATTGAATCATCATTATTTGTGGAGGTGGAAACAGAGAATGTTTGGCATTGTTTGAAGTCTGGAACAATAAACTCATTCATCAAAACAGTTGCCATCTCCTGTTATAATAAAGTAGTGCAACTACTTCAACCACAAAGGGAAAGAATAGAAACTAAAGTATTTAGGAGGCTAGTTCCCTCGCTTTCATTACTCTCGGTCTGCAAACAGAGCAGTCTTGTCATGTGTGGGTCTGTTTAGACTCCAATTAGGTGAAATCAAACTGGATGTGCAAATATCTCCCTCCCTCAAACCTCAGCATCCACGTATGCTGCCGATTCCTTTGGGCGTAATGGCTGTTTGGAATGCTGGTGTGACCGGACCATCAGACGGGGAGAACGGTTCAATCCACATTCAGGCTACAACTCCATCGAGCTGGACCGAAATGTGCTGTGTGAAAGACATTTAAGACCAGTCAAACGCAGCTCTTTGGTGCATCCCATTACCCAACGAAATGTGAGCGGCATTGAAATGTAGCTTAAGACCTAAAAAGCAATCATATACATCAAAAACGAGGATTATGAATACCTGAGAAAGATTTGTTTCAAAATGAAAGATGCCGTGAATGGAGACGCGGTCGCTGAAACAGAAAGAGGGCTGAAACGTTGTCGACAAGAGGAAAGAGCCTCGGCAGTTCTGTTACATTCAGTTACATCAGCCACACCTGCCCCCCCCCCACCCCACCCCCCAAAACAAGAGGAGAGAGATGCAGCAATCAAGGAGTTCTTCTCTCTGTCTATAGAAAGTATTTAAAATGTTGAAACCCTAAGGCGTGCGCGCGCACACACACACACACACACACACACACACACGAACACACTGTGCTGAGCTCCACTGCACGCAGTTCACACGACTCGTGTCCGTCTTTGTAGCACCAGCTGATAAGTCTCATTAAGGCCAGCTCGTTAGGAGAGGGCCGTCTCCATGGCAACCGCTTCGGGATTTTTCAGTAGTAGGACATGTTTGTTTTTGGTTTAAAGAGTTCGTCGAGCAGCAAGGCTTCGCCGCATCCGTCGGCCCGAGAACAGAAGGAGGGGGGCTCACTCCCAGCCAGCGGCGTCTCCTCTGCGCCATCAGTAGAACTTGTCGTCGATGCGGAAGTGCGGCCGGGTCACGTCGTCGGGGTTGAGGAACACGGATATGGACTTCCCAGGGTTCTCGGTCACCAGCTGCTGCAGCCGCTGCGCCAGCTTGTCGTCCGACGGGGAGATGATGCCGTTGGCCGGGTGGTGCCCGGGCGAGCCGTGGCCGTTGGTGCTCGCCGTGAGCTCTTTCTTCAGGTGGCCCGCCTGCTGGGCTTGGTCCAGAGCTGCCCGCAGGTGATCGCCGGGATCGGAGCGCACGTGGGCCAGCTTCCTGGCGACCAGCAACGCCTGGCTGTCCGTGAGGTGCTCCAACATGTTGCACTGGGGGAGGAAGTAGTTTGGGCAGTTTTTACCCAGGATGCAATGAGCCAGGTCGTCAAGGAGACCTAGAAGGAGGCGGCCGGGGGTGTCGGCGTCGGCGCAGGACAGGTAGGCAGAGGGAAGCCGATCGCAGGCCCAGAAGAGGAGGGTGCGCAGGTGGTAGAGGCTGAGGCCCGCGCGGGGCCGGGCCAGGATGCGGGACAACACGGCCCGGGCTGCTTGGAAGGCCTGGGCCATGGGGTACGGGATGCACTTCTTCAGCTGGACCTGGACCAATGACATCAGCGGGATTAAAGACAGTGGGGAACTCGAGACAGGCTGAGATAAACATAAGCGTTTACAAATTTCTCCCCCCACCTCGCTGCGGGAGAACGCCAGCCTCCACTCCCTGTCGGGCCGACCGCCCAGCGGGGAGCAGCAGGGCAGCAGATAGAAGCCCGATATGGCTTCCTCCTCTGTGATTTTACCGTCCCAGAAGTGGTTGGCGGTCAGCCAGCCCTGGGCCACGGCGGGCCACCCCCGAAAGGACACCACCGGCAGCAAGTCGTACAGCACCCGGCTGGAGCCGGCCTGCGGGGACAAACGGTGAACAGGACCTCTTCTGTCAACAAGACAACTCCGCAGCGAAGCGCCATTTGTCATCGATTCAGCGATCTGTACCTGGAGGATGATGGTGGTGAGGGGTCCGTTCCTCTCAAGGCGGTCCGGGGTGGGGATGCCTCTCTGGGGGCAGCGCCTCAGCTCCTCTACGGCCTCGCTCACCACCCCCCAGAACCAGTCCGTCACCAGGGAGGGAGAGAAGTAGCATCCATCCAGGGAATGAGGAGAGTCCAGGGAGGGGATGGAGCCTCTACCTGAGTAGAGGTAGAGTCCCTGGCTCTCATTTGCAGATAAGATACATCACAATATTGAATTGCTGGTTGGAGAAACCAAGCAAAATGAATGTTGTTGCAGCCCTAAAACGCCTCCGTGAGTGTTTGTAGTAAGAGGCTTACTGCCAAAAGCAAAAGGGCCCTGTCACTTTTAGTGAACTCCTGTAGCATTCAGACTCTTGACTAACCCCCCCTGGCCTGCCACCTTCAATACTGTAGCAGAAGAACCCGAAGTAACTGTTAGTTTTGCAACACAGTCTGGCCATTTCCCAAACGGCTGAAAATGAAATCAATCAAGTCAGTAATATCCAGAAATGTTGAATGTTTTTTTAGCCCACAAACCCGCATGCGGTAGAATGATGTTGCGTTATAATCTGGAAACTGGCGCGTCGGTCTGTCCATCGCGAAGATCCTAAATGTTTTAGCGTATTTTCTGGGGAGGCGCTTCCCACTATCTGAGGAGTGCGTCATATGATCCTGTTGAAACATGAACAAAACTGCCCTTGCACTCTTCATCTTTATTGTATACTAGTCCAGCAGTCTTCCTCTCACTTGGAACCTCTTTCTTTCTTGTCGCACTACCCATGCTGCTCCTTTTTACTTCATCCAATGGGCCAATTCCTCTTGCTGTTCTTACGGTCCTTCCTCTTTCCTCCCAACACTTGTTCCACTTACTCATTTCTGCCTCCTCCTCTTCCTCCTCGGTGGTAAATGCACTCTCCTCCTGGCAGCAGATGCTCCAGCGGGACATCACGTTGGAGTCGCAGAGGCGCAGGCTGAGCCACGAATGGCAGGGCGGGGAGTGCCTCATGTCCAGGGTGACGGGCTGGTTGCGGTCATGGAGCTTGAGGGCCGGTACCAGCAGGGTGAAGTCCAGGTCGAAGTCGGCCCCTTTGGCGTAGTCCCCAAGGTCCTCGGGGTTGAGGTCCAGGACCCCCTCCCGGGCCCCGCCGGACAGCAGCAGGTACTCGTTGGCCACCGGTAGGCGCTGGTCAACCTTCTGGACCAAGCCTGGACGGGTTGTGGGGAATGGGGGGGGGGGAAACGCTAAAATGAATCAAACTTGAATATTCACATTCATATTTTGCACCGCCAGCGATGCTGGTGCACGGAGCAGTGAGCGGAAAGCGTTACAGAAGCTCTCGGATGCATGCGCACATTACACAGTGCATTTCATATTCAGACGAATGGACAGAAAACAGCAGGTCCACAACTCAACGAGCGTGGAAAACATCCAACTTTGTTTATTTGGAGAGGCACTGCATTTATTTAGGACTCCGTGCGGCCACGTATACTTACACACGGAGGACTGTGAAATGAGTTACTGGAATAGACGCTAATGCTAATTGCGGTGGTCCGGCCGGGCCTTCGTTTCAGCTTTCTCCCCTTAGCGATGGGCAGGAGGGAGGCAAAGAGAAACCAATCGAAGGATGTGTCCTGTTTATTAAAGCTTCACTCATATTTATGTGGAGTTTGGTCCCAGATCCTGGCAATTAACTAAACAAAGAACAAGAAATTCAAACAAAGGCAGTCTTATTGTATCGCTAAAAAAAAACTCCTTGTTCCCAAATCCCTTTATGGCCACTTAGCCTGTGAAATTTCCGGCTCTGGGCAGGAGCGATTGACAGCAACGGAGGAGGTTGATTGCTTTTTGCTCAGAAAGGCTCGACCCTAGAAACAAACATGTGCCGATCTGGAGGCCAGCGGCTGTCAAAGGTGCAGTGTGAGAGATTGGGAAAGTTCAGGCGCACAAACCTAGCGAATGTGGACCCAAGCGTCTGTCAGGGTGGGAACAATCGGTCAGGGGGAAAGGCAGCAACAGATATGGGATATTTAAAAGGGAACTCATTTTACTCTATACCTATGTGGTACTTTGCACTAAGTTTCTATGTTGCGCCCACACAATCCTTCCTCACTTTCTCTCATGAAGGCACAGCGGCCGACCTTTTTTCTAAAAAAGAAAAGGTGTTGAAAAATCCAGGCAGCGGAAAAAAAAAAATGAGCGATGAAAGTGGGAGTGAAAGTCAAATGTGCTCTCGAGCATCTCTTCTGGTGCTTTGCTTTTTGACAAGGAGCACCGTAAAACAAAAAACCACTGGGGGAGCAGTCAAAGAGAGGAATGCGACGAGACATCTTCGGGTTTCCGGGTGTCTCAGCAGAATCAGCTCAGCTTCCTCAGAGAGCTTCATTCATCTCCCGACTGCTGCAGTCGTTCCCTCAGCACTTTATCCACAGGGCCAACGTTCCTCGGGATCCTCAGCCGTGGCAACATAACTGATGCCCCACTTTTATGAAACTCGTCCCCTCAGTAGGAACGCGATTGGGAGCTTACGGCGGGCTGAGAGCGTCTTCTCGTAGTGGGTAGAGCCTGCCTGGATAACTGCAAGTCAAAGCTCCTCTCAGCCACGGGCGAACTAGACTTCAAATGAAAAACGTCACTCTGATCGGCTTCCCCGGTGACGTTACTTATTTAAACAGGTCGGAATGAGCAACAGGTTGTTCAAAATCTGACAGGTGATTCAAGGAACACGGTAAATAGAGGAGCAATCATTCCATAGCTGCATTGTTATCTCCTTAGGAAAGTAACTGAAGACATTTACTGTGATTATTTAAGTTCTTGTAGTTAACTTTTCATTCTACTTTCACTTCAGAGGGAAATATTTGACTGTCCTACATTGATTTAATAGCTTCAGTTTCTAGTTACTTTAAATTGTGGGGTCCTATTATTGGGTAAGATAAGATACATATATTATATATAAATTATGAATTAATAGCCACATCTTAACTAGCTGCAACATGAAAGCGATGATCACATGAATGTATAATTGTTTATAACAAATCGGTCCATGCCGATCGAAGGGGAGAAGAGGGGACCAATCAGCCGCCTGCCAAAAGGGCAACAAGTTCCCATTTGTCTGCTTTTATCTGCCACATGACAAATTGGGCCAAATAGGCGAGAAGGAGGAGAAGAGCACTGAAAAAGAGGAGGAGAATCTCATGTCTGCAGCATGGGCTGCAGTTAAAAGAGAGTCGGGTGTGGGGGGGTCAATTAGGAGCCTTCTCCCCTCTCCCCAACACTAGCTGCGGGAAGTTTGAGGATTGCTCCAAGGGACGCAATCTATTTTTTAATCCCAACTCTGAAATTGACAGTAGTCGCACACTGCTCTACTGGGCATCTGCCAGGCGGCGCGCGCACACAAACACAGTCCAGCACACGCGCCAGCAGACACACAGTGCTGGAATGGAGACCGTCTAAGGCTGCTTTCACAGCCACGGATTAAACTTAATCCCATAAGAAATGTCTTTGAATGTAGATTTCCATTAGAGGGAAGTTGAGAGCTATTTTCAGACAGGAGCCAATTCTGTGTGTGAAAGGACTATTTGATGGCTGCTGGTTCCTCCATCAGCCTCATAGTGTGGAGCTGGTAAAGCCTCCCTACCTGCAGTGGCTTCCACATCCTAGCGTGCGGCGCCAAAGATAATTCATATTCAACAAGAACCGCAAAAGCGTTTGACCCGTGAACATCTGTCAAAGTCAGGGACCAACCTGCCAAGATTAAAAATGGCAGTTGTGCTGCGATCAAGGAGCAATCATCAGTTTTTTAAATGACCTGTTTCGGGAGATGAGGAAGATTTTAACATCAATAAATCATCAAAACTGCAGATTCGGGGGAGATAACTGTGATTACCATTAACAAACACCACAAAGCTGTGCCCCCCCCCCCCGAACAGCTCTGGGTCGGAGGAGAAGGTGATGCTGGACTATTAAGAGAGGCAAAGCAGCAACGCTCCTTAGGACAAAGACAAGTGAGGGTTTGGGGAAATGTCGCCCAAGTGCATTCCTGTAAAGCAGGATCCTCCTCCCCCTCACAGCCAGCAACCCGCTGTCTGCACTGCCTCCAAGGATGGGAAATGGATCATAATAACGTATTTAAAAACACTATTTACAGCTACGCTAACCATCTCCTGACATATTTGACGGACAAATATGAAATTGGTATCTTGACTCAGACAAACGCAAACAAGAGACACAAAAAGCTGTGCAATTCCTTTATAAACTGTATGTCCTCATTTTGAGAGTCAGATATATATTTTTTATTAAGTAATCTAGCTAACTTGGATGTTTCTGCAAGTTCTTCCTACCTGAGGGTACCTGAGGTCG
This sequence comes from Gasterosteus aculeatus, assembly GCF_964276395.1. Taxonomy (NCBI): domain Eukaryota; kingdom Metazoa; phylum Chordata; class Actinopteri; order Perciformes; family Gasterosteidae; genus Gasterosteus; species Gasterosteus aculeatus. Next base: position 10,011,482 of record NC_135694.1, on the reverse strand, counting down.
TGGAGTAGTTTCTGGAGGATTGGATGCTGTCAAAGTGATTAGAGTCCAAATAGTACACAATCGCCGTTACACATCCCCTCCCACGGTGTGACCTTTCTGCCTTTTCACACGATAACATTTTCATCCAGCACCGCAGCACGCAATAACAATGGGGGTTTAAAAGCGGCCTCCACCCAAAAGGAGCAATTGAATTAACAGTCTCAACCGGATGTTATCGTCACTGTTCAACTGACACTTCTTGCACACTAGTAGCGGGATTAATCCCAGAGAGCCGGCTGCTGAGAGGTGAGCTCGCCGTTTATGAATTCATAGGTGGCAGGTGATTAGCTCAAAAATAAGCTTTTTAGACGTCAGGGATGGATCTGATAGAGAGGGGGGGGGGTCTCAAACCACTCAGCCAGGTGTGTGTGAGATACTACAAATAGGGCCAAGAGGGCCACGTCTCATGTCTAAACCCCCTGCAGGGAGGAAGGATGTAGGAAACCGAGCGTGCCGGTCGCACAGTGACGCCCCTAAATGACAGGACATTACGCCAACGGGGCGAACAAAGTGTCACTGCAGGTTGGCGTTATGTTGCAGGGCGTGTGGGCGGAAACCAACCAGTTTCCACAGCATATGTTTAATTGGCTTTATTTTTTTTGCGCTTAGAAAATGGGTTTGAACAGTTTTATTGCATGTTTCCCTTTGACATACAAAAGGGGGATTGTTTATTCCAAGTGTCGGGTCTTCATTAATTTGAGTGTAAAGAAAATCCTGCAACAAGCAAAACTAAAAGAGACTAGAGATCAAATGAAGCTCACATTAAATATCAGCAAGGAGTTCAAGGAGTAATTAACAACGTAACAATTAACTTTAAACTTCACTCAACATTTAAGGTTGTGCGTTTGCACTAAAATAATTTCAAAGCAAGACAGAAACGTAAGTCAATTTTTTTGCACTCCAAAATATTTGGCCACATACAGGAGGCTTTTTTCTTTAAAGGAATAACTGAAGTTCAGAGGCTTTGGCAGGAAACACACACATTCTAACATTCCTGCCCCCCCCCCCCGAGCAGCCCAGACAGCGAGAGCCTGCACATAAGATAGTGTTATCAGTTGACAGCTTACATACCAAGTGATCCTCCCTCTACGCCTCAGGAGTGTGATTATGAAAAGAGCAAAAATCACAATGTCAGCCGTGGTTATTGAAATGAGCAGCACAGTTGATAATATGTCAAAACACTGCATACTGAACACATCCAATCCTCCAAGTCATGTTTAATTAGACAGCATGTAAGCAGCTTAATGGGCGATGCGATGTGCGGCCGAGGCCGCGCGCATTCACAGGACACTCCGCGGTGTTGTTTACATGGCAGACCGTTGTTGCTTGATTCGTTACAGAGGCTTTGTGCAAGCAGGTTGGGTAAATTCGCATCATCTCAACTGCTTTGGCGGGCATTCGCACTGACGCGCCAGCTGTGCGACAATTAAGGCGCGACGCAGAGAAAAGGTGAGTCGGTGAGTAGCGATGGCCGTCGTTTATGGCAGGCGGGGGGGGGGGGGGGGGGGGGGCGCGCATCTCTTCTGCGCCGCTCGGCAACCGTGCGTCCCCCTACAAGTGAACTCTGAGCATGGGAGTGAGGCGGGAGGTCCCAGCAGTGGGGCGGGCGTTCTGTGTTAATGCGCTGCAGCCTGACTGCACTATCCCAATGGGAATAAAGTCGCCACTGATTGTTCAAATTTAATCAAATTTAAGATTTGCATCGCTTCTCATGGATTGTTTGTGCAGAGGTTTGGAGGAAACATTAAAAGGCTGCAGTTCACAAAGAAAGCTCCATTGTGACCGACTTGTGTCACTTAAAGTTCCTACAGTTGAACATTAGAGCTTCATTACACCAAGACACAAGAAGGATGTTTTCACATCCATCTGCTGGAATGGAACGTTTCTAGGTCACCTTTAGGGGGGTACAAGTATTTGTGAAGTCACAAGTAGTTGGGAAGTTGATCCTGGTCTGATCATCAGCTTGATAGTGTGATGGGTGCACACATGGCGATGCAGAAGGAGTACATGTCACCTCACAGATTTAAACAGAGGAGCATTTCCGATACACGTGTCAAACATGTCTGAGGGATAAAAGGCCTACGAGGCTGTGATGCTTTATGGTGAGCTAGCAATGACATTTCATTCAAAGTTAAATACTAAAGGGAAGTTGAGAAAGTGTATGTAGTTGAGCCACAACTGTGTTGACACGTTGAGATTCTAGAGGGATGTGCGGGTCCTCGTGCGTCGCTCATACACAGACGGGCTTCATTCGTCATCACAGCTCATGGGGAACTTTTGACTCAGGTGCTGAGCGCCCCTCTCTGTCCAACCGCCTCTCCACTGATCATTGTTCAGGCATCAGGCATCAGGCTAAATCGCCTAAATGTGAAGAATAATGGCAACCAAAAGGGGCTGATGCACGAAGCCCGGCGGAGAGGAAAGACGCTTAGCTCAGTGTGGGACAGAGGCAACCATTTAAGGACTCATCTGACTCAACAATTACCGCATTCCTCATTCCAAAATGTGGGACAAGACTTTTGAAACTTGCATCAAAAGAATCTGCTTTCAGATGCTTCGGGGTGAAGATGTCCTCTGAACTTTCTCAAGCTGGCTATCAAACTTTAAAGATGGGAAAAGTCGACAGGGGGTGGGATTGTTTGCGCCTCGCAATAGATCTTCTTGTATTTCTACATTCAGACTTTTGTTTTTCTAGAAGATGTAGCCCCATTCGCGCTTGCCTGAAGGCAAACCGCTGTGTTTACTCAAATTCAGAGTAAACAAGAGCCTCTTCTTGGATCAGTCAGGCTGAAGGAATTCAACGGGTGTGTGCGCGAGTCTAATCGCATTCCTTCCCCCTGACCGAGCCCAAAGCACAGTGGGGATCCCTCTGCAGCTCAAACTTAATACAAAAAACCCCGCGCAGCCACTCGCGTTCAGCATCCATGACCACAGCTTCCTCTGCAGCCCATGTATGACGAGCCTCCTCCAGCATCTAAGGGATGACATTTGCTTTACAGTGCTGCCTTCCATCCTCCACAGGGCCTTGAGAGGCACGCAGCTCCCACTGTGTGCTTAAAAGAGTTAGTTCCTTGTATGAGGTACTTGACCTGAACTACCTATAGAATATGGCGCTCGGCCGACCTCAGACAGACAGGTGTACCAGCACCGGAGCCCCGGGGATCTACGGCTGTGGACGGGGCAGCTGCTGATCTTATTTCGGGCAGCTAAAGAAATCGACACCAGTTTAAGTGTCGGCTACATGTGGAATAGTTTCCGTGCTTTACCGTTGCTGTCGAGCAGCCTTATTGGATAGGGAACTGTAGCCATTGCATGCGCTACCAGACTCCAATGACAAAAACCTACATTTTACAATGGTGCAACATGGTGGCTGAAAACAACATCCACCCCCCCCACCCATAATTTTATATTTCTCTGGAATCCAACACAAGCGCCGCGTGTGTAAGTGTCAGTCTATTTGTTTTCTTCCCATTTTCTTTTCAGTCAGAACTGTCACAGCATGGTGGTGAGGCTCAGGGTACGAAAATACCAGCAAACTATTGGGGACGTGCCAAACAAGGCAGCCTCAAAGCTGAATCACAAAGTTACTGGAGATCTCAAACTAACAGCGTGTGGGAGCAGGCAAAGAGGAAGGCGGAGCGCTTTGCACCAATATCATGGACATCTGAGCAGTAAAGTCAAGGCAAAAAATAGCAGCATGTCTGCAGACCAGTGGGAAACGTGCGGGGCCGAGGGGTGAACCGGTGAAACGCTCCCTTCAGGATGCTGGTCAGACGGGTTGTGTAGTGCACACGGGCAGCCTGGTAGTGAGAGGAGAGGACAAGCATGACAGCAGGGAGGGGGGAGAGTGCCACCTATTGGGCAAACAAACACCCTTCAACTGAATTCAAAAGGAAAACGTTTGAGACAGCTTCATATCTCACTTAACAAAACCAATTCCCCCGGGGGGGGGGGGGTTGTCAGCAGGCGGCACAGAGCAGCACACCACAACATGTGTTGACTTTCTAAATGTCAGTTATAATCAAATTGGCGAGTGCCCACATGTGAAAGTGTCAAATGATTGCATCCGTGCCGATACAAATCACACGCCTCAAAAATAATAACACGTTTTTTGAGAATGTGTCTACTGGGAGATGGAACTGAAGATTTACATTTCATGGCAGACTAAGTTCATAGCTTTTATCATGTTTGTCACACATGCCGTCTCACAACCGGAGTCATAAAATGTGCCGCGTCCCGTTTTGTCAAAATGAGATCCTGCAGTTTGGTCTTTTTTTGCCTGAATCCAAGTTGTCAAATTTCTACGCACACACAGAAGCAAATCCAAAAACGACCACTGGAACTCTACAGGTTGCCGTCTCGGAGAAGAGTCCCAGGAATGAAGAATAGAAATCCGCTACTGTGTCCAACCTGTCGTTGACCACGAGGTACATCAAATCCACTCCATCACTTGAAGAATACCGTACAAAAGCAAAACGAGAGCACGCCTCCAGAGAACGAAGGACATGTCGACGTGTCCTCTCACCTTCTCAATGGGTTCAATTTGCATAAAGCACAATGATTCTAGTCTGAAATTGATTTTACTCATCATGCCCCATAAAGTGTGCTGAATGCAAGCGCAGCTCACCGCAAGATAAGGCCCGTTCAGTAGCGAACGTAATCAGACTGTGGTTGTACTGGGCCCCTCCCGGTGGAGGCTGGGTCCAAAGGAGTGCGTGTGACGCAGGGCGTTCCTTGGAATGACTTCTCATTAATCTCCGTGACTCACCTGGAGTGAATGTTCTAATGATAATGATTCTCACGTCCATATATGCACAAAAAAAAGAATCCTTCTGGGTTCTACAAACAGCAAAGTAAGAAATGAGGTTGTCCCGATTATTTGGTTGTGAATCAGAGCAGTGTGAGAAATGTGTGTACGAAAAAAGAAGTCGTCTGTGATCATTCGTTTCATTGTCGTTTCCTCTCTGACCATCAGATTCATACCTCCATAGCAAATGAAAGCTTCATCCAACCGTGGATGCATTCATGGAAGTTTATCGATCGATTTTCCTGCCTGACATACCGAGCATGTTGAAGATAAAGTCTTTGGCGGTGTGAACCTCTAAGGCGGTCTGGTCTCCGAAGTCCCCCTGCTCCAGCACCACCAGCTCGGACACCTGGGCCGACAGCTGCTCCAGGGTGGCCCCCGACCGGAAGTCCACCTCTGACAGCTTTTTGGCCGGGGCCGGGGAGCGCGGTCCCACCGCACTCATCAGGGTGTCCATCTCTATAACCCTGCGGGGGTGAAGAGAAATAGTTGTTTTTTTTACTAAGCGTCTAGGTTATTATATAACAGCATCTTACTCATGGCTAACGCAGTGCAAGTGGTTACTTTTTGAGGGAATTATGCTGTCACAGCACCAAAATAAACTGTTTATTTAGAAACGTAGGCCTTTATTTAAGTGTATCCTACAGTTAAAGAGTGATTTAGTCCTTGCGTGTTTTCACTGCCGTATAATGCTGCCCTTGTTTTCAACAGCCTCGAGGGAATTACGAGACTTTGAGGGGCAATTCCAGCATGAACTGCGTTGCTGATGTTGTGGTAATTACAGGCAGGCAACCTGATGTTAAGTCTTCTGGTCATAAAATCACGGATGAATTCGAGCCTCGGTAACGATCTGTATCGTTTAGCAACCACAACTAAAATTGATTAGAGGAATACTGATACAGTTTATTGCACAACTTTTGCATAAGCGGATTTCTGACTCACAGCTGAAGAAAATAAACCTACAGGCTGTTGAAACGAAACGTGCATGTGGCCACGGGGTTATGTCCTCTGTAAGGAACTTCTCTACTCAAGAGCATGTCACGTTTAAATACGTGTGTGAAACCGTGAAGAGTAACGAGGCAGAAACGTGCCGTGTAAACACCGCTCGGCCGGGTGGAATGACAACATGGCCTCTGCCCCTCCGAACCAGGTCAATTAGCGAGCAGGCTCCCCTGCCCCTAGCCGCTAAGCTAATAGCCGAGCAAATTAGCCAGCCTGCTGTCTCGGCATTTAACTAGCTAATTAGATAATGACTAATATTATATCAGGTTAGCCTGTGCAGCGTTGGAGAGGTCAGCGGGGCCGGCGTGGATTCGTGTTTAGCGGGTCAGGTGACAGTGACACACTCGGTGTGGTTCCTCGCCCACAGCCGGCTAATTTATTTTATTAGCCAACTAGCTTTTATCAAATTAGCATGCTAGCTATCGCTCCACGCAGGAGCGGAGTACATAGGAACGCACACCACAAGCACTCATTCACACCCAAATCTACAGATACACACACACACACGCGCGCACGCACGCACGCACGCCCTCAGCTCGGGTGTCGTTAGCTCGCGGGTAACGGTGAAGCCGTTAGCTTCGCCGGCTAAAGCGGTCCAACATGGCACGCACACACACGCACCCGTTACACGGTGACGCGAGGGAGTTGCTTCGCTATCTGCTACGTTTGCCGCTGCGGTGATTCCGGTGCTTCCGTCCGCCTCGCTCAGCTGTCATTTCCAACAGGTCCCCGGCGCCACCTTCCCCGTGACAACACCGTCCCGCAAATCACGCTCCTTCCCCGAGGATCCGGGGATTACGAGTGCGCGCGGCACGCCCCACATCGCCACAAGTACCGGCGCGGCGTGACGGCTCCGGTTCCGATTCGGATTGAGGCCGTGTGGTGGCGACGGAGAGGCGGGCGGAGTAAGCGGTCCGCTGTGTGAGTCCTGCACGGCACGGAACGGCACGGCTCAGGCAGCCTGCTGCTTACGGGAATGGACGCTGCTTCCATGCACACCGCTCTCCTTTAATGATGCTTATACCCACATGTCAAATACATTCTTTCTTTAAACCAAGAGACCGATTTAAAGCGAAATAAGAATCTGTATTACCTGTATTATCTCTTTGTGCGTTTTCTCTATCATGCCAATACCAAATAAAATAAACATATTGTAGTAAAATGTTTTATTGTTCACCAATTGCTGGGAGAAGGGAAGAAGTCGTATTTTCCTCCAATTTATTTATTTCCTGTATGACTGCTAAACTTCTTTGGATTGATAAGTGTCTAGAATGACCTGTCAGCCCTTTCTTTTAGCCTGACCGCGGATAAATCACTCAAGAGACTCTCTAGCTCCTCTTTCATCAAAAATGGCAGATATAAAGCAAGTTTAATATTTCTTCCTAACCAACCCTGAATAGCATTGATGTGTTTTCCGTCAAGTCAGGTGAAAGAGCTCCGTTAAACATTCTTGGAAAACTAACATTGCCATTTAATTGAGTACAAGTGTTGCCGCTTGTTGATTTTTTGAATAGTATGGTAGGCCTTGTATAGAATTAGCATGAGGCGTGGGCTGTTAATCGAACAGAAAATGTAACATAAGGTGATCAGAAATAAATTCATTGCTATTTACCACCCTATGAAACATGTTTGTACAAAAACACATTGGTGAAGAGATGTGCTTCGTGTTTCCTTCTGACTCATGAAGCTCACACGTTGCTAAACACTGTGACGTGGTATTAGCATAGCATCTACCATCCCCCCACCTGCCTAAATAACACCTCCCAGACATTTCATCGCCGCTGGTGCTGCTGGTTATGGTGTCATGGCAACAATGGCCGCTCCCTGCTATCAGCTCGCGAGATCCTCCGGTCTTCACTGATTGAGTATAAAGCCGTGATACAGGGCCAGTGATGGTGGGGCCTCGGTGTCCATTGAAGTGAGGGAATCCTCCATCAGAGGGGGGGCTGCTAACGCTGACCATCATTTAAGTGGCTTGTAAAGGTCAGCGCGTGGGCCGCGGATGTGGGAGCGCACGGGACGCCCATTAAAGTCCTTCTGCTTCACTGTGCCGGGAGCCGCCGCCTGATTGATGCCTGAGAGGGGATTCGCCGCTGCCGTTGTGTCTGTTATACAGCACGCACTTTAATACATTGCCCGTGTGTGGGGACGGGGATGGGGAGGGGTGTTGTTATTTCTGTGTCTCCTCCTCCGTGTGAATCACCAGGGCATGTGTTTCATTCCTCGTCTCCAGGAGAGGATGCGGAGGAGCGCGAGCTTTCTGTCGCCGTACAAGCTTGTGACTATTGATTCTCACACAACCAGCCTGTTCATCTTTAAGCAAAACAGACCCAGACCATGAAATCAATGGAACGAGGAGGCTCCCCCCCCTCCCACCCCAAAGGAAGAAGATGATGCAATTAAATCTGTGCGCAGAGAAATAAAAGGATAGGAAAGATGGTGAAATGCAGGCAAAGTCCCTGAAGGTGTAATTAACAAAAGTGTCTGTGCTTTTTGGTTTTCTCTGACGCTCACTACAGTACGGACTAATGCGGAGCCAAAGGCCCAGACAGCCTCTCTACCAAGACGGTTCCTTCTGCGGAGCATCCCGCCTCATGGTGTGTGGTACATGCAGCGCCTGCAAACTACATTAAATCCAACAGGAATGAATCCCTCGTCTTTGTACCCTGATCATTAACGCCATATAATACAAACACATTTAAATCATCACAGGTGAACTCAATAGGCCTTTTTCACAGTACTTTTTTCCCTTTTCATCACAGTGGGGAGAACTGCCTATGTCGTTCATTCTGGCTCCCTCTCATGATGTTGTCGGGACATTAAAACAGAGTTAGTAGTAACACTTGTGCTTTTTCTACATTGGCCAGAAAAGGTCTCCTGTGGAAAATAACGTTTACATTATTATTCAGCTGTGTGCTAAAGAGCATCAGTAGCTTCTAGCATCAACACAGCTGTGTCTGGAAGGTTCAGGCCTTTGCCAAGCCAACTTTATTGTTTTTTTATGGTGGACCTTCGCTGCAATAGATTAGCTATAATTTTTAAATGAAAGGGTCTTTTCGTCTGGGGATCTTAAGAACGGCCACATTGAATTTTACATTGTAAACTGAGTAAAAATCGATGGTGTGAAGAGGAATGAAGAGCTCTGTCTGACTAACTTCTAAAGTTACTGTAAAGGAGATTAAGCCGTGACTGGCTTAATCTCCTTTACAGTAACTTCAGCGTCTCACTTTCCATTTGTCCTCATCTCAGGTGCTCACACATTAAATGTGGGACATCTTGATCCGGCTGGATTTTAACAGTATCCCTGTCAACTGCCAGGAGAGAAATAAATAACCCTGAAATAAGACTGCAGTGTGAAACCAGTCAAAATGTCCTGCTGATTTCTGTCAGAGAATCACATAGTTATCACACGGTTATGAAGTATTTAACGCAGTGCTGAAAATGTCATGGCGGCGCCTTAAATAGTCTATTCCCACTGTAGATTCCAGTCGTGCGTCTGCCATGAACTTGAAAGTTGTGAGTCAGACATATGTGACGGGGTGTCGGGGCTTTTCTTTGCGGCGTGATTGCTTGGTCCTGGAATAGCAGAATTCCTCCCAATGGCTATTTGATTCTAATGAGGGTTTTATGAGTCGTGATCGAGAGCACATAGGCAACGTGTTCAGTCAATGGTGCTTTCTTTTCTGTGCGCCGCCGCGGCTCAAGTGCCGAGAAATTGACCCGAAGATTTATGCAGCCATTTCAAAAAAGGTTCCCATTCGTGGGCACAGAGTCAGGAAGGCAAATAAGTGTTTCAATGGATTTCACTTTCAATTTTAACGCGCAGTGGTTGGAACACGGCCCCGGCTAAGGGGAGGCCATGGATAATGAACTCCTTTTGTGTTCTGCTACTTAAAAGGATCAAACACTTGAGGCTGTGAAGACGTTCAGCGCTGCGAGAGACGGTTTAACATTGACTGTTTTAGGTGGAGTTTATCCACCGTCCACACACACACTAAGGTACCACGCCACACTCGCATTGGCGCTCGCCAATTGGGATTCGTTTGCATTTCAGTATTGCTGGAGTTGTAAACTTTGTAATCTTTGATGCATGCACGTACCCAAATCAGCACTAGAAGTGTCCCACAGAGTGCTGTGTCGGTAGAACAAATGTTTGCTGTATTCTGTAGTGCTAACTGCGAGGAAAGCTATTGAAACTAACAATAATGTGCATATATGTAAAAAAAATAAAAAATAGGTAGAGCGTATTTTAAGGCTTAGTTCTCACCCGGTCTGCAAACTCTGCCAATCACAGCTGAATGAAGCTGTAGTGTGTAAAAACAAGGGCAAGCTTCAGGACAAACGTCCCTCTCTACAGCAGAAAACAAAGCAGTCTAAGCTTTTCAGTAAGTTCATAGAGAAAAAGTCCTTTGCTTCATTGGTGGCTTTGGTTTATCTTCTGCAAACATCCTCATGTTTATTTTAGTTTGAGCAGTTTACAAGTAAAATTGTGTATGGAGCCTGTTTCAGGAGGACCGGCTTGGTGGCACCGACTAAAACAGATGTTAGGAGGGGGGGGGGTTCATCTTCTGGGGAGCATCAAATTAAAGTCTATGTCTTTATAGACACATTATCTCATTCAAGTTTTTTTACAGCCGCTCACCCGACCAACTTCACCTTCCCCTAACCGGGTGTGGTGCCAGGGATCCTATGGTGGTGCAGGGTGGAGTCGTTGCTGTTGCTGAGCGGCTTGGATGAGCGGCCCTGGAGAAAGCTGCAAGCGGCGATACCGGAGGACGAGCACTCAGACGAACGGGAGACGCACTGGTGTGAAAAAACTGGCCAACCCAAGAACATATAGGATTTTTTTTTTAATTTCATTTGTAAATACTTCACATTCCTTTCCCCTACATAATTCCTTTTCCCATACATAAAATGTAGAAACGGCATTTACTGCAGTAAGAGGCAATTTAGCAAAAGCAAATTGTGTTTCCTTCCCAGAAGACAATTGACCTGCCATAAGAAATTTTACACCTATTGAGTTTCAACTCTGTCACAAACAGACAGCAATGGTAGAAAAGAGTTAATCCTGATGTGACTTTATCTCCTGCGAACACCCTCCACAGGGCGTGGCTTCGATGAGTGACAAAACCCTCAGCCAACTCTCACAAGTTCTCCAGCTCCTCCATTGAACGCCTGCCCGTTTAGCGCCGCGTAGGGGCCCTGCTGAAGGGGGGCTGGCGGTCACGGCTCAGAGAATCAGAGCCAGCCAGCCGACAATCATGGCCATGCCCCCTATGGGAGCCGCCTTTCGAAGGCCAGGGTCCCCGGTCATGGCCTGGTGATACAGGGAGCCACAGAACATCCCCATGCCCGCTATCAGCAGGGTGCCAGCCTGTGTTGAGAGGGAGACGGATGTGAGACCCTGGACACATTTTTTTATCCGTTTGTATTAACTCATTGCAGATGTAGGTTTTCTTATGTAGAGATATCACTTAGTAGGACGTTGCCATCACCATAAGTAGTGGACCGATAAGGATAGTTCATTCTGAATTGGAGAATGTTCCCACAGGAGACACTGAGCCTGCAGTCAAACTCTCCAAAAGCTCTAACTAGATGTGACAGCCAAGACATCCTGATTGGATTGGCCACCACATGGATCACAACTAATCTGGCACGCATCTCCTTTTCAGTTTGTTGATTTTCCAATCAAATCTTTTGTGGTTAATGACTTTATATAACCTTCACACTTCCAATACTTGGCACTGCAGGCTCGCCATGTGCTGGGGATTCGATTAGTCTTGGTGTGATGAAGCCTGCACACACAAGAAGAACCCTTAGCCAAGGCTTTGTAATTCTTGCTTAAAGGAACTCTGGTTGTCTGAATGTGGGTAGTCTGGGCGGACAGGCAATGGCATGATGACTCCATCACACTGGTTACATTCAAGTGCATCCAGGCCTGAGAGTTTCTATTGGGCTTCCATACTCACCACAGCAGGCTTTTTAGAGTGGGCAGCGCCCAGCAGGGCCAGGCTGTGGTAGAAATGGTACTTGTTGGCAGTTTCAAATAGCTGGAGATACAGACACACAGAGCACTTAGAAAGATTCTGCTGAGAAAAGCAAGGACATGGCTACTACTGTACAGTGTAAATTGACTACATCACAGAATATATAGGGTAACATATTTCTATTTGTTTGTGTCGAAGTGACTAATGGGGACAAGTCTTTTTTGTCATTGATTGTATGGAGGGAGGCCGCAGCAGACAGCAGCCACTTAACAGGCTGCCAGATCTAAATTAGCGTCTGATATCAATATGGAAAGAACCCTACAGAGAAATAAAACCTTTATGTTTCGCTTGATTTGTTGTTTTGTCTAACCACGTCTGGCTGGGGAAAGTGTTCTGTATTCTTAAAGCACACGCTGCCATGTCTCTCATACAGCTGAGAAAGATTTCTCCTGTCAGAAAGTTGCCTACACGCTTGAGAGAGAAAAAAAAAAGTAAAATCATTGCAAAACTGCATATCAAGATTTAAAAGGTTATAAGAAACAAAAAAAAACTAATTTCCCAGTTTTCCCAGTAGGCCTATTGTGTACATACCACTCTCTGGTAGTCATCAGGGTCACTGTTTTTGAAACCTAAAGAGACAAATATGGAAGAGAACGTTAAAGTGACTTTCACAATCTAACACACTTATGCACTACTTTGGTAATCATTATTAATGGATCTCAAACCCCTTGCTTACACCAGCGGTTCTCAACAAGGGAGTTCTAGGAGAACCAAGTGTGGGTAGGAGCTATAAGAGACTATTCGGATCATGGATTTCCATTCCTAGACGTTCATCTTCTCATGTTTGAGTTGGGAATTTTGGTCTTAATCAAATCTAACAAAACAAAACATTTTCAGAGGGAAGCAAAACGTTATCAACGGGGGAGGTCTGTAACCTAATGTGCATCAATGTGCCTGAAACGAGAGGTAGCAGGGTCGGAGTACTCCTAATAAAACCTGCCGCCTCATAGACGCACTTTAAAAGGTCTGGCTACACCAGAAACAGCTGCATCCATTAACTATCGGGCTTACGCCATCTCTCACAACAGGAATCACCTTGATTACACAATTACGTATTTTGCTTAAAGCAACGCAATGTTTGGGGTTTCTTTTGAATGCCGAATAATTCGCAATGCCACGAAATATAATCCACCGGAATTTGTTTTGTTCAGTGTTATGCAGCTGCGTCGATACAGAAACATTACTTAAATTGGGATTTTTTTGAACGGAGGCTGGAATGGTAAGCGTTGACATTGCAGCCCTTTCGGGCTGTGTAACGTTGCATATCGTAATCGAGAGACCGGTGCGGGTAAAACTAATGATGGTGTCCTACCGTGAGCCCCGTACGCCCCCGCTGCCACTGCCGAAGCCCCTGACAGAGCCGCTAACCTTCGGACAACAACAGCAGCAGCCATTTTCACAGGGAAGCGGAGAGTGACAGCAATGGTGCCTTCACGGTCCTGTGAAGAATTCCTTCCTCTAAGAGCAGGGCTTTAGACTCTACGTTAAACCGTATATCAATCTCCGTGGGTCAAACTCTGGATGTCGAAAAGGAGATACGGGTTTTCTGTTTTCAGTGTTCAGTTGGGTTAGGATTAGGTGACAAAATTACTTAGTTAGGTTTAGAAAATACCCAACAGCCTGTAGTACAGGCTACGCGGTAACCAAACCAGTTAAGCAGATAATTGCAACTTAATCATGGGATATGTATATTATTGAGCTCACGAACGTTTTCATGCCTCAACTGTTTATTTTAGTTCAGTACAAGTTATTTCACAGGAGTTTTTTTTTTAAAAAGGCCTACAAAGAAAACAAAATGTATTTGATATTACCCCACTTTTTTGGTGAGCCCTTGAAGGCAGCATCCCTGAGAGACGAACCTACGTTAAAGCCAAGGTTTTCTGCATTGAGGCACATCCGTTATGTCACGCTACAGTTTCAACCCACAGGCAAATGTCATAACTCTACCAAATAGATCTGACACTGACACGATACTTCGGAAGTCCTGTGATAGCGTAGGCGTCCCACTTAGGCTCTGAGGCTGTTATCATGACACATGATAAAAGCCTCAGAGAACCTCTGGTCAGTGACTTTCAATGACCTAATTTGATATTGTAGAATACACTTTGCAACGAGGATAACAGATAAAATGAATAATATATATTGTAATTGTAATTTTATGCTACTTTTGTGGCTTAATTACGCTGCTCTCAGTGGCCAATTTCAATAAACGGAAAAAATGCCCATACTCGCTTTCACCTCTGGCAAATGGAACAAGAAAATCAGACAACTTTTCTTTTTTTTTACCCATCACTTATGCATTATTCATGGAAATGGCTGAATTGTACTCTTCTGCTGCTTTTGAATGAATTATTAATCTTTCTCCTGGCTTGAGAAAAGGGCCTCAATGCTGCCCTTTTTCCCCACCAAATTGCCACGTAACACAGAATAAGCTCAGTGGTGCGGATGGAGCATTAGTGTGCAGCACTTTACAATTTGCACTTGGACCATCACCAAACCGTAAACAATGGAGATTTCCACTGCATAGGTGTACTGATTATGATGTAACCCTTTAATGACAATATACATCCCTGCAGAGAGCCCACCAAAAGAGGGTGCTGTATCGCTTTCTGTCCGGCCTAGACTTGTGTGTGTGTGTGTGTGTGTGTGTGTGTGTGTGTGTGGAGGGGGAGTGGGGGACTTCCAATTATCATATTTAAATTACTCAGGGTCACACCGCATTACTGGCGAGCCACTAGACCACAGTTTCTGTCGAGTCTCGTCCTTAGCTGACTTTGACGCAGCGTTGACACAATGCGTACAATTAACACCTCTTAATGACCATGTAACTAATTAAAAGTAAGCCCTGTGAGTCACAAGCCCTCATCGTCAACTGAACTGAACCTGTGGCCGGCATGTCCCGATGTTTTTTGTGCATGTGGACTTTCCTTTGGGCAGGATTTGAAGCCCATCCTGCATCTTTGTGTTTTATGCAGAAGGAAGCTTGCTTATTGCTTGCTTATTTACGTATACAATCCACCATCCGAACCATCGCACACGCATAGACACGCACAGGTCCTTTTCATTCTGGCCTGTGGCAGATGGGACAGCGAGGGCAACAATGAAGGATGGCTTCACGGCTTGTTTTCCCAAACCAGCAGCAAATGATGTCCAAGTCCCGGCAGCCGTGTGCCGTGAGGTTCCTCAAAGAGTCAACATCCATCTCACTGCCGCCTCCCCTCTCGGGCATCCACACAGAAGAGTCTGCATGCATGTTTCTAATCCCCTGAGCCCCCCCTTCCCCTTCTCCTTCATACCTTTTCTGGTGGTGATCGAGCTGCCATCCAACAAAACATTTGAAAAACAGTCGTCGCCGGACGAGCAGAACATCACTTGCTTTAAACAACGACATGGAGTGAGCGGCCTCCTGTGAATTGGAACTGGTGGCTTGTCTTGCAACCGTCACATTGACATGACAGCTGCTGTGTATCATCCCGGTGGCACCTTTCCGTGGGAGCACGGCTATGGTGAGGGGTGACAGTGACAGATGCTTCCGAGGAATGCTCCCATTTTCCAGCTTTTAAAACCAGTGTATCTGACTTTCCTATCAGCTTAACAGGGGCCGATTGCCCAGGGCTGTTTTCAATATCCAATTCCAAAATCTTGTTCACTCTGTTGTAAGGTACGTCAGGTGGCAATGCCTCTTCGGGAATATAAGGGATTTTTTTAATGGATGCTATGCAAAGTGGAAAGCACCAGTCTGGTCTATATAAAAATAAACATTCTGCTTTTTTTTGGTGGGTTTGCAGGTAACAAGACAGATAGGAAGACCTCACAGGCATCCTAGTTATTTAAAGGACACTATACCAAATGTGAATCATGCATGGTCATACTGTTGTGAATGTCAGAAGTGTCATCCATCTCCTCCACTGTCACATGCTCTCATGTCTCCGAGTGGAAATGCAGCAGGGGAGCAGCTAAAATCAGGACGGCTCCATCCCACCGGGAATGAAATATCCTCTGTGTTGTGAAAATCCTCCAAAATCCTCAATTTACCTCTTTGCGTTTGACAGTTTGCAGCTTTTTACTGTCTTTTCCTCGCTTTGAGGAGCCGCATCTGCCGCAACTGCCAATTATCTATCCGATAGGGCGCTTTCATGTCTCCCGAGATGTGAAGTCACAAACGTACGGATTGTGCCCTTGTGTCGCAGCTTTTCATGCTTCAGCTCTGTCATTCATCGATGTCACTACGTCCCTTTCAGCTAAAGTAGGAAAGGATGAGAGGGAGAGGAAGGGAGGTTGACACACAGAGAGATGCCGGGCCTGTCAAGTGACATTTTGTCTGTACGTCCCGGCTATTGTGCGTTAGGGGTGATAACACCAGTCATTGCCACTACACTGGCTGGTAGAGTGGCACATACACTGGACAGCCCCAGGTACACACACACACACACACACACACACACACCAAAAATATATGCTTGCATTCTCATGTCAACACTTAAAAATATGTTTTTGTGGAGGTTTCCAGCAAAGTAGCTCTATTTCCTTCTTCTTCTGTTGATAGAAAGGCAGCTTGTTTCTTACTCAGGTTGTTTAAGCTCTGCACAACACAATCAAGGCACATTAGACTTATTATTAATCCCCTGAATAATATTCAAAGCCTCTCTCTTCTGGATGTCAGGTTGTTTGTCCCCAGCACTTTTTGCATGCTTATAAAAACAAGCAGTCGGCACTGCACAAGTATTTAATCTCAAATATGCAGACACGCTCATACGCACACACAAAGCTGCGGATTCAGCCGACTCCCCACGCTGAGTGAGCATAATTAGCACACTCGTTAAGCTCATCTGCATCTCTCTTCAAAGGAGATCGATGCAAATGGGTAGGATTTAGCCACGGGCGGCAATTAGGCCAAAAGATATCCGAGCTGGAGAAAGTCGGTTACAGTGAGGCAAAGTCGGCTTCATCGCTGGTAATAAATGCATTTTGTTCTTAGTGGAATCCAAAATGAATGCTTTCATTTACTCAATAGAGTTCTGTTTAATCCAGTTTGGTACCAGCCCTCCTGGTTATCACACAATCCTGGGCTTTAAGGTACAAGTGTTGGCTCTGCAGCCTTTATCCTGATATATCTCTGTGGCGTAGAACTCCATCGTTTTGGCAAAACACATCATTGAGTGGTGCAGCTGTATGTTCTTCTTTTATGACCATGAACGCACACTCTTTGTTGTATTTTAACTCAATCTCACGTACACCATCCTGCAATAATACAAACCAACTTCCTATAGCCTTAAAACTAGGAACAATCTAGATGTGATGGTAGTGTTCTGAATTGGAGTTTGTCTTCCAGCTCAAAGACCTGTGACACAGACACAGAACCCGCTGCAGTAGAAGAAGAGGTTTGCTAAAAGGGCATCTGGCGCTCAGAAACACTACCGCTTCTGTCCACAGGGACCGCCAAAAACAACATCATGTAATAGTTTCTCGTTACTTTAAGTAATTAAAACAACACAGAACAAACATCATATCCTTCCTTCACTATTGCCCCGTCCATTTATCACTTAATGCTTGTGTGAGTCAGAAAGTAAGATACATCGGTGCAGCGGATTAGCACACAAGCATCTTATTCAAAGGCGTCATACAACATGCTCTCAGATCGAGGCTTCATCCTCGGTTCTGCAGCAGCTCAGGTCATCCATCCCATTGACTCTACCTGGCTCATTTATCACGTCTTCCGGCTCCATCAGGCGGTTTTCACACTAATGAGTCCCCTCCTGAATGCTTGCTTTTCTACTACAAAAGCTGAATTTTGCACGTATTGAGCATGTAGACATCTAGAGCAAAATTCAAGGCTGGGACCAGGAAGGTGGAAGCATGGAAGTTTATAATATTATACGGCTTCAACAGTGCAGTCAGAAGAAACAAACATTGGTACTGTATGTTTCTGCAAATCGCAGATAGTTTGAAGGTTAAAGTTTTTGGTTTTGCTGGTTGGGTCCACTGTAAAAACCCATAGAAAACACTGTGCGCTTGTTTCTTGACTTTGTTAGGCTTGTTACATAGTGTCACATAATAAACACAGCCAAGAGCGGTTATTCATTCATACTAGTAATGCTGTTTTGGTTGTTACGTCACTTTGTTATTATTTCAACATAAACCGCGATCCTATTTCTAACTACAATGAAGAGGTGTTTGGTGATGGTGTAGTCAGTGGACACATAGCTGTATCAACACTTTCCAACAAAAACCAGGCGCTCCTCTGGCTCTACCAGAGTCGGGATGGAAACTCCACCGATCTCTCGCGATCTGGAGGGACTGAACACCGTTATTGTGTGGAGGTCCGAGGTCAATCGATGGGATGGGAACACGATGGGCGTAAGACTTTATCCGGTGTACTCCGTACCAGCAAATTTAAAAGGAAAGTATCATTTCATGGCTCCCCTTTCCTCCTGTAAACCAATTTATATCGACTTTTTTTTGGCTTCTTAGCTGGAGTTGCAGCTCTCTTTGGTTTAATTTGCCTCCACCCCAATGCAACGGAGATGAATAGCATTTGTGACGCTCTCAGCGTAGAATATTTCTTCTGCTGCATCGGGTTACTCTGGATAATCTGCACGTTCCACTTAAGATGAAGTCACGGTGTCCAACGATAGATTTCTGCTTGTAGTCTTGCAATAAGTAACTGTCCCGTTTTCAACACACCATCAAAACAAGTTCAAGTGATGTGATTCTTCACTACATTACTCTGTACATGCACATATATATATATATATATATATATATATATATATATATATATATATATATATATATATATATATATATATATATATATATATATGCCCACATAAAAAATGTTGCTACTAAGAGCTGATGATCATCATTGGTCCCGTGAACATTAAAAAGCTTTATGGCCCCTGGCATCAACTCACAAGTCATATTATCATCAGATCATATGTTATGATGATACACGGCCTTTAAAACAACAAATTCCTGTTTTTAAATAGGCTAAAACACTCCATGGAACTCAATGAGGTGTTGCATGATCCTTTTCTTTTTACATACTCATTTAAACAATTGCTACATAGCAATGTAGTGATTTGTGCAGCTTTTTTTCATTCCGTACAGGTGTGCCTCTACTTTTCCCATTCCTTTTGCAACCCAGTCTCACAGCTAAACGTATAATAGCTACGTTGTGGACCAACGTGGTATTCTCACGCTTTTGGGGAGAAAGCGCGACAATACAACGTTTTATTTGCAACTAGGTCACGTGACTATCAACTTTCCCTCAGATTAAAAAAAAAAATATTATTATAAAAATTTAGTTATTAAAGACTGTCGGTCTATTATCTGTGAAAAACACAACATTTTAAGAAAGCATCAGCATCTGTATGCATTTCGATGGCATTTCTAGAGAGAAGTATGCGTTATATTTTAATAATCTTCTATCAGAGAATGTAGAAGACCTTCCGTTTATTAGTTTCTAGTGACGTTGCAAGGCAATGTGAATGAATAGGCCAAAATAAAACGTAGTATTGTCACGATTTTGGGGAGAAAGCATGAGAATACCACGTTGCTCCACAACGCAGCTATTACACGTTTTGCTGTGAGACTGGGTTGTCCTTTTAATAGCTACTGCTCTATTCCTCAATGGTCATTAAAACTCCACAAAGGAATCTGTCAGCCATTATGCTCTGTTGTACAAATTGCATGTAGTATCATCCGCAGAACCTTGTATTTGTTTAATTATTACGTCGATCCTACTTTGTGCCGCTGCAACAAGCCGAGCTCCCCATAGGGACCATTGAGGTTCCATCTAATCACCTCATCTAATAATGCTGAAAAGTTCAAGTGTTCTACACATCGCGAGTAAATTGTTGCTCAAAGCCGAACGCCATCCGCCTGGAACAACGCCGCCGCTCGTGATGCCGTCGTTGGGATGTGTGTCATTCGGATACTGTTCCCAGGGGAGCAACTTTCTGCTTTTATTATGTTGATTTACATTCCGTTGTCTCCATTTCCGAACACAGCCGGCTGCAACAGAAACAAAAGGAATGTGAGCAGTGGGCGAATCAAATGGATCAAAAACAATTAGAGTCAGCCAAATGTGAGGCTGGGATTAGTCTGCCCAACAACCTGGAAAACGATGTTTCCTTCTGCTTATTACTCATAAAGTGTATGTGCTCAGAAACCCGCTAAAGTAGACGGGACAAATGAACCGGATCACACTAGTATGTGTATACTGCTGCTTATCTGTGTTACACAGCGACAGAGCGCGATGTTAAGGGACAGCGTTTACGCATGATAGGATTTTGTTGCAAGTCAGCTTTTGTTTCTGTTGTTTTCGTTATCCGTCCTGTTTTATTCCCTGGTTTAAATTCGATCCACTGTACTTGCCGTTGTTCTTCCTGCATTTAGGCTGAATTTCAATAGTCCTTTTTTGCTTAGGAAGGTTCCTAACTGAGTGAAACGACGCAGAAGTCGTGAAAGTGTGTACTATGATGAGCTGTTTGAATTCTCTAATGCTAAGGTCAGGAGCTTCAACGTTTCCCTACTTAGCCTCTGTGACATAGGAACCAATGGAGCATCCTTTAAGTAGTTAAACAGTGAAATATCATTCGGTCGTTGGACGAGAATTAACAAATAATTGATGTTGCAATCTTGTTAATAAAGTAATATTTTGAACCTCGTTGTTTATGTTGTCTGCACGGCTCAGCACTGTAACAACACATTGACTTCTTTTGAAGTCCATCTTTTTTGTTGTAGACTGACGTCACTGAAATGGGTCTCACGTTGCTATGTAGCTTAGTGAAGCTTCGTGAAAGTGGAGTCGGATTCACTAAATCCGGTTGTCTTTTCCACACTCCTCATGAATTTTCCTCACCATATTTCCTTGATGCCGTGAGGTTTTCCACAGAGGTCAAGGAAAAGTGGTTAGGAATTGAAGTTAATAGTAGGACATGTTTGTGACTATTCAAATCCAGCCCCAGTCTTTGGGGAAATGTGGATTATAACAAAGGTTCGATATGAAATAAGGTGGTTCAGATAATGACTGAATTTCGTTGTATCAATATCTTCAGATCTCAAAATTGTACTTTGGTGTGCACAGTATTATCAATACAACATTTTGTGATGTATTTGCAATGCTTAAAATTCCACATACGAATAAAGGGAAATGGTTTGATTTCAATCAAAAAGCCTAATATGAGCAAAATATCAGAGTAACCATATGATCAGTGTGATTGTCGGCCTATTGGGAATGAAGTTGTGTATTTCTTTTAGTTTGCAGTGATTAGTGTGTTGTGTTATTTTATCGTACCTTATTTTACCTGCATGCTTTTTGTGTGAGTTGTAAGGACTTATGTAAACTTCCTTTAGCTGACAAAATAACTCTATTGCTTCCACCTGGAAATACTTGATAATCAACTGGCGAACCAGGTGCAATGCGGAGTGTGGCTGATTGGTGGAGTTTAAAAGAGCTAACGACGGACGGACGCACGGAGGACGAGGAGAAGCACGGACGGAACGCAGAGAGGAATACGGACGGAACAGAGGATAATCTGGATAGGAGAAACTTTGGCCACCCAGAAGATTGGATTGTTCAAGATGGATATGTGACTGGTTAGAGGATTGTGATTTTAAGAGATAAACCGTCTCTACGATTTTAAGATATAACTTATTCCTACCTTTTATAAAACTATTTTTATAGATATATCCCTTGTGGTCTCTGTGTCCTCCGGCGTACCGCTATAAGAGAGGGTCCATACGGCTGACATGATGAGTCCAACTTTAATTATGCAAGACTTGTGTGTGAATGTGAGCAAAACATGTGTGAGCCATACAAGAAAACGAGGTCTCCATCCTTCTTTAAAATAAGCACATTTTCCTTCTAGCTAACTTTCTCCTGGACATAAATAACACATCAGTGTCTCACCAGGATCCCCCACTTTACACACACACACACTGCATACAGTCACAGCCCCAACTACAGTCAGGGCTTGCACCTATTACTGTTTTGTGCATATATGATCACAAGGCCGTGAACCAAAGGTTTCCGGGGCACAGGAAGTAATGAAAAATGCAGAGCCACACTGTGCTTCTCGCTTTCTTTGTAGGTCACTGCTCACAGCTATTATCAATGGGACGTGTGGCTCTGCAATTAGCACTGGCCGGTCTGTGGACATGGGGACCACAGCTTAAAAGCAGATTCCACTCTAGATAATGCATTTGTATCTGGTAGTGGGTGGATGCTGAGTTCTAAGGACAGAATGGGGCGAGGTGGGTATTGTCTTACGGTGGGAACCAATGCAAGTTTAGCATTAATCTGACAGTCTACCCGCTGCTGCAGATCAGAGGAAAGGGAAACGATCCGTGACCTCAAGGGGCTGGAGGCTTGCTGAGCAGCGCAGATATGAGAAAACAGGGAGGCGGGCGAGCAGTAACCATGCAAGGTATGGGAGGTCTGAGTGAGCATGGGAAATGGTTTGAGGGTCTAAAGGGTTTGGGAGCGTGGTGGGGAAAACTGGTTCACATGCCGGATGGCGGGGAAAGAACAGGATTACTGCGACGTGGCACGCGGATGTCCAAATAGAGAAAGGCAAGCTGGTGCAGGAGGGGGAGGAAACCACTGCGAGTGCACTGGGCGATACAACGTTGATGTGAGAGGAGTGGAAAGCAGTGGCTTTATAGGGGAGTTGTCCATCATCGTAACAGTTTTATATATTTTTGGGTAATGTGATACATTTGGTTTAAGCTGTGATTAGAGCGTGCTGTGTTGAGACCTACTTGCTGACCAACATTTTTGTTTTTAGAGGCTGCGGCATGAATGGAAGCGGTGCAAACCAACTCATGCTAGCTTGCCGGAATCAGACCCTTAATTTTTCAACTCGAGCTCTGTTGGTAACCACAAATTTCTCCTTCACGACACTCCCAGATTATGCATATTCACATTTGGTGGTTCAAAAATTTTGAGGGATAAAAAATGATTGAATTCAGCACCAAATCTGTGTAAAAAGTTACATAATGCATGCTACAAAAGTAAGGAGAGGAATGGCCATCATAGTCTTAATTTCAGCATTCAGTTAAAAAATGAATAGGCTTCCGATAACCATTATGTTTGTTTTATGGTTCTGTAACAGACAGAACCAAGTTCCTGTTTAAGTTCCTGACCTTGATGTGATTTTCACCACGTCTTTGTGGCATTTACAGTTGACTTGCTACCTCCCCCTAAAGATCCCATCACCCCAAATAAAAAGACAAAAATGTGTCAATCTCTCACAGATGAATTCATCTTTAGATTCAATTTGACCTTCAATTTATTAACGATTAAGCAGTTGAGTTATTCTGCAGCACCGACTGTCTCTGATGAATGTCCAATTTCCCCTTCTCTACTCTGTCTTAGTTTCCATTGACTCCCGAGCACTTCATTGCTCCTCTGTGTTCACCAGCTAGGCGCTAACTTTCTCTCTCTTTAATCAATAAAAGCATTATTGACCGTGGATGAAATGCGTCAATGTGCCTTAATCAGTACAGGTTTATCTGACTGCAGGAAGAGAAGGACACCAGCAGCACTGTCAGACACAAAGAGCAGAGCTTCCCGCGCTGGGACCTGGCCGGGTATGTGATCACCCGGAGAGCACTAATGTACTATTCTGTTGTTTGGTAATAAAGCACGCTTTCATTATCACATTACAGCAAGGCTTACACCTCAGGGTGACTGACAACCGATAGCTATGTTTACTGCTAAGTGCCATTAACGCTCCATTGAACTACATAATGTTTAAGCCATCATTCTGTCGCGTGCTTGAGTCGCACGCCACATTCTCAGTGTAGTTGCCTCTTCGACCCACATGAAACACTGTTCCAAGACGTTATTGACCTCGAAAAACACGAGGCTCACACATAAATCCAACCGCACATTGGATAAGTGAGTATGTGAGCGACAGAACAGGACGCCTGAAGGGTAAGAGAGCTGGAGAAAAGGGGAGAAAGCGATGTCGGATGTGCAGCGGATACGGAGCCGGAGGCAGATGCCACGGTGTTGGGCAGGAAGGTAGGAAGAGGGACGAAGGAACGAGAGAGGAGAATAAATGCAAAGCTACAGGGAAGTCAAGAAAGATTACCAGTGATGAAGTTCAAAGTGAAGAAGGGTAAATCGTGTGTAAGGAACTCCGACAGAGTGCGATGTTTAAGAGGTTTAAAGGTGCAAGGGTGAGAACAGGGGAACAGAGTGCGAGTACGAGGTGCGACTCCCGGTGTCGCACTGCATGAGTGGGGAGCATTTGAAGGACACTCATGGGAGGAGACGTAGCACATTTCATTAAAAGAGCATTTATTGTTCCTCTGCCTCCCCTGGCAAGCTAGCGTCGGACTGGGCTAAAGCAGTTCCTTTCCCCCCAAACCGCTTTGTGAATTAGAAGCCCCTGTCATCCATGAGCTGCACTTCGTTCTCAGCACATAGGTGAGTGTTGACAAAACCTAAAATGAGTCATAAAACATGAACAAAAGGGTTTCGCTTTGATATTCAATTTTTAATCTCTCACACTGCAAACAGGAGGGATTGGCGGTGGCACGCTCAATAGGTCAGGTTGCAGGGAAAGTAAATTAGGCGGAGAGAAAATGGTCTTTCTGAACACTGCAGGTGCTTTAGAGAGAAAGGTTAATGGCTTTATGAGATTGCAATGACATATTATTGCAAACACCCCCAAGCAAACAAATGATTTGATTGCCGTATCGCAGGTTGCAGCGGTTGTGGCGGCCTGTTGTTAATGGAAAAATTAAAGCCATATGCATATGTGTGGTAATTGCGTACAGCTGCATGGACATGTGTAAGTACATGCGTGTTTTCGTTTGTACTCGCATATACGAGTATGCATGTGTGAGTGTTAACACATTTCCCACTTTCCCTCGTTCTCTTCCAATGGAGAAATGCCATAGCCGTAAGCGGCTGAGTCTGCAGGGGCCCAGCACCCTGGGGCCACATTAAAGGGCCTTTGGTCGCTTATGCGTAAAGCTGCACCAATCAAGTACGGCCCACCAGAATGTGCTTCTCGAGGCCCGAAAACATACATAAACACTGCAGAGGATTTCGCTACAGACCTGCAGCTCCCCCCGGGGCTCCCCAGTGGCAAACCAACCTCAAACACAACACACCTCACGACAGGGAGTGGATGAGTGTGTGTTTCCTCGTTGCCAAGGGAGTGCAAAAGGGACTGCGAGCGTCGTCTCACATGTGTTTGCCGCCGACTATCATTGCAGTCAGTAAAAACCCACAGGGTGTGTGTGTGTGTGTGTGTGTGTGTGTGTGTGTGTGTGTGTGTGTGTGTGTGTGTGTGTGTGTGTGTGTGTGTGTGTGTGTACGTCTTGGTTTTAGGCTCGGTTGTGAGGTCTCCCTGGTGGGCCATTACCTCTGACACTTGTCAAGGGTCTATCAAGTGTAGGACATCAACACCCCCCCTGTACATGAAGACACACGCAGATCCGCCACACGCGCTCACTTTGTCCCGATGTTATCACAGAGGGGAGAGACAATTTTCCGAGATCACGGCCCCAAAGCGGTCTTTCTCTCCCCTCGCTCTCCTCCCTCAGGTAGCTGGATGTGTCCGGAGGTAAAGAGCCCAACGAGCCGACGCCATGTTCTGGCTGATGGACGACAGGCTGGCTCCCCACATGAGCGGAGAAGCAGCACTTTCCCTGCCTGTGGGGTTTATCCGAGGAAGTGAAAAAACACAACGGCAGTAAATCTTCTCCACAATGAGATCTGGATGCATGCCTGAAAGCGCACGGCATAATTTGGAAATGACTGTTGGGTGGCGCTCGTTATACATGGTGCTTAAGTGTCTGCAGGTTGCAGCATGAAAACAAGCAAAGATGGAGAATAATTCAAAGTTGTTTTAGTTTTTTTATCCTGTGAGAAGGTAATAAGTGGGGAGCAGCTGCTGCCACCACAGTCTTTATCATTTGCATTGATGAGATCAGGGACTCCATGCCGGATGTTAGCTGCTTATTATCCCGTACTGTAAAACGTAAAATAAACAAATTTATAAAGTCCCACCCGCACCCCCTGAAAAAAAAGAATTATACCACGTATTGCTGATTAGTGAGTACATATCCCAATGTTTTTGTATATTATATCATGTTTTATCTCCTGTGGTATCACTATTAAGCTCATTTAATACCCTGTTTGGCCCTAGAAATACTGCTGTGATATTTACCCAATATGTTGAGCCTCCTATAGGGATTAGCCACGCAGGCAGAAATAGAGATTTACATGTTCTCTGAGTTGAAAGGGTAAACCACATAGGATGGAGGGAAGCGTATGAGTTAAATATCAATGGAGGAGCTCTTAAGCTGGTTGGCTGAATGATAAAGGGACGGAGGTTAAGGAGATATGCGGCCTGGAAGAATGCACGAGGGGGGAAAAATGGGCGAGTATCCCTTTAATATCGCCTGACGTCATGGTGATGCAGATCTGTCCGGCTAGCGGAGGAGAGGAAGAGGAGGAGGAGAGAGGGATGCCGAAATGAAACTTCTGCTCAGCACTCATTTTCCACATCTCTGAGCAGGAGAAGATGGAGAGCGAACCCTCACCTGTTTCCACCGCCGCTGGACCTGAGCGCTTTCTGTCATCGCGATAAAACTGACGCGAACGCGACGCATCCTTTTTTTCTGTTCTTTTTTTCTTCAACAGCAGAAAAGCGACCATATTGAGGTCAGAGGAAAGCGTTGCCGGGGCGACCGGCTTGCTGGGGAGGACACTGCGGCGCGCGTCACACGCCGGGGAAACGAGCTCGCGCACGTACGTGTGCGCGCCGGAGCCAGCCGAGGCGGTCACGGGCAGCCACACGGCAGCAGCAGCAGCAGCGGCAGCTTTTCGCACGAGACTACCGGAAGACCGAGCAGTCTGTGCCCGCGCCGTTACGGGGGACAAGTTGGAGCAAGCCGCGGCTCGCACCGGGACTCGGACCGGCGCCCTGCGGTGTCCGGAGGTCTCGTTGAGGGGATTTACTGAGGATTTATCGACGACGTCCCAGAAAATAGCTCAAGAACTGAGAAGCTGCGACCGCCGGTCAGCACAGGTGACGCTTCCCGGCTCGCAAATCTGCCGAGACCCCCGCGGACACAAGTTCCGTCGGGCTTATTCGTGTCGTGTTTAGGGCCTCGACCCCCAAAAACAGCCGTTCCTCCGGAGGCAAAGCGGATCGTGGGCCGGTAAATGACTTGATAACAGTCCGTGCCGGAGGAGAGCGCGCCCGCTCGGATGGGGAGTCACACCGAGCCGCTGTGCCGCCGCGTGGTGCCGGAGAACAGCCCTTCATCCTAGACCCCCGGTGTCCACTGCCCCCCCCGTGTCCGGGCATGAAGTCCCACCTGCTGGCCCGGCTGGAGTGATCGAGATAGTGCTGTCGGGGAGACGGCGGGTGGGGGGTGGGGGGTTCAGGTGGAGGGGGTAGGAGTGAGATTTTTAAAGGGGGTGTTCTTTTTTTTTTTTTTTTTTTTTTTTTCAACGAGCAAGTAGGCTGGAAATTGACCACCGGTGGAGGAAGGTCTGGTGAAGAAGAGGAGGAGGAGGAATCATCAGTGGGAATCTGGCAGCCCTCAAGCAGCAGGATCCCAATCTAACAGGTATGAGCTGAGGTTGTTTCCTGTGCATTGTACGAGAGCATTGCACGAAATGTGTTTTTCAAACCTATAAAAATACAATGATGAAATGAGAGATCACAATAATGAATAATTGGGCTAAAAAGAGGATTTATGTCAACAAACATTTTTAATGTATTTTCTGTCTAGACATAAATTTAAAAAAGAAGGAAAAGACAAAAAAGGAGACACATAATGTCAACAGGCGGAAAAAAACCCATTTGCAGTTATCCAACATGTAAGCAAGGAATAACTTGCATCCTGCACTTGAGCAGGTTTTGGTCCACGTGTGTGATTCTGCAGCATTTCTTTCTGCGTCTTGTATGGATGATGTGTTCTTGCTGGTCTGCCGATGTCAAACCTGTTGAGAGCCGCGCTGCTCCTTCACGGCAGCAGAGCCGTGTCGTCTCTCTAACGAGGACCTGGACTCAGAGCTCCTCTGGTGGAATGACGGAAAAACCGAGGCTGCCGTTCACTCAGGCCAGGCTCGCCGCTCGGCCCTCGTCCTCCTCCTCCTTCGCATGCACAATGTGAAGCTTATTAATCATCTCGCTGAGATGGCAACAGTGCCAGATAAGTGAGGGCGCATATGGCGATCATTGTGCACTTCTTGGACAGTGTATCGTCTGGAATGGCAGTGAAAGGGACTTGGAATGGACGGCTAATTTTACAAGGCAACCGGCATGTGTCGCTGACAGATGTTTGAAACGATGCTCACACACAAAGGTCCCTATTCAAAAGTTAAATCATCCTTCAACTCAAAATGAGCATAGCTTCATATTCTGAAGACCCAGGAAACTCCAAGGCGATTAGAACATATTCCCTTAAATGCTCCCCTCTATACACACACGCACACACACACAAATATAGATGCACACACACACAGCACGAAGAATGGGGTGCATTTATATGCGGGCGGGGGTTGTGGAGCATTGGGCCTGTGAGATGATAGGATTCAGCCGGGACAAGAAGACCTCTGTCCTTATCTGCGGCGATGAGAAAAGGAAGGCAGCTCCGCTCAGCCCGGCTTCTCCCCTCGGTTTTAGGCAGCTAGTCTGCCCCAGATATGGACATCTCATCTTTTAATGGAGGCGGAGGAGGAGGGTTTGGGGGCGGGGGGGGGGGGGGGGGCCTGTCCCTGTGCTAATTAGATGTTGTCAAAGACGGGTTGCTGTTTATCTCGACGCCCGCCGGCTGTAAACTTTGCACACCTGTGGAAGACATTTAAGGAGGATAAGGTGACCCGCTCATGCATTGTAGGGAGGGATTGGAGGTATCTGGGCGAGGATGGAGGGGGGGGTGCGGCGGTGCAACTTGTGTACAAATTCACTTTGGCTTTGCGGCTGATTCACAATGCGCTCTCAGAAAGTCAAAAACTGGGCGGCCTTCTCCAGGAGGCCTGCACACGCCGCTCTGTGTGTGCGAGCATCCTGCACTCGTTCCTTTTTCTGTGAGTCCCGAGCAAATGCATGCAAGACCCCCCCCGCGGACATCGCTCAGCGCCATCCATCCTGGGCAAGGAGCAGCGAAGCCGGAGGCAGACGGGGGCCCGAGCATTTAGAGCGCGTTGTCGGCTAGATGGATGGCTCCTAGCGCGGGTCGCTAAGCAGTCAACAGATGCAGGCGCGTGCTGTGACAGGGTGGCTTGGAATAGTCATTGCAATCTCACTTTAAAACAGCCCTGTCTGTTTGCTGCTAATTTTATCCCTCACTATTTATAGTTTTTAACTGCAGATGAATTGCTGACGGCCGGTTCTGCGGTGCGTTACAGTGTCCTCTGACGGCCGAGACGGCAGCGGTGGCCGCTAATGTCAGTTGAGGGATGTCATCTGTGAGGGGAAAAACCCCAATTCTTTGGCATTATGGCAGCTGACATGTTGACTGGAGAGCTGGGGACTCATCTGATGAACGCCGGTGGAATGAAATGTTTTGTTCAGTTCAAGTCAGTGTGAATTAGTGAGAAATGGTTCCTGTCACTTCTGTTAGTGAAGCAGAATAAGGAAACGGGGGTTGGATGTGTGCCAGCCACTGCTTTGAAGGCAGAGAAATGCACTTAATTACCCAACAACCAATATGTCTTTCATAGTCGTGCAACCGTGGTCTAATATTTTGCCTAAAAGTGTGTGACATGTACTTGGTGTTGTAACTGCATCTGCGTTACCGAGCACAAAACCAAGCTGATTGAATAAAACGGCTCCACAACGGATGCTATTTATTAATTTTTTTATAGACCTCTCGTTCTCCCCACGCAACCGCCCATGTGTTCGGGATCACCAGTGGGCCGCCACTCTTGGTGTTGACTTTTGGACGGCATGCTTTTGCACAACTCCTTTTCGTGCCTTCATTCCTCGTTCGTGTATTAATTTGTTTCTCTTCTCCATCCATTTGTAGCTGACTCATTCATTTGGTTCAAAGGGAGACCGGCTGTTTTCTTTCCCTTTTTCTTCTGAGAAAAGGAGTGTGTGTATGTTGTTTCGTTGCTATGGCAGCCTCTTTTTGGAAGGATAAACCCCTTTAAACCTGAAGCTTTGGTTTGGCTTTCAGTGGCTTGTATGTGTGCTCCCACATTTGTCAGTGTGTATTAAAGATAGAAAATTAATCAAGAGCCAGCTGACATTACCATATCGACTGCTGCAATGTCCAAATTGCTGCCTGCTGCATTTTTCCCCCATATGATAAAGCCCAGTAAAGCGTGTTCTCTGGTGCTGTGCACAATTCTGACATGAAATCGTTACACCCAAATGTTTTATTCCAATGAAAAATAAGCAAACCTAAGCAGACGGATAGGCATATCTTATTTACTCCAATTATTTTGCCGCGAGGAAATAAGGCAAAAGTTAATACTGTGCAGTAACTTTTGCATAGGCCCTTCAATCCTGGAAATTACTGAACGAGTAAAAGCAAGAGATGAAATGATATATATCGGCACTTCTCTCAGAGTACCGGTCTCCCACAGCCCCCCCTCCCCCCCACCCCCACCCACCGTGGCTCATCTCCCTCTCCTTTGTATCAGCCTGTTGAATGAGATCCCTGCTCTCTGGGGTGCAGATGGAGACAAGGGGTTGAAGCCATTACTCCTCTGAGCTTTGGTTATCTTCCTTCTTCTTACTATGAGAAAATGTTCCGCTCTTTCGTTTGTGTGTCACGTCTCATGTCTTTCCCACACGGACTCTCCCACTGTTCTCCTCCCGTTTGCCTTCAAACCCACATGGCTGAAGTCAACCTGCTGGCCCCTGCGGGCTCATCAAGGTTGGATCAAGGTCGAACGCTCCCTGATACATTTTTATCTAAAAAAAAAAGGAAAAGGTTACTTCTTGAGTCACGAGCCAACAGCGGTGGCAACCTTCGAGTTGCCACTCCTCCCCACGTCTCGCTGGGACCAGGCCGACCACCGGCCGACCACCGGCCAAGATCAATGAACATGAACTCCTCTTTTCTTCAAAGAGATAAAGGCCAAGATCAGACCTGCGGTGCAGGTGGTTGGTCACAGCTTCACATTCCCTCACACAATAGAAAATCTCAAGCCTGCGCGCTGTTGGGTCGGGTCCTGCATAGAAAGTACGATACAGATTTGATGGAATCAACGGCACTGGAGTCAGCATCAGCCGGGATTAAATACATCCTGCTTCCCGGCCAATCAGATTGACTGACGGTCGGAATCCGTGTTGCTCCGAGCAGAGCAGCTGATCCCTCTGGCAACCTGAGAGCCCCCCCTCGCTGTATTTCTCAGGCGCAACCATGGGAACGGTACCTGTGTGCTTTGTTTTTGTCCTCAATACCCCTTTGCAATCCCTTTTATATCCCGGGGTTTAATACAGGAATTTTATATCAACATTTGGCGATTAGTGTTTATAGAATATCCTTTTTTTTATTGGTGTGTGTGTGTGTGTGTGTCCCAATCCCTTCGTGTTATTCAGTCTCGTGCGGGTCATCTTTGCTCTGGAAGCACGTGCCACTGGTTACATCCGGCCATCGATGAGACTCAGGGAAGTGGAGTGAGTTATGGTATTGACAGCATCTCAAGGTCAGGAGTGGCCACATCCCCCCCCACCCCCCGCCCCCCCTCCTGTGGGGGCTCCACAGCAAACCCATCAGCATCGCAAGCGGATGCAGGCAGGCAGTCAGGGACGCTGGCTGCTATGTACCTGCCCTCTTACCCCGGACACAAACAGAGAGAGGAGGAGGACACGATGTGCTCTGAAAGTCAAGTGTGTCACAAGCGGAGGTCAAAACCTGGAGAGGCAACAGGAGGCCGTTTGAGAAAAGCGAGCTGTGAAGGAGCACAATGTACACCAGAGAGAGAGAGAGAAGAATGCCACAACATCACAAAACCACCGTCTCTGTTTTGCTCTCTCAACATCTGCTGAATGCAACCTCTTCCCCGCCGTTGCGCACACATTAGTATTGGCTGACACACCAGCACACATATTAGTATGAGCTGTCAGCGGAAGCCCTAACAACTGGCTGGAGAAAAACCCGCTGAATGGCAACGCTGGCGAAAGCAGGCTGCAGCAGCGTCGGCCAACGAGCTAAAGTGTTATCACCGCGTCTGCACAGCATAATGACGAGGATTGTTATAAAACACACACTAGCGCCGCTGCTTGTGTGTGTGTCGCTGCTTCAGTCCAACGAAATGAGCCGCCGCGGGGGCGTAGTCCGGCGACGCATTCTCCCGGAACTTGATGTCCGACCGTTGCATAAGTGGCGGTGGGTGGAAGACGTAGCGCGGTCAGCAACATAGCCCCCCGCCTCCTCTGCCGCCGCGACATTTGTCGCGAAGGCGCTGATGTGTTGAGCAACACCCGCTCCGACCGCCTCTGGCGTCCAGCTCCAGTTGATGCATTGTAGGGGCTGCCGGGGTTTTGGCAAACGCTAATGAAAAGAATAGGCCCACGTAGTGAATTAGGATGTCTCTTTCCTGACAGCCCATTCCTAGTTCCTGGTTTTAGTTGTGTGTGTGTGTGTGTGTGTGTGTGTGTGTGTGTGTGTGTGTGTGAGAGTGAGTGTGTGTGTGAGAGAGAGAGCTGGTTAGGTACAAAGGCAGAGGCGTGACAGTGATGAATGAGCACCAGAATGGCAGTGTTACACTTTTGCGCTGGCTGATGCCAAGTAGGCAATGATCGTCGCAGTTATTGTCCCAATCAGCAAAGAAAACAGGAAGCTTCTGGATGATCAGGGACACACGCGTGTCCACACAGACACGCGCACACAACAGCGAGAGCTCTCGCCTTTGGTTACATACACAGCAAATGTCTTAAAAAAGAAACACCGTACTCCTGTCTCCTTGGCTTTTCTTTAACTAAAGGCACTTTCTTTTTTGTTATTCTCTCAATATTTAAGGATGCGACATGTGTGTCCTCCATCCTTCATGAAAAACAATGCGCGTTGGTTGAATCATTCATCCGTGGCTCTTCGCACTGTCTCTCAAGGCTGAAGCAATTCTTCTGCTGACAAATAGTAGTAGGAGAGTGGGGCTAAATTCCAATCTGTGTGGATCACTCCTGGGACAAACACCCTGGACGCACAGCCTTTTTTTCCGTGGACTACACTTGCACAGGTAGCAGCTCACGGCACCGGGGACATAAATGTCAGTGGTCTAACTCGTGCCAGGCTTTATTGAGTGCACTTATCTGCCAGCCTCAGGCTACAGTATCTTGGTGAAAATGACTCATCTTCCCCTCGCAGTGCCCTTCACATGTCCCTTCTCTCTGAAATGTACAGAAGGAGTAAGAAAGAGGGCTTTTGGGGATATTTCCTGTAAGATTTTAGCAGCCCAGAGTGATCACAAGGGGAATATAGAAGATGCGGAAAAGAAGCGTGCGTTACACATTTAAAAGGGGCCGTAATGTATAGGTGGACTGTAAAAGGAGGGAAGGAGGAAGAACGCCTCCAAATCAGCCCAGAGTGGGAGCTTGGTCACGTGCCAGTGCTAACTGCTAATGAGTGGCCGGGATACGTGTTAACGTGTCTCACGGTCGGATGGCGGGATGTGGTCGGGTGGGGTTGTTTTCTGCAAAGATAAAACCATGGGAAGAAAGCAACCGGAGCTCCCCCGGTGCCCACGTGAAACAATTTCTTTCCGTTTGGGCTTTAACTCCAGGGACTTGGAAATAAAGAAGGGGAATAGGAGAAGTGGGCGGCGATTTTTGAAGGCTGCAAGTCAGCAGGATTTTTCTGGCCCTGTTTCTTTCGCTGCTTCTCTCTCTCTCCCTCTCCCCCCTCTGCTTTTGTGGGGAATAAACACATTTCAAAGGATGAGCTCCGGTCCTCTCACTGGAGAATGTGCTTTACATTCTGGAAGCCAGGGCAGCTGCAAGCGTATTTTGTAAGTACGCTGGATGAACGCGGGCTGAGCGTATATTCTAGCTTTTGAGAATCGAATATCTGAGTTGTATTACCGAAGGTCCCTAAAAGACCAGAATTGGAATCGCTTTCTCGACATGTTGCACCGCTCGGACAAATGTGAGGAGGTGCAACGAAATTCTAGTGGGTGAGCTGATCAACAAAACTACAAATGGTATTGAATTGGCCCATTTAGTTAAGCACACAGGGGAATCGACCCCCCCCACACTTGGCTCCACATCCTGCCAAATTCCGTCCCCTAACCTTCCCCCATTTGCGCCCATCCATCCCCCCTTTTCTTCGTTGCCACCGGTGGCTCTGGCCAGCCACTGGCCTCTCCATTTCCCCACTCTCCACTTAATTAACACATTGATCAAGATGCTCATAAATTAGTCCTCCGAAGATGTCCTCGTAGAGCACTCCTTCTCTCACACCCCTTCACCTCATTGGCCACGCTGTTCCTCCCCGGTCCCTGAGCCCGCCCAGGCATCCGCGGTGTCATCATCTGTGGCCAAACTGATTTTTTGCTCCAAATTTCAGCCCATTAAGCTGATCATAGATTTGCAGCAAAAGCTGGAGAGCGTAAAAGGAGGAATTAAGGCAAGTAGGGAGCAGGGAGTTGGCGGTCAAGGCTGCTCTCGTACAACCCCTCAATTCATTAGATTCACATTGCTCAACCTTTTCATGGCGCCCCCCTTGTGTCTTTAAATGTTTCCCCCTTCCTTCCGTCTCTCTCTCTTTTGCTCTCGGTCTGACCTGTCCAGAGCTGCTTGTTGGCTGCCCGCTCAAAGACTTTGCCCAATTAGGAGGCTCTCAGACTTCATTACAACCCCCTCCTCGTTGTTCCTGCCTCTTTTGTCTTGTTCCGGTTTACATTGCTTGTAGCCCCTTCACAATTTCCGCCATATTTCCCCCTTGTGAAATGTGTGAATAAACTCCCTCCGTTCTATTTAACCCCCTTGTTCCAGGCGGCCTGACTGAAGGCTTGCCTCAGTGATTCACTCATATCTTCAGGTCTCCAGAGTGAGGGATTGAAATATTAGCTTGGCCAGAACCTTCGGGTCTGGAAGTCCTTCAAATATAGAATGCTTTGGCAAACTGCCGAGGGGAATGCACACAGGAGACAAATATTTTCCTTTTAAGAGCGTAGCGATGAGAGCTTTGTCACAATAAAACTTACCAGGGTTGGCGCCAGTGTGGCAGAGGGGGAAAAACACTTACCCACCATCACTGCGCAGAGCTGGGTTCGCTTCTCGGCCGTGTTGCCTCAACACCGTTGGCGGGTACCGATTAGGAGGGAAGCCAGTCAGCAGTTTCTCTGCTGCACTACGGTAGTGGGGGCTCCACAAGGGCCTCTGTCGGGGAGGGGGGGGGGTGTCTTCGGCCAAATGAAAGCCGTTATTTCAGTGTGTCTTTGGGAGGTGGATGGACACGCTGTGGCGCTGTGCGGGGTCACTCTCCTGGTTTGCTTTTCTGCTTTTCTCTGTTGACGTCATTGGACGCTGACGGAGATTCAGTGGGGTAACGATAGCTTTGGCCTTGATGCATTCGCCGTACTGTGGGATGTGGTGTTTTTTTTTTTTACGGTGCTTTAACAAGCTAGTTGTGTTGCTCTGCGGCGCAGACACAACTCTAACGCACTCAGCTCACTTTGTGCATACTGTATGCTTGGTCCTTGCCCAAAATCCCCAAAACGTCCAGATAACGGATGATGATCCTTAGTTAGTTGAGGAAGCACTTGATTTAATATGTAGCAGAGCACTCATTTTAAAAGTCAATATTGCTGACGATTATGCTCGTGTAACTGTGGCAGCCAAAATCGTGATAGCCATTAAAATGTGGTTTATTGTGCAGCCGTAACCAAGGGCGCCCACCTCAAGCCAACAGATAGGTGCGTTTTTGGTGGTGCCGCCATTTTGCATGTTTGTAGTGTTTGATATGCCTTGTAACCTTGACAAGTGACACTTCTGTTCTTTCTGTAAGGAGAGCTCCCACAAAAGTAATACAAAAAAACGATAGCGCTAGAATGATCCCTTGTGGCCTTGTGCAAATAAGAAAGAGGCAAGGACAGTGAAGATTCAAAGGGACATAATGCCTGCAGGGCTAAGGAGAGCTAAGCAAGTCCGCAGGGTGGGGTGGGGGGTGGATTCCTTTCTGCTCATGGGGTCGCCTACTGTTGCTAAGGCTGGAGGGAAAGGATTCTGCAGAAGATGTTATTGCCATGTGTGACTCGAGCGGGCTCAGCCGCTGGGTCGTCCATCCATCTCTCTGTATGCATGATGCAAGGACATAAAAGATCCATAGGGGAGGGGGGGGGCAAAAAATGTTTAGTGGAAGAGAGAGTCTTCATTGTTGTTCCAGCACATTGTGTT
The DNA here is from genome assembly GCF_964276395.1 of Gasterosteus aculeatus. Lineage (NCBI taxonomy): Eukaryota > Metazoa > Chordata > Actinopteri > Perciformes > Gasterosteidae > Gasterosteus > Gasterosteus aculeatus. The sequence goes on along the minus strand of NC_135694.1, from coordinate 9,975,252 downwards.
GGACTGCAGACTTCTGGTGAGTAGCTCCCAACGTTTGCCCACATGTAAACACGCAAGGACACACACATGCAGGTTTACTCGCCTCGAGCATATTTCGCTGTAGCTGTCACTGCAGTATGAGGGTTACTGTGTTTTAGGGAATAATCTGATCTGCCAAGTGCCCTCTCTAGCTCACTAGTCTATTCTGTCCAGCAGTTATAATTACATTTACTCTCGTCGAAGCCAGACTTCAAGGTCAGTCATCACCGACGGGGATTTAGAGTCAGAGCTGAGGAGAGGACAAGTTAAACATTGTGGTTTTATGCATTAGAGTAAAATGATTCCCGTGGGTTCTGCATGTGAAGGTCAGTGATAACACTATCATGTTATAGTGGGGATGGGTGGAGATATCCAACAGCACCTTGACTCTATCCTCTGTGTGACGGAGTCGTCAGCGATTAGCCTACCCGTCACCCCGTCTGTCAGCCTGTTTGTATGCGTAACTTTATCCTATTTACAATTAGTGTTTGCTAGGACTTTGACACTACTCATCAGCGCCTTTACATGAGGCTTATATTTTACTGTTTATAAAAATAAAATACTCAACATCAAAGCATAGCACTTCAGATTTACGGATGCCGATTCAAACTCCCATGTGTAGCATTAAGCATAGTTCTGTTAAATGAATGCAGTTAAATTACAGTGCACGTTGGGATACGTCCAACATCAGTTGTAGTGGGATTCAGCCAGAAAGCAATGTGGTACCCAATTAAATATCACTGTCAAAAACAAATACATAACAATAAATCAGATTTACTTCAACATGAACTCCATTAGGATATATTTTATTTCATTTTCTGCTGATTGGTCATTTTTCCCTTATTATTCGACTCAGGTTTCTTGCCCAACAACCAATAATAATATTCAAATTAACCTTGCACACTACTAATCTTTTCTTAGTAATACAGCTTAGTAATCCAACTCAATCATCCCCTGTATGTTAGCCTGCTTGGCTGAATAACACCGCTAACATTAACCAGCTCCTTCAACACTGATTTGTTGCTCACAAAGAAGTTGTATTATCAGGCCTAATAATCCTTTTGTGTTGTCCCTTAGTTTTGAGTTCTGATCCATGTTGTCTTCATGCTTTTTATTGAGTGCTACAGTGTAAAGGTAGTAGAAGGTGAATGTGATCCCATCATTTAAAATGCTTTTGTCATCCATTGGATTGCTGTAACAAAGTTGTGAAGAAAGAATTCTTAACCTGCTTTGTACTGTTAATCTGCTGAAAGATTCATAATAATGTGCTTATCACAAATAAGACTTAATTGTCAGCTGTGGAGTTCCTTGTGCGAAGATTTCATGACACACGATTCCTTAACAAAACCTCCCCTTCCACCTGCTGCACCTTAATCCCCAGCATTATCCCCAACCTGGAAGGAGTAAAGTGGTGGGAAATTATGACTTCCAGTCAGTCATCATCATAAAGCTCCGTTCAGCTGACGCCAGCCTTGAAGCCCGCGCTGTAAGTACCCGGCTTCACACCAGGGGGAAGGTTTTTTTTTCATTACAGCCTCATATATCTGTTGCCCCCCAACATGCTTGAAAACCCCCATCCTCAAAGCATTGAAAACCAACTAGTCACACTGGCACCGGTGTGTGTGTGTGTTTGCTTTGAACGAGTCAACTTTGCTGGATTTAAGGCCACATGGTAGTTTAGGAGGTTGGATCGAGTTAGCATCTACTTCCTCCCTGCTGCCATGCCTCCTTACATAGAACACTAAATCGCAACCAACATCCAGTCTATCATGTTCTCCCCAAATGATGCTCGCTGGGTCCTGGAACAACATTATACAGCACGCCGTCTGTGATGGAGTATGGACGACTGTTGACGCCCCTTTGCGTCACGTTATGGACGACAGGCAAAGTGCCAGCGGCATATAAAACACTTCTTTGAGAAGTAGCATCAAAGCATCCTGATGCTTATAAATAGATATAAATGAGTAAGAAAAACAAATTATTTGTCCTTCGGATTGGTGTAATTTGCATTGGGACGTGTGAAAACAAACACAACGTCCACCACATTTGCCTGTTTTCATACACACACATAAATGCCACATGCCAGATCGTCGACACCCTCCATAAGCGCACATCAGCAAACGAGCCCCCTGCACACACAGCACAGACACAGCCTCCCGTCAGGGCCTTGTGGGTGCTGCATCCATTCATCGCGTTGCGGGATAAGCGGCCACATCAATGGCGGCATTGCCTGTTTCTTGCACGTTGCACATTGACGGGTTCACAGGCATGACGCCTCTGTGTCTTTGTCGATCAAAGTGTCAAAGTGTCACAATATATACAATATATAATATAACCACATGCTTTACATCACCTGCTGCTTGTTGGCAGGCATTCATCTTTCGCTCACCGTACGCGTTTGTACATTTATAAAGACACTCGTAGTTGGATGATGATTTGATGCTGGAGACCTTCTGGAAACCGTAAACTATACTGCTGAAATTGTGTGACGATTATAAAAGAGATATCACTCAGTGACATCATTTGTTGCCCATTCCAGTACATAAATGACTCATGCTTACATTTCCCTGACAATTGACCTCATCCGGTCATCCCAATGATGATTGTTTCCCTCGGGAAGTAGCAAGGCATTATTAGAGCACCACAAGGCCTGTTTGAGAAGAGGTCCGAACGGTTGTTGGTTGTACAAAGTGGATCCTTTTCCTCCATCAACAGTCATGATCCTAGTATGTCTTCAACTTTAAACCAGTAGTCATTTCTTGTCATTTTTGGTGTTCTTTCAGAACCCAAAGCTGCTTTGCCAGCAATCTGTTTATTACTATCTTTGTGTTAGGGGCACTAACCAAAGCGTTGAAACAAGCATAAACAAATTCAGGCCACACCACTAATAGTACAAACTATATGGTTAGAAATGTTGATGGTAGCAAGAGTGAATATATCTGCGCTATATGGAGCCCTCGCATCTCTTTTGATTTAGTTCATGCAGAAACAAACCATCACACACGCACTCACACACTCACACACAGACACACACATATAAAGGCTCTTCCTGACTTCCACGATCCATTACTACTCTTCTCCCCCCCACTTGTTTCTCTGCGGTCTCCACTTGCGGTTACGTAAGGCCCAAAACAGGTGTCGCAGAGTGATTGTGTATCTCAAGCTATTTCTGGGTGCAGGTGAACACGGACGACCACAGCAACACTCCCCACACTATCCTCCCACTCCAGAGCGCAGATGTTCTACCTGTAGCGTCAATTTAGTCCTGTGTGGGTCTGCGTTTGTGTCCACATACGTGCATTTTGTTCCAAACCTCACATTGACATAGGAGGTGGAAAGCAGGGAAATAATATGATTGTATCACAAACACATTCAGCCTGCACTTAAAGAGTGTTTTGCGACACCAGCTTAATATCCCCAGGCTGGCTATCTACCGTGCGCGGCGTATACATCATGCCAACATACATGCTTTCACTTGGGAAAGATAAACATCCTCCCGGCCAAGTGTTTATCTCCAGGTAAATGCAAAGTGATAGAGGTCGATAATGGGTAAAACGGTCCGGAGGCTGGGCCTTCGCGACCGGACGCCCCGTCAGAGCGCAGCGCACGTGTGTGCACGTTTGCCGTGAAAAGAAGTGCGATGCAGAGATTGGGGGGCTATTTCAGTGATGAGGTTGACTTTTAAAGAGTGACATGTTAGCCTGACTGATGCCGCTGCTCTGATGTAAAGGATTATCCCATTACTGGGACCTGGGCTTCGGCACTCAGTCACACACCTCGGGGAATGAGAGAAAGGATGGGAAGGGGAGGGGGGGAGGGGGGCTGGAGGGAAGGAAGAAATGGAAGAGAAAAGTCAAAGTGATGGAGAAGGGAACGAGAGGGACACGGGTAGGAAGGAGCATTAAAGAGAAGGGTTGAAGGAGCAGGGATGAAGTGAGACACAGAGCTCTGCTGCAGAGAGATCGAAATAGAAAGGGCCAAGAAGCAGCGGCCACAGCGAGAGGACGCAAGACGAGACAGTACGGGGGGGGAGCAGGGTAAAAAGCACGAACACGAGATAAAAGCAGATGATGAAGATTTGATAGTGTGGCTGTGAAAGAGATAGAGAGTGCATTAGGGAACAAAACCATGAATGATGCATCAAAGAAAGGACGGTTTGAGTTATTGGGGCTGGGAGTGGGAAAGAGGGGGTCGCTTAAAAGAGGAATTATATAAAAAGGGAAAAAGAAAGGCGATCGGCAACAAAAGCAGAAATGGAAGATCTCATTGGATGGACGAAGAAAGGAGGGAATGAAGGGGAAAATATATGAGATTAAAGGCAACAGAGAGGAGCTATTCCTGGACCAGTGTGAAGAGGAAGATGAATAAGCGAGGGATGAATGAAGAACGTGAAGTGTACATGAGAGGAACACCTGGGGGGGGTAGAGAAAACGGCTAGAGAGAAAGGCTGTTGAAAAGAGAGGACAGGTCATTATTCTGTCAGCCTCCCTCCCCTGTGCATTGATCCAGTGATCTGGCTCGCCTACACAATCGTGCACACACACACACACACACACACACACACACACACACACAGGGGCAATGCATGTTGGACCTGCATTGATTTGATTGGTGTCCTGTCTGGTCCCATGTTGGCTTGTTGTTTACGAGTCCAGTGTACCGTACATCACCACCTACACACACACACACACACACACACACACACACACACACACACACACACACACACACACACACACACACACACACACACACACACACACACACACACATATACTTACAGCAGCACTGAGTTTTATGACCGAACTCCAGCGGTGCCCTTGAGTGGGGCCATATTGCCATATTGCCAACACAAGTACAATATATATTTATTTAGTGAAACGGACACACCGTAGCCCCTGAGAGGACTGTAAACCAGCACTCAAACAAGCATGAGATTAATGATTTATTGTTTTAATGGGGGACCCTTTCACAGCCATTTCCTGCCCTCTTCTCTTTGGTAACTGTATACAGAAGCGGCCTCATTGCAACGGGGGATAAAACCATTGCTACGGATGTTGCATGCAGGTGGTCACGGGACCGGTCGCAGTCTACGGTTGTATGTATAATATTCAATATGAAGGGATGGGTGGCAGCAGAAGCTTCGGAGTCCTCACAGGTTCATGAATATATTGATGCACTTTAGTTTCACCATATGTTTTGTGATTCTGTAATAATTGTTTCTAAATAGCTTCTCTGTCGCCTGAACCCTTTTTGGGAACGTCTCAATCTGCACTTGCACACGAGCAGTGAAATAAGGCGAGTCGTTAGGAAGGCACGCCGAAGCGGCGTTCGTTGCGCTGACTTTGATTGGAGAGGGTTGCTGTCAGATGAAGTCTTACAGCACCCGTCAGGGCAGTAATACAAGCTGAGAGGAAATAACATCTATTTCTCTGATGACATCTTTACAAGTGAAAGTAATAGAAGCTGCCGGCCAAACATGGCGTGGGAGTCAGGCCAGTCAAGCTCAGAGACAATCCATGTCAACCGCTAAGTGGCAGTGACTCATTCGTTGCAATTTATTTAAGGATGAGGCAACGCGCACTGCAGAAGTTTTGATTAGGTGCACTTGCAGTGAAGTACATTTTCTCATTATAGTCGCTGTGGCTTTGATCGTCATCCCTTTAAACTAAAAGCCTCTTTCAAACGGGTTTCTTTGCACCACCTTCAGATCCAGATATCACAGTAATACACTGTTAAAGGCGGCTACAGTGGAAATGATGTATTCCCATGCTTATCCGGTCAGCATATTGTCTTGGACGATGCAGTTTAAATATTTGTTCAATATTTGGGCTTCACGTCTCAGTCACCGTGTCTCCGTGCAGCAAAACTTTAGTGGGACTTATTCCTGTCCCTCACTCTGAATGCCTGCGAGGGACGAAGAGCTTTTGATACAGAACTTGTCCTTCAAACTTCCGCTTTGAACCCGCTCATGGAGCCGCTTCTCGCCGCCACAAACAGGTTCCTGTTAAATATCAGGGAAGAACTGCGTGAGGGTGAGAAAGACGACGCCCTTCCCCAGCAGCAGCTGGTTCACTTTCACCGCCTCATCTGTGACATGGTGTTTTGCTTGTATTTTTCCACTTGGCAATTTCCCGCAGACAATTTCACATCCACACATTTCAAGAGCGGAGGAAAGGAAAAAAATTGAGATATAAGGGAGTGAAATTGCTTTGCAAATAGCTTTTTTTATTTTCATTTTTATTTATTTTTTACACAAAGTGCATCAGCACGGTTAATGGGGAGACCAGCTATAAGGGGTTGCGGTGCATGTGCAGAGTGAGTGGGTAATGTAAATATTATCAGAAATGAAAACTTCAAGTGGAGTGGGTGTACAGTGAAAGGCTGCATTGAACGCATTAGGGGAGGGGGGGGGGGGGGGCGCTTTCCTGCAGAGTGGAGCCCATTTGGGAGAACACAGTACTGCTGTTTATTAAGCTGGTGTTGAGGAACGCGCTTCAGAGAGGAGCATTTAGATGTGAGTGTGAGACACTGGTCCTGTAGTAGTCCGGGTACAGCTGAGCAGTGCACCACCAGGCTTGGAAATTAGACACCGAGGCAAGTGAGGGAATTAGCATCTCTCATTTGTGTCTTGTGAATAAGACATAAGAAAATAAGTAAATGATGGTGTTCCATCATGCGCGCCTCGCTTCCTCATTACACTTTCACTACCTCTGCCCGATATTAATTGTCCTGCTTCTTTACGAGTTGCAAGGCTCTGCTCTATTAAAGTAATTGGCCGGCAATGCTTTGTTTACGAGTTTTGGGATGGGCCGGCTCCGTCGGGTCATTGCACACTGCGGCGCCTGTGAGGCCATATGCCCGGTCGCTCCGACATCACCCTCGCATCCATCACTGAGCTTTAGTGGGCCGAAACATACACACATTCATGTTTTTTGGCGCCTGGTTAAAAAAGGGCCACGTCAAACAGATGTGTCCATACTCGGTGTGTGGTGCTGTAGTGCTGCTGGGGGCCAAATGGAAGACCACTTGGTGCCCTTGGAGATGAGCTGGGAGACCCTGTAGGAGTGCGTGAACACACACGTACAAGACATCCCAACTCTCGAACAAACCAACACAGGATCCCTCTCTCGCAGACACACACTTACCTCTTCCCTGCACTCGACGGTAAAGCTGACGGCCCACGAGTGGTTTCAAAAAGAGTTCGAGAGGCCCGAAGTCAAGATGGCCCCGGTCCATTAGGAAGTAGCGAGCACTTACCTCCTCCTGTAAAGATGATAATGATGACTGGGGCCGCGGCGCTGAGGACCTGTGAAGAGCGGGCCGAGTGGCTCGGGGGCCAGAGGTTCGGCTCTTCAGGGTGGAGGGCGCGCCGCGATATCCCGCCGGGCAACTTATTGTCAAACGGGCTCCGGGTTGTCCGGGGGGGCTGCCCTGGTAATAGAGGAGGATGGAGAGCGGGAGGGGCAGGGTGGGGGCGATGTGGGGAGGACTGATGTACTCTGCTCGGGTGCATTGCAGTGTCGGCCAAAGCTGGTGCACAGCCATGAGAAGTAAGAGCCGATCCAATCCTTGAAAAATAAGTCAGTTATAGTCCGAATAAGGATTCGTGTTTGCAGATTGTGTTTGTCTCCCCGGAGTTATTTATTATAGAGTCGGACAAGATTTGGCATGTTGATTGAACAATTTCTGGAGACACCCCGATGGTTTACCTTTTGCACGGTCGTGATTCTTTTCTGAAGAGCGCTGGAATGCATCATAATGTAACAGCTAACCTGGAGTAGCTCTCTCTCCATTCCATGGATTTGCTGTGTTGCACAATTTAACATTATATACAAGTGTCGATTATTCATCTTCACACCATCAAAAAGACAACGCCGTCTCTAATGTTACGTCAAACGAGCACTTCAGTCACCCACCATGTTTCCGCCTTGCGGAAGAGAAGGCGCCATTGGTTTTCTCCAACAGATGTGGTGAATGGAATACAACTCTTAACATAGAGCTCAGTGCAAAACGCCACAGCACTCCTTCTCTCCCTCCCCTTCTCTGGACGACTCACTTCTGGCCGCCCTCTTCCCCCCACTGCCTCCTTTTCTTTTGACTCTGCATCTCCTGGCCCCGATATTACCAATAGACGCCCTGTCGGAGCGCTGTGAGGGAGCGAGATAAGGAGATATCAGCCGGCCTGCCATCAGCAGAACAGCCCCCAGGGTGATGGGAGGAGGGGCTCAGGGAAGGGGGGGGGTTTGGATGGGCATCAGTACGCACTGAAGGACAGACTGTGGCGAGGACAGAGGAGACCTGATTCTGCCAACAAAGGCTTAGGAGGAAATTGATTACGTTTCATACTGGGGCGAAAGTAATCGGATTTCACAAAACCAATATCTGTAATCACACATACGCAATAGTCATCAGACCAGATAGGAGAATATTAGATAAAAAGCGTTATCGTTACTGCGTCTGAGTTTTGTTGGATGCGTAGGCTTCAGAAATAATAGATTTTTAAAATTCAAATGAAGCCCCGCCCCTGTCATGCAGACCGGCTAATCTGAGCGCTGGCTGCGTCACAGTGAGTGACACATTTCATGTTCCTGCACTCGTGTCAGATTGTTTCCGATTTTCAGCTATTTTCTGCGTGTCCTGAAAATAACCGCCCGCTGTGACCGGAAACATAAAAGTAGCTTTCTTTATTGTGGGAAACGTGTTTGTTTGTGTGCGTATTAAAGGACCGGGTGGTATCCTGCAGGTTGCTTCAGGAACAGGAGCTGAAGGTGAAAGAAGTGGAAAGTTATTCACAACGATAAACACTCGTTCCTCCTCCTAAAGTCGCCATAGACTGAGAGCTGTGGGGGTCCGCTGGCAGGGGGCCGCGCTGTCCCTCCATTTCTCCCCCTCCGTCCCCCTCCCCACCTCACCCCTCGTGTTTTCAGAATTGTATGTTCAAACCAAAAACTCCTCAAATGGAGAGGCAGATTAATCCAAAAAGTCAATTGACTCATCAGCAAACACACACACACACACACACACACACACACACACACACACACACACACACACACACACACACACACACACACACACACACACGCCACAAAGATAAATAGGCAGACTGATTCAGATATGCACACATCAAATACAGACATGCATCAAAGTACAAACAGACAGAAAGAAATAGACTCACCCTGTGGGGACACAGAGATGCACAAAGAACAGTAACACGCGCACACACACACACACACACTTGTTTCATTTAAATCACCACGGCACCCGCTTACGTCCCAACACTCCACTTTTAATAGACCTCACCCTCTTTATGGCTTTCTGCCTCCTAAACCCATCAATCCCCCTCCCTCTCCCCCTCCCTCTCCCCCTCCCTCTCTCTCTCTGTCTCTCTCTCCCTCGCTCTGTCTCTGTCATATCTGATTGGAGCTGTGACGCAACCTGCCTCTGTCTTAGTCTGCTTTATCTTGCTCCATTTTCTAACTGCAATCACTTTTTGTCTTACGCCCAGTTCAGTTTCACCTCCTTATTCTTTCGTCTCTCCCCCACCACTCTGTTCCCGCCACTCTTTATGTATATATATATATATATATATATTTTTTCTTTGCTGCTAAGAAGGCTGGAGCCAGTGCAGCAGTGCATGTGGAGAGGGATTAGATAAAACGAGAGAGAAGAGGAGAAGAGATGAGTGGAAATGAGTCAGAGAAAGAGTCCAAGGACAGCAAACCGAAGCAGACGAATCGACTCGCAGGCTGCAAATGAGTGCTGGGGAGGGGAGGGAAGTGGGGGGGTGGGGAGGGGTGATTGAACGAGGACAGATGCTGCACAACTCATGGAGCTATAAAGCTAATTTCCTTGTATTGGGTCAGCCGGTCAAATGTCTTCACCTGAGTTTTTGTTTTTTTCCTCTGACATATTCCTCACCGACAGGTGACGTAAAGAAGCACTACTCACTCCGTACAAACAGAAACATGTTCCCGCGACCAAGTCATTAGCATCGCGCTCGTGCTGGCGGCTCCTTTTCGTTCTAGCCTTCCCCATCGCACCGGAATCTAATCTGTACTCATATCAGCTCCAAATGCACAAAATAATAAGCCTATTTCCATACAACTCAAATGACCTGTTGCTTAACTGTGAGATAATGAAGCAGGTACTGAGAGGGAAGCTCATGATGGTGCTGCTGCTGCTGTAGGTGGGCTCAGGTGCTGCGGGGGGGGGGGGGGGGGGGGGAGTCCGGGGGCAGCAGGGCCTGACCGGTGCATCAGCAGCACACCTGCACCTTGCCTCCCACGTCTCACCTCCTGGCTCCTCCACACAACTCCCACACCAGTAATCACACTCCCTCGCACAGCTCCTCAATAACAGCGCCCCCCTCCTCCCCCCTCCTCCCCCCTCCATGGCCCTCCTTCTCAACCGTAGCAACACCCTAAAGACCAGAATGTCCTAGACTTTGCAATAAAACCAGCCAGTGTTTAACCTGCTTTTCTTCGGCGTGTTCTCTTTCGGATTCATGAACATTTTGCCAGTGACGTCATACTTTTATGTCCCCAGTGGGGCTGACAAGAAGTTTAATTTGTTGGGTGATTAAATCATTAATCGACAATGTGTGACATTTTTGATGTATGAGGCCGGATGAATGTGAGAGCAGATTTTTCATTATACTGAATTAATCACGACCGGCGTCCTGTTCTGACCCCAGTGCGATCCTACTGTTGCCGAGCACTGCAGCGAGCTGGGGAGGAAAATGGCCCTCGCAGGAGTCGTATCGAGCCGCACAATTATAAGAGTGTGTCCGGCTGCTCAGCGATGGAGGGGGGTCGCTTGTTTGGTCACAGACGGAAATGTCTACATACGTTTATATGGATTTTCATTAGATCTTTTACCCAATCTTAGTTTATTTTTATTTTTATATATATATAGACTATGGGGTTGGCGCCACATATTGGAACTCTGCCTCGGTCAAAGACTTCCCGGTGGTGGAGAACCGGTCACCAGAACTGGTGAACCCAGGCTGCAGCCCCCATTAGACCAAGAGCAGGCGTGAAGAAGTGGCTCGTGCAAGTACTGTAGTACAAGGTCTCTCTGTCAAGTTCAATCAATCCATATCGGCCGTGCTCTTCCGTACACACACACACACACACACACACACACACACACACACACACACACACACACACACACACACACACACACACACACACACACACACACACACACACACACACACACACACACACACACACACAGGTGAAGTGTAAGGCCTTAGCTGCACCTGTGTGCACAGGGGTGTGTGTCCGTGGTGAGAGGAGCCCTCCTCAGAATAGTAAAGGAGTGGACAGAGGTGAAGAGGAGAGGAAGATGAGAGCAGGGGAGGATGAGAAGGGGGAGAAGGGGGAGGTAGGAGCTAAAAATAGCCAAGTCTTTCTCAAAACAGGCTCCTACAAAGTCACATTTGCCCGAAGCAAAAGACTTGAAGTCTCCTGGAATAATAGATTCACCATGCGCTTCTTTTCCTTTCTTAATGCAGCTTTCTCCCTCTCTACAAAGAGCTGCAGTCAAGGCACGGGAATATTTTGTCCTTTTAGACACAAATGTTTCTCCTCTGAATTTAATTGAAACCCCGAGATCACAGGAAAACATTTTGTCATATTGACAGCGTCATTTTGACGGTAATGAATATAAATGCGGTGCGAGCCTTTCGGAATGATTTGGGAGTATCTGCTTCACAGTTAACGTCAGTATCCTCCCCAAAACCTTCAGACACACAGCCAAGGACTCTTTAGCCGACTGTTAGTGATCCTGCTCTCCGCTGTTTCAAATGGAATTTCAACAGACTGCCACAGTGCGACTAAGTTTGGGAATTTAAAAAAGGTGTATAAAATGACCAGAATAAAAGGTGAGCTGAGACGGGTTTTGCATGGCGAAGGCCCTCAGGATTCAATATTAAAGGCTAAACCTGACGGGTAGAATCATAGCCGTACCGAAGGTTGGTGTTGATATTAAGGAAAAGACAGAAAGGGGAATCAGTCTGATGTTCTTAAAGAGACTCTTCCTCTATCGGCCCTGTGGGGAGACTGGCTCGCTGTCCCGCTCGGTCCACACAGAGGACAGAGGTCACAACGCGCTGCTGAAAACGGGCCCTGCAGCGAGCAGGGAAACGGTGTCTTGCTCAAGGACAATCCGACAGATGCTTGCTTTGACATGGTCTCCAAGGTTAAGGAACATGCTGCTGGCTAAATAATTGATAGCAGAAAATGAGGATTTCAAAGCAGAGGAGGAGATTAGTTCTCACCAGCCTCAAAACAAGTGAAAAATGATCTTGGCATCATCACCAAGTCGAACAAGTCAAGCGTGGTAACTTGCTATTAGAGGCAAAATGTCTGCACAAAAAGTCCACACAACAGGGCCTCCATCCCTTCCTGAGTAGAGGTACGAGTTGCTCTATTGCTGAGCCACATAGTATCTGGAAGAGCACTTGTCGCCTGGCAACACTATACCTAATTGGGCATGCTGTGAGGAAGAGGGGACGCCTTTTGGGAGGACAGAGGGCACGGCCACGGGCCAGAGGTCGCTGCCGCTGCTGCTGGGCCATACTGATGAATCCATGCTGGCACCCTGGACACACGCTGGCAACCTTGTTTTTCCTAATTGTAAAACATTTTTGCATTAACGGTAATAGACTAATGCTTAAACCCTAAGTTAACATTCATTAAGTTACAGGTAAACAAGGTATTGCTCAATGTAACTAGAGTCAAATTCTGGTCATCAAGTCTAAAATGGAGTACAAATTTCTCTTTGCCTAAAACAAACACAAATGTCTTTATATTTGAATGGTTTCAAATAGGTTTCATCAATAATTGATCCTAAACCTTTGACCAGGACGTAGCAGAGAAAGCATTTTGGAAACGGTGCACAAACCCCAATACCTACATCTGCATGATTACCCGCGGAAACCCACACTCTCTCTCTCTCTCTCTCTCTCTCCCTCGACTTCAATTCCTCTTAATCCCCCAATGCAGACAGCCAGTCCGCAATCGGGTAAACAAAAGCCAAATCAAAGAGCCGTCTGAAATATGTCTGCGATTGGTTATTAGGTGACGGCATTGTTTTCCCCGGCACGCGGGCACGCTGGGGGGATTTAAGCCTCTCCTTTTGGAAAGCATACAGATGAGCCAGGAGGGCGAGGGTGCTTTTCGAGTCTGCAGCGCGGTCCACCCAGAGCTGGCCGCGTCTGGAGAGGAATGGATAAACAATCCGGCCGAGTGCACCGCGTTGGACCGCTGTCGCTGTAGGAACTTTAAAAGCACCTCTCGGCGCTAGCTATCCGGAAAGAAATGGAGGAGAGGGGGGATTGGAGTGATTTTAGATTTCGGAGACAATACAAGAGATGCAAGAGAGTTACTCATGCGTCCCGACGCTTTTCTCTGTTTTGTTTGTTTTTACTATTTTTATACTTTTCAAAGCAAAGAGAGAATCACAAGCTGAAGGGCATACGGTCAGGGACATGTTAAGTGCTAGCGCGCCATACGTGCACGCACTTTGTGGCTTTTGTGTGGGCTATGCGTTGCCGCGGTCATCTTTTATTCAGGACGCCTATATGTGTGTGTGTGTGTGTATTTTCAGCTCGCCATCGCTCCGTGTGATGGGGGGGGGTTAGGAGAATGTGATCATTTAGGCAAAACTAACACACACACACACGGCCGTACCATAAACACACAATCACACATTCTGTGTAAATGACACATTATGGTAGCTGCTCTGCATATTCATAGAGGTGCTCGGTGCCAAAGCCGTGGCGGCGCTCCACATCTCACAGCAGGGCGACGCGGCCATTTAAATACCGCTCGACACTCTGCTTTCTGCCTACATCCATTTAGAGATGCAATCAACATTTGATGGCGCCGAGAGGCAGGGCAGACTTGAAGAGGCAGAGGAGGAGGCGCGGGGGGGGGGGGGGGGGGGCCCTGCAAAGGCCAGACAGCGCAGGGTCACAGGTGGCAGCTGCCCGGAGGGGAGGAGGAAAAGAGGAGCAGAGGGAAACGGAGGTGAGGAGGTTTTTTTCAGTGGGAGGAAGGAGCCACAGCCCCCCACCCCCCCCCCACCGAGGGGGCTTCTATGACTCAGTGGTGGAAGCCTGAATAATTAGAGCCATGCTCTGGGTCTCTGCCATCATTAGATTGGTGCACACATTAAATATTCAATGAGACATTTTGGGAGGACGTGTTTGGAGAGCAGGCGAAAGGGCAGCGTTGCTGGAGCATGTGCCGGGTGGCACCAGAGATATCAGGGGGGCGGGGGAAGGTTTCGGGGCCGAGGGCCTGCGTTTCACTGTTGCCCCCCCGACCTGTCTAGGAACATTTAGCCCGTCTGGGTGTGACTATTTTTGCTGTCGTCACCGTTCTCTTTGTGTTAAATTGTTTACTCGAGCACTAAGTTGTTCATAGATGTCGCCTTTTCGGAGCCTCTCAAAGCGCACCGTATTGATACAGTTCTCTTTAAAAATTCCTTTTTATTCTTATTGTTGAGATTCTGATTCTTTTTAAAAATATATTGATATATAAAACATTTAAAAACCATGGTTCAGCTTTGATGGATAAAACATAACCTGAGGATCGTCATTAGCTACACAACACTACCACACCTCCTCCGTCTACACCACCACACCTCCTCCGTCTACACCACCACACCTCCTCCGTCTACACCACCACACCTCCTCCGTCTACACCACCACACCTCCTCCGTCTACACCACCACACCTCCTCCGTCTACACTACCACACATCCTCCGTCTACACCACCACACCTCCTCCGTCTACACCACCACACCTCCTCCGTCTACACCACCACACATCCTCCGTCTACACTACCACACATCCTCCGTCTACACCACCACACCTCCTCCGTCTACACCACCACACCTCCTCCGTCTACGACCAACTCTGCTTTTCCAAAACTCTAAGAAATACCTGTCGAGTCGAGATGGTTATGCAACTATTGTGTTTGGTTGTTGCGGTTGTGAGTTGTGCGTAACAAGGCCATCCTGTGTAGGTGAGTCTGGGTGGAGCCTTTGGCTCTTCTGGGGGGCGGGGGGGGGGGGTTCCAAGGGCATTTTCCCATTCCCCCCATTTTAAAGTAAACTGCCCATTTTTCTTCATAAGCAACAAAATGGCCGTGTTCCTAGGTCGTGTCATGTTTTGTCACAGCCTGAACAGATGCTGAACGGACCCCGACCGCTTGGAGGGGGGGGGGGGGGCAGAGCCCCCTCCGGACCGAGCCAATGGGCAGATTTGTAACAGGCCTGCAGATGTGAGGCGAATGCATCCTTTCCTGGTGATGCAGCGCTTAATGATCCCGCCAAGCAGCATCCTGTCAGTCTTTAGCGCTGGGACACAGTCAATGTGCTTAAAGGGCGTGAAACCAAACGAAGCCAACGTCCACAGCAACGATAAAATCAATTCGCATTGGACCCTATGACTGTGACAAATCTGCGCCATGATGTGAGATCCTTTAAAGGGCTTCCACTGGCTTCCTGAGGAGCTACACATCTGTTTGTACAGAGTAACAAGACAATATGTTGTAACTGCACTCCTCATTTGAATTCTCCTGATTGTTTTTTTGTGCAAAGTAATTCAATTTGTATCTCCGCAAATGCTTTGCTTGTGGGGAAAGACATTTTTCAGACGCTCAAACTAAATACCAAGTTGCTAAATTGCTTAAAAGAGATAATTGTTTAAATTTAATGGTGTTTGTAGTTGATATTAGCAATGACTCGATTCACTTAGAAATGCTCTTAGTGGGTACCTTGAGCTCTATTCGGGTTTTAAATCTGCCAGGATATGTAAAAAATGAATGAAAAAACAGTTTTACCTTAAAGTACCTGCACATTTAGCAGTTGCCCACAAACTTAATGTGATAAACGTTGTATTTTGGGTGGCGGATGTTTTGCAATGGCGGGTTGGCGTTCGTTGGATGTAATTAATGACTCCAGGGGGAACATCTGGTACAAATGTTGTGTATTTCTTTTAGCCGGTGAGGTATTAGACCCGCTTTGGCTTTTCACATCCTTAAATCCCTCCGACAGTATGACCTCACGCTGTCACAATAACCAAACAAATTAGTCATTCAATCATCATCAAAATAATATACATTTTAGATAATATATTTAAACAAAACAAATAAAACGGCTGCTAAATATCTTAGCCAGAGAAAGATTCGGAAAAAAATATTTCTAGTTATATAGAATACAAACTTCTAAATAATTGTTCCACTTACCTTGAATCATCAATGTAGATAATCTCAACATAACAAGAAAAATACATATATTGATGTTTTTCATAACCCATACGTCCCAGATCCTCCCCTTTGTAATGGTGATATTTAGCTTGTGCATCCACCCTGTATTAAGGACCTGATATAGATGTCACACGCCACAGACTCTTCCTACAGGTCCGTGTGTACGGAAGCCCCTCTGGCTCAGACGCGCTGGCACACTGCAGCGTAGAATAGCACCCGAAGGAGAAAACCAATTCCTCTCGGCTTCCTCCATCGGGCTCGGCTGCTGCTCGGAGCTGATGTATCGTTACTGTACAGCGTGCAGTCGGGCTCCATTTGTCTCAATCTCCTGATTCTTCTGTTATCATTCCAGCTCAGTTACTGTTCTGGATGTAAGCAAGCGTAACAAATGAATGATAGACCTCATATTCATCACACAAACAAAATGTGAGAAGGAGTGCTGGCCAAAAGTCTATTTTTGCTTTTGTTTCTTTGCACCAGTGGCGAGCAATGGTGCATTTAGCCGGGGAATAATCACAAGCATCAATACTGGCATCTCGACTAATGGCCAGCGGACATCAACAAACAAATGTAGCGCTGCACTAATTGGGCTGCTATACTATCGAAAACCGCCTGTTCCTCAACAGTGGAATCCGTGATTCTAATGATAAGTCAATGGAGATGTAGCAAAGCAACACATGTTATGGGACATTTTGCAGAGACAATCTGTAAATAACAATAAGGCTCAGAGTCAAATATGTCTTTCTCCATTTATTCCCATGTCAAAGGGAAAAAAGGTCACAAGAGCTACGTGCTCAGCAGACTGCCAAGAAGCTTCCTTCCCCCATAACAGGCCCAGGCAGTTCTTCTACCTACAGGTGGCCTCCAAACCAACTTGTTGTGTCTCTACAGGCAGGAGACTCGCATCCTATCAGCGTGAGACACTCCAGCTCAATTCTTTATCATGGCCACACCATCCCAGCATTTGCAATTTATAACCCTGTTTGTTCAATGGAACAGGGTTACATACATTTTTCCCATTACACTCCACTCTTTTGATTACATAATAATCAGACAATATGCCTTAACATAATATGCACATTTACCATCTAATGTCCAACACAGTCTAATCATAACCATGAACATCCATCCTTTGCTCTTACAAACCTTTACCTGTCACAGAACAAAAACTCCCTTAAAAACCCTCCGAAATGGGGGAAAATAAGGAAGAAATCTGTTAGAGAAGAACAAGACTGAAAGCAACAACGCGTTCTGCCTGTGCGCCTCGTTCCTCAAACTGGATCCTAATGTTCTACAGCAGGAACCAAGCCCCCGCCGCCTCCCGCTGCCCAGTCAATAGCCGATCCAGATCGACGGCCGTACATTGCATGCTCCTTTAGGGCCAGCGCCGTGAGCGAGTTAGTTTGCCGCTCCGCAGGGAGAAAGCAAACAGTACAAGATTACACGCTGGTGTTCCACTCCTGGTCCAGGCTCCGTCCCTGCCCGCCTCCACCCAATAAGCACATGCCCTTATTGATCTAAGTGCCGCTCTTCCTCTTGCTTTCTTGTTTATTTATTCATTTTTATTCGCAACTTTCCGTCCTCCCGTTGCGGTGGAACGCGACGTTCCCTCAGCACCGTATTTGATCTTAACGCTATGATGAGAACATGGAGGGGAAAAAAACAGGTCGCCATGTTTTGTTACATAAACATTGTGTGTGATGTGAATGAATAAATATGCCAACGATGCAGTAGGAGGGAGGATTGGGGTTGGATGATTTTCGTGTACCATCCTATAGCCTTCGCTCTGTATACAGTATTTAGCTTGTATAAACTATGCAGAGAAGGAGAAATGCTGCCCCCCTTTAAAGTATTTATTATACATAGCACCCTCATGAATAATTGGCTATTTATCATTAACAGAGCACCAATTTAAGTCTCAAGAGTTCACCCATTCAATATGTTTATTGTGGCCTCAACAGCAGAAGACTGCCAGGTTTTGGAGACATTGTGTGTGTTCGTTTGAGTGTGTTCCGGCGCTGCAATGGAGCATGCCACTGCGCTCAGCGGCTCGGCGGCCGAACCACAACATGAAGGAAATAGAGGAGGAAGGAGGGCGATGGGGAAAAGGGAAAGGTGCAGGTGGAGCTGTTTGCCGAGGAGAAGAGGATGCTGAAAACAGTCGCAGAAAGCTTAGAGGGCACGATGAGGCGAGGTGGGCCGCAGAGAGGGCGGCCTGACACAAAGCGCCTCGGGGTCAGAGGAGATGGGACGCTGGCAGACACCGGTACAGCGAAAAATCAGGGCAACCTGTAACTCGTCTTCAGAGATTTTCACCCTCCCTTTTTGTTTTCTTCCTCACAGTTGGAGTGCACCACACACAGGAAATAAAGGAATTACATATTTGGATGAACTCTAAACAATTAAAATAAGGGGACACTTACATTGTCACACACACATGCCCTTGCAGCTACCCAGTCATATCTCTCTGTCTCACATGACTTCACTCACTATTAATAACCCATCCCCTAACACTTGTTTTAAGGGTTCCCCTGTTTGTCATCCTTCAATTTATTACTTCTCTCTCTCTTTCTCTCTCGGCTGAGTCAGCGGGCCTTGTCATACAGACAGACAACGCGGGGGTGGGTTTGTTGGATGCCTCCGCACTACTGAGTCACGCACGTTTGTGTCTGCACACACACACACACACACACCAGCCTTTCCGACACAGTCGTTTACAGTAAACACACCCTTGGCTCCATTTGGCTACCGAATGACCCGGTGGTAACGTTTGCTCCAACCAGACTCCCTCAATCTGGCTGTGTTCAATCAGCGCTAAGTTGTTAGAGATAAGAGGAATGATGATGTCGGACCCAAAGACTGGATCTCCTCCCCGATGAGCCATCTCCTCTCAAACAGTCGCTGCAGCCATTACACAGCTCGTTGGATTAACAGCGCAGCGGCCGGTGGGGTGATAAAAGAGGTGTGTGTGTGTGTGCGTGTGCGTGTGCGTGTGAGGCGCCGAGGTAGTTCAAAGTGTTCTGTGGATGCGCCTCGTTGATCCAGAAGGCTGCGTGTTGGATGGCGGAGAACGTGACATGAAAGTCGCTGAAAAGGTCCTGAAAGGTCTTTCAAAATGTTTTCCTTTCAAGAAATAAAAATTGTCAGCCAGTTGAAAGTGGATCATTCAAAGGTCATTTCAAAAATATAAAATAAAAACCTACATCACACATGGGGAATAAAAGTGCCTGAACCAGACATCACAGAAGTGTGGAACATTCTGTAGATGAGGACGTTGAAGAAGGATTCAGGCCAATTATTTTCAATTACTGATCAATCTGATGATCATTGATTTCAACGAATCGGTAATCATTAAGAACATATTGCAACGTCACAGAACCAGACACAATGTCTTAATGGAGACATATTATTCCCTTTTGATATCGCTCTCTGTCGTCTTAATGAAATGTCTCAACATAGTTTGGTCAAAATACCACGAGGATCATTATGTTCAGATACAGGGAAAGATTTAAGGGGAGTGAAGCCACATTAACCTATTGAAGACCTATTGAATTTTTATCAGAAAATTTTTCATTATCAAAACAGAAAGAGGCTTTTTTTTGTTTTAGAAAAATAAGGTATCAGTGAAAGTCATCACTATTCCAGTGGCATAAGTAGCATAATTTAAAATTTTTTACATCTCACGCTGTTGCAACTTTAAAGCAAAAACAACTCATCATCAGTTGGATACTAATAATACGATTCATTACTTTTGACCAGCGGAACAGTACATTCTTATAAATCAAGGTTGGCGTAAGTCATTGCGTGAAACCTGTGCCATTTCACACTTTATATCTCCTTCCTGTCTCTTCTCCTGCATACCTTAGTAACGCCACAAATGCCATATGAATAATGAAGGAGCACATGTAATAATGTGTGTGTGTGAGAGAGGGAGAGCAGCATTAGAACAGGTAGCAGCCTAGTTGTTGATGCTGATGTGGTCTCTGTGCGTTTCGACAAGGTTATATAACCGATTCATCATGCTGCGTAGCTGGCAAGCGCTGTTGCTGCTATTCATAGAAACGCTTTGATGGGACAAAGTCTTTGACACAAGAAAACCAACCTGCGTGTGTGTGCTTAAAAAATGACTTAAAACAAATTTCAGATTTTTTCTCTGTGCACAATGAGTACGGCGATATCGGAATAAAGTGGAATTGATCAATCAGAGGGACGATCAGACGCCGCGCTCATTGATGCTTCCTGATCAGTCACCGTCTCCTCGCCTCCTCCTTCCTGTCCGCCTGTCTCTCTTCCTCTTGGATGAGTCAATCCTCCGGCGTGGCAGCAGCTCTCTCCATCCCTCCTGCAAAGACTACCCGGCGCCACGCTCTGGCTCCGCCCTTCATTTAAATACAGAGGAGTCTAGACACTCAACAAAACAACAGAAAATATCACAGGGCGCCATGTGGCGTGACGGCATTTTCATCATCCGTGGACAGAAATAATGGGGGCGGGAACCCAAGCCGAGGGAGCCTCTGCCCAGGGCTTAAATAATTCCTGCAGAACCTTTAGGTGCGCGTCGCCACTCGCGTGCATGCGCGCGCCGCTCTGCTTTGTGCATGAATTATTGACGCCTTTCATTCCACCGGCAGCCCAGTTGTTCATCAAAGCACGGCAGCCGACAGACAAAAGGCTGCCGCGGCTCTGCGTTGCACTCCCGGTGTCATGTTTGCTTAATCGCCCTCTCCGTGTCCACCATATGCTACGTTAGCTCCCCCGCCGTGTAAGATCTGTGCGTTAGCGAAGCAGCTAGTCGCTACACCTTAAACCCTGACCCATGGTGGAAACAATCAAAGGCTCCATACAGGAATGGCCTTTTGCTGGAGAGGATAAAGACTCGAGTCTCCAGCTAGCAGGTAGCTGTCATAAACTGCTGATACCGCGCCAACAAAAGCCTCATATCCAAAAGAGGCCTCGAAGAGGTCGCCTCTCAAAAGCTGGTCACGTTTTGGAGGAACAGATAATATCGTGAATCGGCAGCTCGGGGAGAAACCCTTTCGCTCAGCCGTTATACAGAAAAGGCCATTCGTAAGCGGATGCATCTACAACTTTGGATCGTTCAGTGCTTCCGTCTTACGGCACCGCGTTTAACAGCGGCATCGTACCACCAGCAGGTTGGCGGTCCAACAATCAGATTTCTGCCGCCCTTGTTTTGATGTGAAGGATTAAAAAGGTTGAGAAAGACTGAGCGAGGGCGATGGAGAAGGATATGAAGAGGGAGAGAGAGAGAAGGGCGCTGACAGCTGTCTAAACCTCTCAAGATATCAGAGCAACTGCAGCACCTCGGCAACCAGACAGATAAGACGAGGTATCGAACAGAATCAGCAATAAGCAAACAGCCACAAACAACAACAGCCACCCAGCGCTCGGTGTGACGGGAGGCGGGAGGGGGGGGGGGGGGGCTTTACACCAAGGTGTTGCTGCTCATTGCAGCACTGTTTCACTGCGTTTTAAAAAACATTACTAGAAGAATGTGGATCAATAATATATTTTCAAGCTACCCAAATCAGCTAACTGAGCACAACCAGAATTGTGAATGTTACATCTCACCTTCAAAGGGTCAGAGGTCGTCCCTTTTTACAGACATAACTTTGTAAACCTAACACAAATAATTACACCAAAAAGATTGAAGGCGAGCATCCTTCTGTTTTCTGCCTTGCAGCTGATTATTAATCCAACTAAACGGGTAGTTCAGTTACTCAGGGCCTGCTGCCTAATGGTTTGCATTTGGAATTCATGATGATATTCACAACACGGTATCGGTTGTGTGTTATCGTCCCCGTGACACACTTCACATCTTGTTTTTGGATGTTGGGAATAGTCTTTAGTTTTTCACGGCGAGCCGAGGACAACGCGCGGCCAGCGGCAGAGGATTCATCACTCTCTTCATAATGCCGGATATGAATCATGCTCTCTCTGTGTTGTCCCCCCGCCGCAGGAATTAGTTAAGAGCCGCAAGGCCGTCCGATTCCTCATCCATTTGCCCCGTCTCATTCGTCTCTGTCTTCCTCAGTTTTTTGTTTTTTTTTCCTTTTGTTAACGCACCGATTCGCTGTCACCGGAGGTTCAATGCATATCTCACTTTACAAACCAGACTAAGATTAAGAGACACAGCGAGAGGCAACAGACAGCCGAGCCCATTGAGAGAGGAGAATTGGATAATCAGCCAAACCACACGCCACTTTCATTCCAAAATGAGATATCTAGGACCCGTCGCCACGGTGGGCGTTCTGGGTCTCACTCACGAGCCGAACAGACCTCGCGTCCAATTCCGCCGCACGCGTCACGCATCAGCGTGGCCCGCAGAGGAATGCAGCCGTACCTGCAGGGATGGATTTATCTCCTTTGACTTCTTACTTCACCAGAGATTACTGTTGCCTGGCAACCAAAAGCACTCAAGTCTATGTTGTGCGTCACATTTTCTTTGTATCTCAAGAGCTTCCCAGTGACACTCGAACCCGCGACCTTGTGTTTCAGCAGACCGAGATCAAGTGTGGGATTTCTTTGGGATTTTGGGGAGTGTGACATATTTGAACAACACTTACCATGCGCCCACAAGCTGGCTTTGGATAGCTCTAAATAATGTGAAGTGACTTAACCTATAGTAGTGTTTAAATGATACGTGTTATTATATCAACTTGTGCTTTTCTGACATTCAAACTAATGTTGGGGTGAGGAGGTCAGGTGGATAAGGGCACTTGTAATGCATACACCTCTCATACGGGAGACTAGAGCTTGTGTCCAGCACTCGTTCCAAAAGTCGCTAAATCTAAACAGAATGTCATTGAGTCGGTCCTTCAGGCCTCCCTCCAAAGCCCCCCTCCCCCCCTCCCCCAACAATGAATACTGCTTGTTGTTAGTACGAGCAGCTGTCAAGGTAGCAGCTTGTGGAAGACTTCAGTGATGCGGAACGGATGGGTAGAGTGCCCACGGGCAGGTAGACGGGGAGGTAGACGGGCAGGTAGACGGGCAGGTAGAAGAGCAGGTAGACAGGCAGGTAGACGGGCAGGTAGACGGGCAGGTAGACGGGCAGGTAGACGGGCAGGTAGAAGGGCAGGTAGAAGAGCAGGTAGACAGGCAGGTAGACGGGCAGGTAGAAGGGCAGGTAGACGGGCAGGTAGACGGGCAGGTAGACGGGCAGGTAGACATACAGGTAGACGGGCAGGTAGACATACAGGTAGAAGGGTAGGTAGACGGACAGGTAGACGGGCAGGTAGACATACAGGTAGAAGGGTAGGTAGACGGACAGGTAGACATACAGGTAGAAGGTCAGGTAGACGGAGAGGTAGACGGAGAGGTAGACAGACAGGTAGACATGCAGGTAGTCATGCAGGTAGACATGCAGGTAGAAGGGCAGGTAGAAGGGCAGGTAGACGGGCAGGTAGACAGACAGGTAGACAGGCAGGTAGACAGGCAGGTAGAAGGGCAGGTAGAAGGGGAGCTGAACCGACAGATTGGCTGCCCAATCTGCCCAATCGGGTCTTTTGTACCAAACCAAATGATTGGACGAGCTGATGAGCAGTCATGTGACAACCAGTGTTAGGGATTTAAGCGAGAAGTGCACCCCTAGTGGTGGAAATTATACGTGTAATAATGTTTAGTGTTTGTGTGTTATTATATATTAGTTATTATATTAACATGTTAGATAAAGTGAATGCAATATGAATCAAACACAATGTATAGTCATGTAAAGCATATAAACACTGTACACATTAACATTCTGTCACAATGTGATGTTAAAACCTGGGGACGGATGCTAATAGCCGTCCTTTATGGATTTCTCCCAATTTTCTCCCCAAAGTGGGTTTTTTTGAGAGTTTTTTCTCCTGTCAGGTAGTAAATGAACAACTGAATACAAGACAGCCGATTGAGGCAAATGTCTTGAGAATTGGACCACATGAACTGTTTTAGATCTTATGATGTAGTGTGATGAACGGTGATCATTTATGATGTGTTGTAATTAAGGTGTACTAGTTATAAGATGAAGACTTAATCTATGCATGCTTTCTTATATTCACTCATTCAGCGTGGTTACATGGATTCAAATAACTGGCTTAGTTGGACTGAAATCGAATTATCCGTTTCATGTAAACACCTTTGTCCGACTATGTGCGGTCCGACTACGATCCGACTAACACCCCTGGATATCCGATCCAGTTGATAGTTCGACTATTGCGGCATGTAACGGTGAATCGGATTAGGAACTGGACTTTGCGTCTTTGCGCATACTTGAGATCCCGACGGCGTCTTCTCTCCGTTATCAAATCAAGCAATAGCGCCATTCGCATTCGCTGTACTATTAGCATCATGCACACATAGTAGAGGGATGTAGCTTCACCTTGCTCTCCGTTCGCCATCTTTCTCGTAATGTTGATGTTGTTGTTGTTGTTGGTAGTGGTGAAGCGGTCAAGCGGAAATGGCTGTATCACAACTAGTTGTAATGTTCCTTTGTAGGAACGTCGTGGTAATCCTGGTCACACTCTCTTCTATCTCTAAAAGTAAAGCATGCATAATGGAGCTGCCAGGTGCATATATATTGTTGGAGGAAAGAATAATGGAAAGAGGCAAGAAAATTGAGATGGTCTTCCTGCTGCTCTCCTCCTTAAATCTTCTCTCAATATTATATTTCCTTTATCAAGCTGCCTTTTCTTCAGCAGTTTCTAATTTTCCTTCCGTTCATCCCCCATATCTCTCATTTGACATTGACATCTTTCCTCCTCCTGTCCTTCATTTGCCCCTGCCCTCCATCCTTCTCTCCCTCCTTCAGCCCACTCCCTCATTCCTCGCCTCCTTCCCGCTCAGGCGCCTCCATTTTAGCTCCTCATTGCGCTGCAGGTGATGTCACAGGTGGAGTGTGAATGTGTGTCTGTCTGTGTATGTCTGATATTGCCCTCCTTGCCCTCATTTTGTGTGAATAAGATGATCCACCTCCTCACGACCACAGCGCCCCCTCCTCCCCCCATCACTCCGCTGCACACTTCCACTCACATAAAGGAGTCAATTTGTCAGAGATGTCAGTGGTACTAACGAACAGCCAGCTTCTAGGCATATGTGTGTGTGTGTGTGCGGGAGCACGTCCGTACTGTTGCTGCAGCGTGGTGTGAATAAGCGTGTGCCAAGTTTACTAAGCAGGCAAGTACACGTGTATATTTAGCTGCCGTGTGGATGGCTGTGAAGATATTTTTACGCGTGTGACGTGGCGCGTGTTTTTCAGCCTATAAATGTGCTGAATGTGTTGATTAACACAAGCTTTGCCTAGACGTGTCCGTCTGCGTGTGTGTCCCCACGTATTCTTGCGTGTGTAAAAGCTTCTCCTCATCCGGTGCCGCCCGAGGAGCCTGATGACCGGTCCTTTCGACAGGCGAGTCACAGCGGCTCCCCCCGTCACCGTGGTGACCGGGTCATCAGAGTTAATTATTCTCAGCGCAGGTCCATCATACTTCATGCTGCGGACACACACGCACACACACACTCTTGCACGCACACATATGCTGTCACGGCAAGAACATAATACAATAGAAAGGTGCCTCCTCCCGGTTGCAGTTACGCATGATGCCTTTTGAAAAAGCTCTGCAAAACGGAAGCACATCAGGAGCATCCTGATGACCCTGACTGCGTCCTCGTATAGTCATTTCTACTCTTCAGTACGAATGACAGTAACTAATGTGAGGCAGTCTTCTTGCTAATTAAAGCCTAGTCGTACATT
This sequence comes from Gasterosteus aculeatus, assembly GCF_964276395.1. NCBI lineage: Eukaryota > Metazoa > Chordata > Actinopteri > Perciformes > Gasterosteidae > Gasterosteus > Gasterosteus aculeatus. The sequence goes on along the minus strand of NC_135694.1, from coordinate 9,949,197 downwards.
AATTACTCCGAGATGCAGTATTTAAGGTCTTAATTGAGTGCAGGAGGATTTTCCCTTTCACCTTTGCTAAAGCGGGAATTTATTTTTGGATTATTTTATCCCCGGGCATGAGTTGAAAGGACTGAGATACCGTCGCCTCCTTTACACACAGACGCTTGGCAATGGAGGTTTGGCGCAGTGCCATAGCTATTGAAGCTATGCAAAGGCATTAACCCCCAGAGGTCACCAATGCAACCTTAACACGAGCACCGCACAGATGTGTGTGCTATGAGTGAGTAGGTAGAACACAGCAGCAGCTGCTCAGTGGCCAGTTATACACGGATCTGCTGGAGAAACCGAGTGAGACGTTACAGTGGCAAGAGAGACCGTCTATGATGTAGTGTATTACAGCATTCAGACTTTTACAAAGGGCGTTACCAACATGAGCATTCTGGATCAGTCCAGCGGTACGCAACATGTTGAGTAGCTGTTACCTACGTCTGTTTAAAAAAATAAATTATTATTATCATATTATATTTATGATTACACTGGAAAGTTGCATTGGCAATACTCCTCACCTTAAGGTTTGTTTAACTTGGTTGGTTTTAAAATATAATCTGAATATAAGATGTAAACTCAAGCTACAATTGACCTCTAATTGCATAAAGTGATGCCTTCAGATAAAAGCAGCTGTTTCTTCGCAGGCCAACACTCTGTCATTGGATCGGGAGGGAAAAAAAAAAGTGTGTTATTTGATTTCCCTTCCCTTAAATTACTGGGTCCACCATTTATTTTCCACCGGGCAGCTTTAAACATCACAGTTTTTTTGCCCTCTGGCTTTGGTTAAGTAGTATTTATGTATTTATGAATTACAGCTGTCCTTGAGCATTTTAAGAAGTTGCTGCATTGCCCTTTAAATGCAATGCTACATTTTATACAGGATGTATTTATGGCTGTATGTTACTTCGAGGCAAGTCCTGGCTGAAGTACTTGGAGCAGAAGGTAGCCCTATGTGAGGGGGCGGAGTGAGGGCACAAAGCTCACATAGCGTTACACACACACACACACACACACACACAGTGTTTGTGAGGAAGGACCTGCTGTTCAAGCACTATCTGGATTACATTATTGCGCAATAGAGTTCACGGAGCAAACCAAATGTTCCCAATGTCTCCGGGTCGGCCTCTGTCTCTCTCACTTGGTGTACCACAGCTGGGAGGCATCCCATAGCTCAAAACAGGAGCACACACACACACACACAAAACCAAATGACCTTGCCAGGTGATGGTGAGCCCAAGTAGACCTCACAGAGAGACGCGTTGAGGGTGGGGAGTGTTGTTGTGAATGAAATGGGCTGTGATTGCCGCTGATATCTTAACTAATAACTTGGGTCCGGCATTAGCTGTGAACGGTACATTTACAGGAGAGTGCTACACCGTCCCAATGCAAGTGGTGCTTGTACAGCAAGCGCTGAGAAATCTCACGTGGGATGTCCTATGACCCCCCCCCTCAAAGAATCAGTCATGACTTTAATAAGGTTGTGAAGAAAAAACACACTCAGTGAGTATCCGGCTTCCGTGTACGTGGAGGCTGGAAATCACCGACCAATCAGTGAATACAGCTATATTCAGACAGAATGTAAGGAATGTAGTGTGTGTTTCTTCAACATTATGTCATATCAATACAACATATTGTATGAGAGACTAAAAACTGTTTCAAGTGGGTATATAATGGTATGATAAAAAATGGTATACTGTATTACAATCTGTCTGTTTTTACCGCAGTCCATTAATACATGATATACTTGGATAAAATGTCAACACAGTGAAATACATTAGTGGAACTCTTGCCTGCGGTCCAGGGTGTTCACCACAACCCTTAACGGTATAACGGATGTTTACTTTTCATGTGTCCTTTTTCATGCATCATAAAATATCCGTCTAAAAAACACGGTGCATTATGTTAATCAGTATTTTGATTAATGACTTCGAGGCTGCAGAGCAACAAAATCTGCCTCTGAAGAAAAACAATTGGTTGAGCGCTAACAATGAGCGGGTCTTGTGAAATGAATGCAGGATATAGAAGACAGAAAGATAAATTCAGTACACATGTGACAGGTAACAAGAAAATGTGCCAGTGGGCAGTGGGAGCTTTTCCCATAATTAGCCGTGCAGATGGAAAAATTATGAAAAACAGAAGTCTGTGCAGATGTGCAAACTGCATAGTGAGGTAACACTTTATCAGCTGTTCAGATGGAGGTAATACAGATGGAGGTGATGCATGGAGAAATAAACGCACATTTCTCTGCATAGATTGCCCCATAAAAGGATTTAAAACGTAAAGTAGAGCCCATGTGCACAGACGCACACATTCTTAATCTGAAATAAATTGTTTGCAATCTCAATAATGTGCATATATCAAAAAGCTGTTCGCCTTGCTGGTGCTTGATCTACGAACAAAGAGCACCCGTGGAGACATTTCAGTACACAACAGCAATCTCGTGTAGCATGAAGCCAATATGCCCTCGTTAGCGGGCCGACAGCTCATTCTGAATGCACGGCGTGTGTGCGCTCAGGACGCGTGTTTGGTGCGGCAGACACACATTCCCAGGTCTACATCTGTGTGAGAACATGTTTGCTCCAGGGAACACGCAGAAAACATGCGCGCCATTGTGCGGCATTTTTTCCCGCTTGGCGGGTTTGTTCACACACCTGTTCGCTCACGAGAGAGGGGCCGCTTCCCGCTCGCACAGATGTATCGGAGCTCCCCTTTTGTTGGGTGAGCCCGAGAGGCGAGCGGCTGACGCTGTCGTATTGTTGTGAATCACCCCCACTCCCCTTTCCCAACAGCCTGTGTCATCCAGCTCCCGTTCCAACACACACAAACCCACTAAAGAGCTGTTACTGCCGCAGTTTGAGTGCAGGTGCTAGCGGGGAATGGCAGCGTGGCAGGGCAGCGTGGCATGGCAGCGGCGGCGGGGCAGCGTGGCATGACGTCGCCCGTGGGGCTCGCAGGCTGTGGACGGACACCAGATCAACCACCACTTTTCCACATTGTGCTCGCCGGTGGCCGGCTCTAATTATTATTGGCCGCTGTCATTAATTAGGGAGCCTCAGAGCAGCCGGCCGACATGGTCCAGAATCCATTTGGTGGTGTCATTTCGCTGTTTGGGGCTGCCAGTGTGTTGCGTCTGCCGGATCCAAGGTTAGATTGAGTGATTTAGCTGGATTTCATATGTAATTATTTAGACACGGAATTAGGCTATGAGTCGTAAAACGGACTCTGAGTTATGGTCGTCCGGTGGAAGCGCCTACTGTTGCCTACTACTGCCGCAAAGGGCAAATATCCTCGGGAGCTATAAAGATTATGGGTTTGTGAGGGGGACTCACAATACACACACACAGGGGCAAAGATTTAGGAGGAAAGTAGATGAGTATTGAGTGTAGAATATATCTGGGGGGAAATTGCACCATGGGGAGTGAGGGCTAAAGAGGTAAAACAAGGGAAGCCAGACGAAAATAAAGAAGCGGGACATTTACACAGGGAAAGTGGAGGGGGAGGCCGGGGCGGGGGCGTGATGATGCAATTGTCGCCTCTACACTTAGCATCATCTTTCAGAGAGTGGGCTAATGGTTGAGCTCATCTTAACCCCCCCGTCACCCCCCTCATCCGCCCATCTCAAATTACAGAGACGATCAAACAAGCTGCACTGTCTTATTCATTTTTCATGCTTCTGCACCGAGGAGGCGAAGACGGAGTCAAAGGCAAGCTAAAGGAATGCAAGACAAAAAAACACCAAAAAACAGTCTAACCTACTTTACTTCTCTCTGGGTGAGCATGTAGAAACTTGTCGAGTGGCAAACACACACACACATGCAAGCGCACACACACTAATTGCTCCAGTTGGTTCACGGGAGCAGTGCATCATGGGTCTCAGAGGTGGGAGCAACACAAGGGCCTGAGAAACAACAACAAAGAAAAAAGGTCATACACACACACACACACACACACACCCTCAACCCTGATGGTCTGCGGGAACGGGCCGCCGAGGATTGGGACCGTGACCTCCTCCCCCCCAACACTAAGTGGAACAAGTCTCTCAGGCCTCCTACATCTTGCGCCTTCCTCCTCGGCCGGTCCTCAGTCTCTCCGCTTCCACCTCGTTATTTCCAAAGATTCAGATGCAGAGACAGAGGACAGAGCGACGGAGAGCGGGAGAGAGAGAGACATAGGCGCCTGTGTTCAACACCTCAAACACACCTCCAATTAACGCACACAAACACACACACGTTCAAGTACAGTAGTGGCAGAGGAGGAGGGATCCAGAAGGGAGGAATGGCGAAGATGGCGAGGAGGGAGGAGACAAACCGTCTGAGCAGTTCCACCAGCGCACCTCGCCGGGGATGAAGACGAGCAGGACTCGTTCAGTCTGCTGCAAAGCAGCTGACCGCATTCAGTCCGTCAGACCTCCAGGTATCTCTCCCGCTCTCCTGGGCGCCACAACGTACGCAGCCATCAAGTGCATATCTAAGACGGGAAAACGCTCAATGGGCCAGCCAGCTGCCGGTGTAGGAATGAGAAGGCTGCAAAAAACCCAACACGTATAATGGTGCTGATCAGGGACAGTATATTGTTGAGCGTGTCTTTCCCCTCCAGTCGTAACACAAACGCGGCCGATGAATTGAAGCGGCCGATTAATATTCAGGACTCGTGGTAACAGCTAACCGAGGAGGGTAAAGAAAATATGGAGGAAGACCTGCGGGAGGGAGGAAGAGCGTTTAGCCGCTGCAAACTCGTCGTTAATAACGCTGATTAGAAACTGTTCGGCTGTTGTCGCGCTTTGATATCCATCCCTCATCGCTCTCCTCGGCCCGTGAAGGATGCGCCGCGAAATATTCCCGGAGTTCAACTAATTGAAGACAAAAATAGCACGGGGGGCTGCGGCCGTCGCCGCGTGCTCTTGTTTTGGGAAGCAGACAATCGCACGCGGCGGCGTGTCTCGCCGGCCATCTGTCAGGGACAACCAGATCGGGGTGGCAGCGCTCCAGTCCCCCCCTCCCTCGGCGGCGTTCATCGTTATGTATATCACTCTCGCTCAGGGTTCAGAGCCAGTGGAGTGACACTGACCTCGTTTTGCAGTGTCCCGTCCTCAGCTGGTCCTTTCACAACAAACTCAGGGTCCCTCAATTGTCCCCAAGATGTCGAGCTTCCCGGTACTGCCCTTCACCGTACTTCGCTGCATGTATTAATACATCTGAAGGCACGCCGTCTGCACTGGAATGTCGCTGATCTAAAATTCACTAAAAGTCCTAGGTTGTGTTAATCGTATTACTCCTCACTGACACAATCAAATATATTCTGCATTCACTGAAGCCAGGAAGTCTACACTGGATTAGGTGTTCAAACGTTCAAAGTCTCTTGGAAATATTCCTAATATCCTCGTACTCTACATATTCTTTAGAAACTATTTGAATTTGCTGGGATTTGAATGACATTTGGGACTTGGTCCATGTTTGTTGTGGCCTTTCAAGTGGTTCTAGAGTGCAAAATGACTGATGAATACTTTCGTTGATACTAAAAATTACTTTTAATAAAGTATATTTGCATCTGCTCTCCACGGTCTTATGAATTAATACAAGTCAACACATCAGCAGCAGCTAGTTGCGTGTTGCTCTATATGATGCTCTGAATGTTTAATAAAGAACAGTGCTATTTCTGTCATTCAGTGTGTGTGTGTGGGTCTGTGTGTGTTTGATAGTGTACGACTATCTCCTCCATATTTTCTGATTGTGATCTATAAATTCGGATGAAACCCTCTTTTTATCTGTTGATGACTTAATATCTCTTTACTCCGGAGCCTTGATGGCAACTCGGTCGGAAAATTGCAGATTTCCGTCACTTTTACACACTTTTACACTTCTTTTACCTTCCTAATCCTCTGAGTCAATTTTTTAATGGGAAGCTTTTATCTGTCCCAGGTCACAAATCCCTGCCTAACTGTAAACAAAGTCCAAGTGCCTCTCTGCGTGGCAAGTGAGCAGCTGTAAGCTACAGCTGACATTCATCAGCTTTACTTTAGGCCGGCACGGGGAATGTTTTCTCCTCCCGCATCCTCCGTTCTGCCACTGTGGCCCTCTGTGTTTCCCTTCAGCAGCATTCATTTGCTCAATTACACCCCACTCGCCCCGTCTCCCTCTCCGAGACAGTGGGGCCATTTTGTGAAGCCGTGCCCCCCATGTTGCCCCGGGCTGCATCCTCACCATCGGTGCATCACCCGGTTTCATACGTGACCCTCCATTTACCTCCCATCACCCCGGATATGGAGGTGATGTGCAGTTACACTAGGAAACAAGCTCCTTCACATTCATGCCAGGTCATTTGGGAAATGGAAAGTATTTCCAAACACACGTCTCTCCATGTCATTCCCCACGTTGCTTATATTTTATACATATTTTATTAGTTTTTTATGACTATAAAGTTGTCTCATTTGGTTAAACTGTTTTATATTAAAGAAACCAGGATGGATTAGATGAATACAGGGACTGAAAATACACTTTTTGTTTCACTCCTTTAAAGCCCGGTAACACCAGAAGGCATCTCATCTGCATATCATTGCCAACGTTTAACTGTAGAAAGGACTGTAGCCTCCATTGCTGTTGGCGACCAAGTAGCTTTCCTAGATGATCTACAGTCAGTGGATTAAACCAAAGTATAGCTTTTATAATTAAGGATGCACTGATATCAATATCGGATCTCTGGCAGTTACAGACTCGAATAGCTGGATCGGGTATTCATTTCAATCTATTTAATTCAGTTCTCTATACATGTAACATACTGAATATTGAATTTCTATTGAAAACTGAAAACTATTTTCATAGGATAATGAACAATTCAGCACACTAGATCGGTGGGTGTGACAATATTAAGCCTGACCTGATGTTGCCTTTTCCATTCCCCTTCCACTCAGTGAGGCGTACAGCTTATCAATCAAACACTGGTATCAGATCAGTACATTCCTGTTTAAAATGCTGATGGGACGATGCCTTCACTGACTGTAAATCAACTGTAAATCAATGCCAGTAAGGTTAGAGACGAGCCTTTGAACCTGTGATGCAGCCGTCACTCTGAACCAACCACCTCAACAGTCTGGAAAGTTATAGCAACGGTGTGTGTACTAGTGTAGTCCTAAAACCTGCTCATTATTCCTCACACTGATGATGAACGGAGTTCTAGAAAACCCGGCATTCGATTCTATAGAAGAAGCACATCTGAAGATAAAGCTGGTTGTTCATAACAAACTTAACATAACAAGACCTTCAAAAGATATGGAAGAGATGGAGAGATGGAAAAGAGAGGAAGCGGAAGGCAATCAGAGCGTGACGGCCGGGCAGTCGGTACCAGCGTGTGTCTTTAAGATGGAGGCAGAATGACTTACGCTGGATGCGCGAGGGAGGAGATGCCCGCGGCGCCTTCTTACTGGACTAAAGGAGGCTGGGCTGTCAGCCTGTGATTAATCTACCACTGTCTGTCTAATTACCACACGTGTGCCCCTCCGTGTTCCTCCGCCCCGCTGGGACCCCCGCTGACCCACACCGGAAACTCGCTGCTCCCAATGCAAATTAAAGCCCTGTAAATATTTGCTTTTAACTCTTGCCGACACATTGTTTCCAATTTTGCGCTCCAGTGGTGCGCAACCTCAACACTACTCCACACACACTCACACACACCCTGAAACGTGTGTGTGTGTGGACATCTCTCTGTTGTCAACAAGTTTGCGGACAGCTCTTCCTCCTCCTCCTCCTCTTCCTCCTCCATGTATCCTCCCATTGTGTCTGTATTGCAGCTGGCAGTCCATCATCCCGTTCTGGTCTACTGTCCCAGTCTAGTCTCCTTAGTGCGTGGATGGAGTCGGGGAAGGGAGGGAAGACAATCTGTGAAGAGAGAAAGGAGAAGTGGTCGGCATGATACGGCAGGAAGCGTGTACATGTTTGCTTTAGGGAGGCAGAAATGGTGTAGACAAGTTTATAGACATGTTCATGTAGGAACAGATGTTCTGAAGTGTTTGTGAAACGTTTGTCCTGGAAGACTCACCTGATGAAGCAGCATATCCACCCAATAACCCTATGTTGTGTTTGTAAGGAATTTAACTTTGTTACCCCGTTTGCCAAAAATGTGTCCCGCGCTACAATAAAGTAACCAACATTGATTTAGAACACATGTTAAACTTCAATTTGCTCCGGATGAAATGGGGAAAAAACATCATGGAATGTATCTTAAGTATGAAGTAATTCATATTTCAATCTTATATAAAAATGTGTAACGCTCCACCTGAAATCTCTGTAATGTTACAGTTTTTGTTACACAGAGAGTTGAATGATATTTTTCCTAAACCCATTAGCTTCGACATAATGCCAGTTAAAGCTCCCCGTCCATCACGGGAACGTTGTAAAATAGTGGAGCTGTTGTCAACATGACATTCTCAGAAAATAAGCTACCTTCATCCTTCATTGTCAGGACAATGTAATGTGCCTCAATCACAAAGTCGCTGAAATGGTGCTGCAAGAGAGTTTAACACATGAATCAGCCAGTGTGTGGTCACATGTGCAGAATGAGGTTAGCATGATGCTGTAGGACAGTGAAACAAATGACCTATGTGTGATATCACACATAAGGAGCCTTAGAATTCGGAGGGATCATAATATGGAATAACGCTGAATCTCGAAAGCTTTCATTGCTTCAGGTCACTGCTTATGTGTTTGCCCCCCCCCGGTTTTTCTAAAGATTGATTGGTCTGCTCTTTGCATTCGTCTTCTTTACATATGCCCTCTTTAAGCTATACGGGTTGAGCTCTGGCCCCGATCTGATTCCATCTTCCCCGCGCCGAGAGGCAGACGGACGGATGAAACAGAATAAATAATAACAATAATAAAAGGCACTGACAGGAGCCTGAGTGAGCCCTGACCTGGCTGCCGGCTCTTGTCTATTCGTAACCCGCACACACACCGGCAGCAGGGTGGCAAACATAGAAAAACACACACACACACAAGCCCCGCCCCATCTACTGCATTAAAGTGGCATCAGCGGAGATGAAAAGGGCCTTTTCTGTTCCACCACTCAACTTCCACTCTAGCATGCCCTCCCAAATGACTGCGATCAACACATCTAACTTGGGTCCCACGGATAAAAGCACTCACGGGGCACCGTGGATACAGAGAAACTCCAATTTTTGCTAAACGCGCAAAAGCCGACAAATACGACCGAAAATGCTACAAAGGACACATTAACGCTTAAACATCAATTTGTATGTCCCAGTCTCGGTGTGCTACTTAGCCACTGGGAAAACAAATGAGCCGTGCCCAATCGGATGCTGCCAGACCTTGAGAGCCTCGAGGTGAAAATGAGCGGAATGGATTGGGGTGAGCGCGGGTGAGCCGGCTCCTGCCTGCACGCTGACGTGCTAAAAACACGCCGCCGTATACGTGGCGGCTTGTTTATCGGTTCACTTGCGTGGAGTCACGTGACCCCCCCCGCTTTGATTTGTCTTCATCTGTTTTCTTCCTTCGACCCTCACAGTCATTTTAAAGGCGCCGCCTCTCTGACCTCATTCACCCATTCACATAGTGAATTCCAGCTACTGGGCCGCACCGCCAGCCAGGCAAAGACAGGTGATTATCCGTCATTAAGTCCAACCCGCACGGAAAGGACTGCAAGACGAAGGAAGAGGTGGCAAGCAATTACACGGGAGGTCTTAGTGGGTGGTTTGGCTGCTGCATTGGAGTAGAATGGTGGGGAATTGGTTTTGGTGGGATTTAGATTGTGCTTAGTAAGCTATGTTGCAGAAAGGTGATGGATTCGATTGTCAGACAGTGATCCCCGGGCTGATCCACCTGAGGAAAGCTTAGGAAACTTTTTTAGCTAAAGAGCCTTGTTGAATTTGTAAAAACAAACGAGCACCTATGAGAAAAAGACATAGAAGCGGAAAAAAAGAAAAGTGAGGTTTTTCTACCAAACCGGCCCGAGTAGCACAAAGACCAAGTATCTGATAGTTGTTCGCGATTGTCTGCCAAGGGGCTTTAAGAGTCCTCCTCAGGAGTCCTATCCAATCCGTGAAACAAATGCAAGGACATGAATCTCGACACTCTGTAACCGGGTCCAGGTTTCTCTTCTATTTCCAGCATTTGTATGTATAATACCTGAGTGGATTTAGATCTAGTCGTGTGTCATAATTATTGCAAGAGGAATTTGTGTTCTTCGAAGTGAGGACAATCCGGTGGTACATTTTTTCCAACATCTCATTAAATGGTGGAGATTTCACTGATCTGGGTCAACTGTATTTTGGGTAAGGTCAAATTGTCTTTGGGTAAATGACCTTTTCAGACAGCTTCTTGGTAGGTATTTGGTTTGTTTTGGATCAGATCAGGTCCACCACACTTTATAGTAGAATCATTAAATTGTCCTCCACAATGGACCGTTTCCATATTGCTCTACACATACTGTAACCTTAATCCAAATCCACACCCAGGCTGTAGAAATTTAAAAAGGGACACACCCTTATTTCCTCTCAAATTAGGTGCAATTTTAATCGCTCACTGAACACACAACAGTCAACACGAGCGCAGACGTGACCATCACATGGCAGATTAACGGCAGGTGAATTGCCAGGGCGCCTCTGTCACTGCTCATAATAGTGGCTCCCTACATCAATTAAAGACAACACAGTAGGCCTGCTGCTGAAAACATGGAATCAAAACCACTATGCAATTCATATGAGTGAAGAAGACTCTTCCCCTCATGGCCACAACATCAATGTCTGGTGTCCGTTTCAAAGCAGAGATCAACTGGATAAAGCACAAATAACAATTTGTGGGATCTTATCTCTGTTGAGGCCGGTTTTAATTATTGAGAACATTTCTCCAGCAAGCACAAGTGAAAGGCACCTGCAACATAGAACAAAATCCAGTTATCTATTACCTAATTATGCAGTAGTCTACCCATAATCCCATCTTTCTTGTGGGCTTTTATTACCGCATAAGTATTTCAAATCAATTCATTTAATAACCTCCTCACAATACTTCCTGATCAATGCTGCTTCCTCTATATTCAGCTTTTACTTGTCTCACTAAAAGCGTCTGGTAGTTTCACCGTGAGGTCCCATTAATAGGTTCGGTGACCCGTTTGTTGTGACACGAGCCCAGAGTGAAATCGCTTCATCCTAACTGTGTCAAATACATATAACCCCGCATAATTAGCTCACGGTAAAGAGTTCCCCTGCCAAAGGCAGAGTTCAACGAGTATCACACTTAGCAGTGTGCTGCCGGTCTCTTTGCTGAATGAAATACTTTGTGGAATGTGCTCATTGTCGATTGATACCGACCTCACCGTCAATCAGCCTGTTTAATAACAACGTTGCCATTTCAAGACGCTTTTGTCCTGCTCGGTTTTAAAAACGTTTTAATATGAAGCTGCAACCAGGAGACATTGAACCTAGCTTAGCATAAAAGTGATCAATCTTCATATTCCCATCGCAATTCAACGACTTTTTTAGACGGATCAATTAGGATTGTTGCTGAGCCGACAGCGCGCGGAATGTCCCCGACACGTCTTTGCATTGAACACAATGCAGAAAGTCTGTATTGCATCTGATTTACTGCAAGCGGATGTGTTAGGCTTACTAGGCTTCTCAGCTCGGGCCTGGGAGACAGTATTACAGCACCGCAACATTTCTCAATGAACGTGTTGTGTTGCACTTGGAAGATTTTCTGTTTCAGATTTTCTGCACTCTGGCTAACTCTCCACAGATTGTTCAAAACGAAGTATAGCCAAAGCAATAGAAAAAAAAGTTATTATTCGGACACGTGGCAGACATAAAGCTGCTTTATTCTACGACGCTGGAAAAATTCAGATTGATGTTGTACTCTTTGCCAATCAGTAACTCCACTTTCTTCTCCCCCTTAAGAAGTATTTAGTAAGAAGTATTTAGCTGTTCACTTGAACTATTTTTCACAGCATTCATGTCGTATTCATGAGTGGGATATCGACTGGACTTTGTTAATGGTACAAATTTTATAGCCGAGCATTTGGCCTGATTGGAAGTAAATGACTGTACGATCGTCTAATTTAATTTGTTGACAAGCGAGAGATGTTGCAGGTCAACAAATTGCATCACAGATTTTTGGGTCCGGCCCAGATGGCACAGCAGGCTATGAGAGCAAGATCTTTCATGTCTGATGGGTGGTGACCATGAGTAGTCCTCAAGAATGATGCCAAACACGAATCCACTAGACCAGCAAGTGTGGGCCGCGAAGGTACTGCAGGTGGGCCGCGAGAGGTCATTTACAATAAATAAATTAAATTTAGAAAAGTTTGAAATGAATATAAAATTATTTATGATTTAAATTTCTGTATTTTACTTAAAATGATTGATAATTAATAAGATACAAAACGCACATCTTTTTCTCAGTTTAAGTATTATTTAAATGTTTGGGTTTGGGTCGCAAAAGATTTTCAGATTTCAAATTGGGCCGCGGCATTCTTGAGTTTGGGAACCGCTGCACTAGACACCCACTTCGTACTCATTTTGAATGATCCTGTAAGAGTCCTGTAAAATATTTTGTAATATTCTGACAGCATATCACGTTATTAAGTAAACACGTTAATTCATTGACCCTAAAAGGACCAACAGCCACCTGAGCAGGTGGCCAAATCGCTCACAACTGGCAGGCGTGTTGTTGTTAGCGTGTTAGCATGTTAGCTACCAGAGGCTTGACAAACTTTGCAATAAATCATTTTCTATTCTACCTTCAGTGGGGTTTTTCCAAACCAAACACCTTCCAAACAGACACAGCATCTCTGGTCTCTGGTTGTTGCTCCTGTATCGCTCTTTTCCATGTTTTCATCTAGCAACCGAGTGTCTTCTTTTTGTGATAGCGGGCGAGCTGTACCCAGCATGCAGTTCGGCAGGTTAATTAAACGTGCAATGATTAGTGTTACAAAGTTGTGTTGTGGTGGTTTACCCTGTTATGAAGTTATAACCATGACTGAATACACGTAAGACAATTCTGCTGCCCGCTGAAAAGCAATGACAGTTGTTACGTATGACGGCACGTGAAAAATATACACATATAATTCATAAAAATTCGTTTTACGTATTGCTTTCCTCATCCTCAATGATTCATTCCCTCCTGTTGAAATCCAGGTGGCAGTGTACGGGCTGGTCAAGAGATGAAAATAGAATCCTTTGTGTTGCAGTGTTTTTAGATGACAAAGTGAGTGGGGGCGGGTGCAGAAAAGGTCTATGCTGAAAAGACCCGACTCCTTTTCTCTTTCTCTGTGGGCTGGTGCAAAAAACCATTCTCCTGATAGCATGAATCACCCACATGATAGTGGTGCGTGAATGCACCGACACACACACTGTGTGTTCACGAGAGCCTGCTCCTTTGAGTCTGTGTTGGTAAGTGTGATAGCACGTGCTCTACCTCTTTATATGGCCACGCTCAGCTCTCCCACCTCTGCTTTATCAATCACTTAAGCTCTCCCGCTGCTCACAGCAAAGTCGGGGCCAATTAGGCCCTCTAATTCAGCCAATTAGCAATTAAACACTCAGATGCACCCCAAAATTCTGGAGGTCCCTGCAAGCACCGTAACGCCTGCCAGGACCTGAGAATTGAAGTAGTCTGGTTGGTGCAAGTCCTCGGGCCTTTAAATGTGTATCTCTTAGAAGTCCGCTGAGAGACTCCAGGGTCGGCGAAGCAGCACCTCATGAGCCTTTTTCCTCGAGCACCCGGAAGAGTCTCCACTGACCACAGAGAGGCTTTTCATTAACACCAGGACCTGTTTCCTCTCACTCTGCATTCTCACTTCTCATTATCGCCCCGTTCCATCTCACATTCCCTTTTATGTCTTTCAGAGGATGAAAGCGTAATGGTAAATTGTTGGTGTGTGTGGGTGGAGCGGGACGTCCCTTAGCGCAGCAGGCCGGCCCCTAGACTCTCTGTGGTTTAATTAGAGCTCGTATCGGGCTGTACGCGAGTACACGGGCGCGTGGGCGGAACAGAAAAGTCCACTGCGAGGGGAACAAAAGGCAGGCTGAAGTATCTTTAGGTGGACAATGAACAACTACGGATGGCGACATGGTCACGCTGGCAATTACCGCTTTCTGAGAGAACCCAGTCTCTATGACCACATGGAGGAACTCCCTTATTTGTGTGAGAGTGAGACTGCTGGCCTGCTTATCAGCACATATACTCTCATTATCTGCCGTCTTGCCTCGGGACACTTAACTCCCATACTTTCAAATTCAAAGGCTTTATTGGCAGTGGATAAAAAGGGGACAACAAAAACACAAAGGCGCTCCAGGCGATCCAATAATACGGTTAGCGATGACTCGGTTAATGGGACCATTAAGGCTCGGCAATGAAGCGAGACAGAAGCTGGAGAGAGGTAATGGTGAATTGTTTAAACCTGATAAGATGTAAAGGGAAACGTCCGGACATAAGAGACGTCCCTATTTGTCATGCGCAGTCTTCATTACTGCAATAGGCCTCCTGCCGTTACGTAACGCCGTCCAACAATGTTGTGACGGCGTAATCTCCTCCATGCCTCCTGCTTTTTCTGACTGGGTCCGTTACATGAGGATTTGCACATTTCCACAGTAGATTACATGGATGGGTGTACTTGTTGTGTGTGGGTGTGTCTTTGTGTGTACGTGTGTGTCTTTGTTCTCTGCATGTAGCCCAAAAAATACCCGTGCTGTTAAAAGCTGCTTACAGGCGCACATTGTTGACCGTTGACCTTACCGGGCAGTGAAGGGCTCATCTTGATCCCAAGCGTCGACTCCTGATCGACGGCGCGTTCTCTACGTAGGCTGAAAGGATTCCTCGAGAAACGGAAGTAGCTCCAACACTGTGGCTGCAGGGAGAGAGTTGTTAGCTGCTGTAACCACATAAAACTACCAGCTATTGTTAAATGGAGGTTCCTTAGAGTTGCAATATGATGTGTTCAAGCTCTGTTGAGTAGAAACGTATGATAGAGCCATCATGATGTTCAAATGAGAAATTAGATACTAAATACAGATGAAAACAGTTGTTAGAAGTATGTTTTACAGCAATAAAAGCTCTTAGGCAGTTTATAATACAGAATACAAATACAAATACAAAATTTTCGATTCAAATCAAATATTTTTAATAATTTTTTCTAAAATGTTTCTTGCACAGTGGTGATAGAGGTTTGTCTGGACATTTAACATCTATGTACTGTATTTAGTTGAGATTAGTAATATTTTTGTATACAATTAAAGAAAAACTTTCTTAACAGCAAACTGAAAACCTATTTAGCTATTGCTCCCTAATAAAGCCATTAGTCATTGAACTACTCAATTACTAAAGCTGGCAGGTCAGACAAAGCACCAGGAGAGGTTGGGATGGGTCTTTGTTTTCGTGAGCTCTCAAAATAGAGGATACACTACATGTTTTTGTGGCTTATATTGCATTGCAAAAAGTAGACAACAGATCACAAGAACTACATGCTGGAGAAATCGGATTGTAATCGTGTGAAGGAAAACACATAAAAAGTTCCGCAATGAGCCTCTTTGACTTGATCTCAACGAGGCTGTCTGTCCTTTCATCTTGACTGCTTTCCTTTCAGGATATGTTTTTCTTCACAGTTGAACAGTTGAAGGGCGAATGTTGCTCTGACAACTTTTAATGGAATATATTTCTGCCTCAGATAAACTATAATCTCTCTTATCTTTCTCTCTCCCCCACCCCGCTCCCCCCTTTGCCACCTTCTCTGTCTTTCTGTTTTTCCCTCTTTGTGTCACTATCCTTTAAATCTCAATCCTCCTCCTCTTCTCTGCCTCTTTCTGCAGATTTCAGCTGTTGAAAAAAAGGCATCGATCAAATGATCTGGATAATCGAGGACCGATAGGGATGGAACGCAACAGAGCCATGGTAGCGTTTTTGATCCTTGTTGCTCAGAATCAACACTGACCTGGCACCCAGACCGAGGTCGGCCTCCTTCCCCCGACGACCTTTCTTTCCCCCAGCGACTACTTTGCCCTCCATCTGACCTCCCGTCAGAGCTCCTGGCCTTGATCATACCTTCACAAAAAAACTAGTTTTACTCTTTCAAGGTCTGTCTACTTTGTTTTTTTTTTACATCCCCTCTCATGCTTTATCTTCCAAACTGTTGGTTATAATCCACACTCTCATCAAAAGACTCAAGTACCCTAAAAGAGACTAAAAGCTGGTGGCTGAACACCATGAATCCAGTCATGTACCCCCTTCCGCTTTCTCTAAGCAAACAAGGGCGCCAGGCGTTGTTGTCCAGAACGCGGCCCCATAGTCTCATAACGGACTGGTGCCTAATGGGCCTGCTAGGCCTCATTGGGCTCTTCAGCCTGGCCTCGAGCCAGAAAATGGACCCTTCCAAACACCCCTTAGTTACCACCAACTACGGTAAGATCAGAGGCATCAAGAAGGACTTGAACAATGAGATCTTGGGTCCTGTAGAGCAGTACCTCGGCGTCCCCTATGCCACGGCACCCATCGGCGACCGCCGCTTCCAGCCGCCCGAAGCCCCGGGGTCCTGGCAGGAGATCCGCAACGCCACCCAGTTTGCCCCCGTGTGCCCTCAGAATGTCCACGGCGTGCTCCCGGAGATTATGCTGCCCGTGTGGTTCACCGACAACCTTGACGTGGCGGCGGGTTACATCCAAAACCAGAGCGAGGACTGCCTCTACCTCAATATCTACGTGCCCACTGAGGATGGTGAGTGGGCATTACTAAATGAGGGGTTGGGGAAGGCTGGGAGATGCGGGATTTAGTGGGTAACAGTGGGTAGAATTAATAGATTGCCTGTTTGATAAGCCCTGCCCCCTTAGCTACTTTATGCCAGTCAAGCTTTCCATACTCAACCATTACGTATGTATTAGGGCTGGGTATTTGTACACATTATTTTATTAAGGTATCAACTGAAATAGGCTAGTACAATGTTGTATCAAAATTCTCCCTTCAAAAAAATACCTCAGTAGAAACAATGGTGGCCGACTACCGTTGCAGCTTCAACCCATGCGGCTCTTAGCACAGAGATGCCTGGCACCACTTCCAGCAGCTAACAGCGGCAATAAAAGCAACATGGCTCACAAAGCCAACAATTACAAACTTTGTTGGTTCTGATGATACCCAGCCCCAATAAGGTTACTAATAATAATGGGTTCACTGTGTCATTTTTATTCTGGTGTGAACCGATGTTGGCTGATTTTACATGACCGTTATGAGATGGTTGAAAATAACAAGCTAACATCTTATATTTCCAGTGGACCCATTTAAAACAAAACAAAAAAAATTGGGGTCTAAATGAATTACTTAAGAATCACTCCAAGGCCTCAAATCCCAGGCGCCAAATCTGCATCTAACTCCTTGAATACAGCTCTTACTACAACCCTGTGTACACCACTTTAGCATGAAGAGAAATCCAGAGCTTGACAGGCCAGCTGTGCCTAGGTACAGTTGCTACGCTATGATTGGACAATTGCTGTTCACTGGAGGGGTGCAGGGAACGGTCAATTAGTACAACTCATAAAGGAGAGGAGTCTAGGGAAGTTCTCTTTCATGTTGAAAAATTGTCTGCAATACCTCAGAATGTTTAAATTACTTTCCATGTACATTAACTCCTTTAAACGCCATGAATATTTGATATGTATATGGTGTGTGTTTCCGTGGGGGCTTATATATAAAAAAAGAGCAATATGCAAGATATATCATGGATCATTTTTCAATCACATACACTGGTTTTACAGTCCTTCCCATTCAAGGTGTTAAAAATCCAAGACTCAAGCAGTTTCCAGGTGCTTTATGAGGAAAAGATAAGGTGACATTTGCCTTTTCCTATTTTTGTTCCTCGTCAAGAAGCCGCGGCTCTCAACTCGGATCTTTTCTGCAGACACTTTTTGTCTGCCCGGGCCCTCTTAGGTATGCAAGCAATACAAGCGAAATGTTTCCACTTTTCTGGATGTGATATGAAGAGAGGAGGCGCTCTCTCTCTCTCCTCGCCCGGGGCATTGTAAAACATGTGTCACGTTTGTCTTCTTCACTTCTTTACCTCTGTTCTAAGCTGCACAACGCCAGCCCCTTTCGCAAAGAGAGGACGCTGTAAGGTTCCCCACCCAGAAACGCTCTCTTGGTTTCAACTCAAAACGACGTGTTTTCTCTTTTTTTTTTTTTTTGGTCTTGATAACCACATGCACTCAAGTTCAAAACACAAAAAGTGTCCTCCATCACCTGCTGTGACCGCGCCAATACCAGCGCGTGCGTGCCTTGATGTTCACATTCATCTGTGTCTCTCTTGCTGTCTCTGTGTGTACGTCAGTGCAGTGATGAGGCAGTGATTTCCACTCTGAAAGCGTTCTTCACTCTAACACATTTCCGTCGCCCTGTCAGCACTTCCATCACTCGACTGGACATTTCTTTCCTTTGGCCTCCGGCAGCTCAACACTTGCTTCCTTCGTTCCTTTCCGCCTCTCCGCTCCCCGGCACCAGCCCTGGAACACCCCGCCATCGCCACTCGGGGTGCTCATAGAACGCTATGCATCAGGTCCGGAGTCATTTCATTGTGTCGCGCAGCTGTTCTGTTTTTCCCTGTTTTAGCGAGATGTACAGCTGGTGATATTTAATGCAGAGAGAGATATACAGCCAGCCCCCCGCTCGCATACCGTCCCTTAGGTGTGCAGCGAGCTCTCTGCCAAAGTCACACAGGTGTGAAATAGTGACCTTCATTCATCAACCGGGAGCAGCAGAATTACAGCGTCAGCACAACAGTCACCGTCTCAGCGGGGCAGATGTTTAATGCATTGGAGAGGATTTATTGCGTTGCGACATCTATATTATAACAAATGTGAGTTAATTTGGTGTTAAAAACATTCAGTGGCAACGCGTGAACTTTCCTCCTCCGCGGTTATCGCCGCTGTCATGATTCAGGCGTGACGTTGCTGGTCTCAGCACTTCTCCAACAGCTCCAGGGTTTTCTTCAGCCTTTGTCCCTCGTTTGCTCTCTGCTTCTCCTCCCGCTTAAATGTGTATTTGTCTCCTTTATTTCTTTTTTTTTTTCGTGGCGCTCGGTGAGGGGAATAAAAGGGGAGACGTAAAAAGCGGCGAGGTAAAAGCTTTTGGCCGGTAGTTTAAAAATCAGACAAAACTCGCTGTCCCCTCCCCTTCTATTCTCCTTCCTTTAAATAATGAATGCTGCATCTGAGTCTCCTGAGGCCTTTTTATAGGGCACTCTTAAGACAGAATCCTTTGAAAACCTCCTCTAATTTAAAGTGGATTAAGTCTGCAAAATTACTGCTTAATGCTGCCATCAGTGCAAATGGAGGAAAGTGGGACACTGTGTGAAGAATGTGTTTGTTTGTCCATAGATAAACACATACGTCAACATTTGGTGGTTAGTAATGTCTCCTTAATTAATACTTAAGTGCTTAATAGGTTGCAAAGCTAGCCATGTTTTGTTATTGTTTCACTAATTCCACAGTGCTAACGGAGAAATATGTTTCTGAAATTACTACTTTGAGAAAGAAAGAGAACATCACTAATCATGTTAGAGTAATCATACAAGATTACATTTGTTACTATTTGATGTACAGAAAGCTAATGTGGTAATGAGGACTTCAGATTCAAATACATTCAGGACATCAACATTTTGAAGCCCGGAACCATATTTATTAGTTCTCAATTCGTCAATCTTAAGTTTTAACCCTGTTCTCAATGTGATTAACTATGAATACATTCTTTAATAAACGGGAAGATCATTGAAGCACATGATCATGGTCTTTGGAACACCACAATAATGTGAACCCAGCTTGTCTGCGCGTGGTACAACATCAGACCTTTGGACCCAGGGGAACTGGTTCTGCCCTCCGGCAAGTTGCTCCTTTACTGAATGGTGGAAGCCAGGGCTTCCAACGGTTCCCCTGGAGATGACATCCCATAAATCATAGCCAGAGGTTCTCATCTTGCTCCTCCAGAGCCACAGGGAATTTATGGACGAGGGGAAGAGAGGCGGAACGGCCGGCCGCTGATGCCTCCAACTCCGAGACGAAATGCATGCTTCTCTCAGCAGCGAGGCTTCTTAGTGAATAAGTTGGAGGAGAAGGACTCGGAAGCCCTCCAATGGGAGCTCGCTGTAAATGTCCACCGACTCACGGGATTGCATCCACGATAGCTGCTTTTTTGTGCAGTGAGGCAGAGAGCATGGATGTGATGGAGGAACAGTGACTTCGAAGGCTAATCTTGTCATTGTTATAGCGCCTGCACCGGCTGCGTGGCCTCCCCGTACTGTGGTCCCTTGGAGCTACAGTGCTTAACATTCAGAACTTTTCATCTAACACCTCCTGAAACAGGCACCTTGCTGCTTTCCTGTAGCTTTTGCATATTTGACGATGACCAGCAGACTTGAGCTGTTTCATTTTCTAAAAGAAAGGTGGCCGTTTTGTATTCGTCTCTTTGTTTTCCCTCAAAGTGCCGACCAACATACAGCATCACTCTGCATGTCCCACAGCCCAAGACAAGACCTTCAGTTTGGTTTCCCTGAAGCGTTTCAATGGGTTATCCTGCCGGAGTGAACAACATTTGAAGATAAAGAATTCCTGAATGTAGAGATTTATTTCCGAAATAAAACCGACAAGTAAGCATCTCGAATGAACGGAGACTCCAGCAGCCTTTATTGGTGGTCGGCTGAGGTTTAACCCTAATGATCTGTTACAAAATGCCCTCTAAGCTGCTGGTTCTATTCAATTAGTCCTGTTGAATGAGAATATACTTCAGTTTGCCAGATAATCCTCTGGGATTTGAACCGCTAACCTCAGCATTGTCAGCGCCGTGCTTCTTGGGCTGGGCTGCAGGCTGCGAGAGCCGGGGGCCTTATAAATTATTCCATCCAATACTTCATCTATCTCCATGCATCAAACTCAAACTCCCACATCTCAACCTTCTGCAATATTTCAGTTTTCTGAAGATGATTTGTGAAGAAGGGGTTCGATGCTAACACAATAACCGTGGCCGAGGGCTGCACTGCGACATCGCCAAAGGGCTAAAGATGAATGAATAAATAAAACCAATAAAACAAACAAAATAATAAGAGACAGTGAGAGATGCCAGCAGTGAGGACAAAAATATATATAGAGATTGCTACTGATGCCCGAAAAATATACTTTCTTTATGTTGTGTCTTTCTGCTGCCAGGTCCAAGTGATACCTTCTAAAGAATAATGGGGGAAATAGATCACCGTCTTCCTGCAGGCAGAATACACAACCCTGAGAATTTACAATTGCTGTTACATACTGTATGGGCCTGTAGCTCCCAGGACACCAACACCCCCCTCGCACCACACCAAAAGTTTTTCTTGAAGAAGAAGACAAAACGGCCCTTAATAGACGGACATGGACAGACTTGGGCACAGGGAGTCATCTCTCGCTGATTGTCGTTGTGTAGAGGATGGAGGTCAGGGCAGAGGGCTTCATCCCAATCCTCTTCCAACACTATCTGACCGAGTCCATCTTCCTTGATTTCCACCTCCTCTCATGTTCCACCTGCCTCTTCCTCGCCTCCATCCTGAGGCACAGGGGAGCAGACCGCTACTATCCTCCTGGGTCTTGTCTTACTCCGGGTGGGAGTGCGGGTGAGGGGGGAATCAAATCAGCCAGGTTTGGTCACTCTCTTTCAACCTTTCCATTCATCTGGGACAATCCAATACAAAGACAAAGGCCACCGGCCGCCACGGTATACTAGGTGCATGGGGCTGTTGGAGACCCTGGCAAGGACTTTAACGGAGGAAAGATTTGGCCCTGAAAATGCTTTCAAGATGAATAGATGCTGTGTTTTTGTTTTTGGGAGGCTCTTTGGAGACTGGGTTTGGAAAAAACGTTCTGCTGGCTTGCTCGTGACTGTTTGAAGCTCCCTGGAAAACAAAAGGATAGTGGAGTTTTACTCAAAGACGGAAAAGGATCAACAAGTCAGTAAATATACAAAGACAATACCCCATGGATGGCAAAACGGTATCTCTGTTCATATTAGAGAAATATCTGGACTTTAACACCGGCCCTTTCAGCACAGACCTACAATATCCTTCGGTGGAGGATTTTCTAAATCGCTGACTGCTAAGCTGGTTTAACCTCCGGGTTTGATGTACTGCTAAAATGTGGGAGAAGTTATTCGTCCAGAAGTGAGGCTGCCATGTTTTACAAGACAAAGAGAAGATTTGAGGAGAACTTTGATCACGGGTGGGAAAGGGAGTTGTTGTGTAGTGTCGTATCGCGTAGTGTAGGATGGAGTTCTTTTAACATCTTCCATGGTGTCTTTAAGAATTTTCTTTCCTGTGAGATATACAGTCAGCTTCTATAACCGTTTAAGGTTTTAAAAGTTTTGAAATCCAGTCAAACTGGACTTACATTTTACTGTAATGTAACTCTTGCATCACTTGAGTTGGTCAGTGAAGTATCTGCACACTGGATTATATTACAGCTTGAATCAACATTTTGACATTACAACATAAAGAAATAGACCGAGTGACCGGGCTTCAGACACTGAGGTGAGTAGTGGGCAGGTGGGAGTGATTGAGCTGATGAGGTGGGTGTAGCTGACGGGTGCACTAAATGAGCCAATCGGGTGAGTGAGGGAGGGACTTTGAGTGTATGAGAGCAGAGCTGTGACTCTGTACTTTTGTAACCAATTACTTTTGTTCTCCAAACCCAAGTACCTTTGTTGCCTAAATTCAACGAAAAGCTTTTGGTCCTTTAATAGAGTGACAGCTGTGCCTGGCTACAATTTCTTAGCCAATGTATCTCGCTGCACTTATTATCATTATTATTATTATAAATTATTCTTGTTTTTCAGACACTTGACATTTAAATCCAGTAAACTGAACTGAGAGATTCTTCGTTAAAGATTTGAGTGTAACTGTGTTAAAATGATCTCCGCAAATATCGATAATGACTGTAAGCGGAGAACTAATCTGCATAATGGATGCATTGTGGATGCCAGCAATGCGTAATGCGATTTCATGACTGAGACAGAGAACACTGCCAGATTATGATATTGATTGCATTTTAAGGATTTCAATTGAGAAGGAGCCGTGTAGTTAATGAGAGACACAGGAAATAAAAGAACCAGCATTGGACGGACGGAAGGATGGAGGTTGAAGGAGTGCATAATTTAGATCGGCGGGGGAAGTGGGGGAAGGGGTTGTGATGGTAACCATCCACCACTTCCTGTATCGTCCTGTTAGGGAGCGCATCGAAAGCGCCTGCATTTCTACCTTTTCACTAGACTCTGATTGAAGGAATTAGCAAAAGGCTCAGTTCCAGCTATTTATAGCTTGTGAGGCAGAGAGATGGAAAGAGAAGGGCGGGTGCGTATCGCTGCATGCATGGGTGAGTGGGTTCTAACCGTGGATGCATGTGCGTGCACATCACATGGTCCTAATAATCTCAGCGGTGTGTTTGCACCCGTTTTGTTCAAGTGGGACATCGTTTTGATGGAGTCTCCTGTCCGTTCCCCATCTTCTTCCTCTCTATTGCTCTTACTCGGCTCATATTATCTCTGTCTATTCCCACCCAATGTTCCATCCCATTTTACTCATTTCATCCCTTCCTTTTCTCTTGGCGATGCGTCCCCCCCCCCCCCCCCCCCCCCCCCTTGCCCGCCTGAAATTCTAACAGCTTTCCAGTCGTCATCACCATATGCTTTGGATGAGCAATGAAGGCAGAAATAGGATTTAGCTGTGGACAGCCCATTTAAATGATCGGTTTAGCCTCAGGAGAGTGAATTGACTTTACAACAGTAATTAAATAATAAGCTCTCAGGCTTTGACTATCCATGTTCTTTTGGCTTTGTTTCTGTAGCGGTTTACAGCACAATCTGGGATATCATCTGGTTTAACTCAGGGATTGATCAAGTACATCTAATGGGATTTGATGAAGTCTGATCTGAGCCCTCTCGTATCGGTTAAGCAACTTTAAAATAAACTCAGATGGGGCAGTGGCTCTGAGTCATGCTAAGGAAAATGGACGTCTTGTGGCTGGGCTTCTGACTCTTTAAAACCCACAGGAGGCTCCGTTCCAACCTGTATGAAAAACACACTATTGTGCTTCTACACGTACATCACGGTACCTGGAGTCCCTGCCAACCTGCCGACTGTGAAGTAAGACAACAGTTTTTTTGGGCCGTCTAGATCAGAAAAAGAGGCCATTCAACGAGCGATACACACGTGGTTTCCCTTCGTACGTCACATGTAGGCTCATTCGTGTGGTATCTAGCCCACTGATTGAGAACTACTGTTGCAAAAGTGCACCGTGTTTGTCTGTCAAGCCAATCAGAGCAGACCATTCTCTGCTCTGAGGGCTGTTCAACAGATCAAATTTCCTCTATAAATTGCATTTTTGAAGCTTTTGAAATAATTTAATTTAATTAATATGTCTTTTCACTTCATATTAAATAACATACAGTACGCTACACTAGATAACTCCCCCAATTATCTGTGCTTCACTTTAAACAAGCTTCACACACAGCATTGTTTCATTAAAATATGCTTTAGTAATGCTTTTTTCCAGCACGCTCTTAGCTCACTGAGCTCCAGCAATCACCATAAACAGGATTCAGCTCTGTCATGTAAAGCAGAGCGGGAAATGGACAGTCATAAATTGTCCTCGGCTCTCAATGCGTTCGCCTTTTAATAATTAATCCTCCAGTTTATTGATACGGTTCACCTGCTGAACTGCTGAGTCGGCCCTTGCAGGCCAGCGTGGTCAGCTATCCCGGTACCGTGTTCATGATGCGACCAACAGCTTTTGGAAATTACTGAGCAATGCTCTGCAATAGAGATACGCTTATAGAAACAGTGCAGTGTGATTGTTTTCAATTGTGTTGTTGAACTGAGTGAAATTGATATTCTATGTTTAAATACCATTTTTATTTTTCATTTGGAACTCTTCATTTTGATAGAAGAACCACTTGGAGAAAGAAGAAAATAATAGTCCACGAAGGATTACAGCACTGAAAGGATTATATACATCTTTTGCCCTTGTTTCAGGTAAATTGGAAACAAATTGGGTTCTCAGACTGGTGAAAAAAAGACAATATAGGACGATCATAGAGTCCAGCAACTTATGGAGCGCATCGCTAAAGGCCAGATTCTGCTGTCTGGGAATAAATAATATCTCCAGATATCCCCGAGGCTCAGGTACTGATTGTGCAGATGTGTGCAGTCATACAGGCAAACCCTCGTCGGTACAGACGCACACTTTCTGTCACACAGAAAAACAAGACTCCCTCCTTTTGGCGCAGGGACACATACGCATCCACATGAACTGCTTATTCTGCATTACAAGTTATATTGCCTTTTGTCACTCTCCCATCCGCCTCACACATACACACTCCATCTCTTTCAATAGAGCTCAAAGGGCCATCTCTTTAGGGCTTCTGAAGCCGAGGAGGCCAGTGGCAGTGAATGCAAAATACCCCTTCACACACACACACACACACACACACACACACACACACACACACAATTCCCTTTGCCAGGCCCCACTGCCTCCCATAGCACTGAATAGTTGGGCAGGGATAAGGAAATAGAAAAGGGGAGAAGTTAAAAGAAAAGAGAGGGACATGAATAGACAGAGAGAGCGGGAGGTTATCCAGAGGTAAGGCCTCCTCCTCCGGTGGAACAAGTCTGCCGATATGTTCTCAAAGGAGAGAAGTCGATGCGATGTTGCCACGCAATTTATCACTAGCAAGAGAGTAGCTGCCGGGTTCGAGCTGACTGCGAGTATTAATGACTGCACGTTCAGAATAATCCATGGAGTTGTGATTCCAACGCCTGGGTCAGTGCAGCGCACACGTGAGCACAGACTCTCCGCGTAGCGCACACATGCTGATGTACACACACTCGTGAGAATAAGAAAAGATCATCTCGTATCTCGTTACGTTATTTTTGAAGCCTTTCAGAGTCGCTGGTGGTTTTGTACCGTCTTCGAGATTGTTGGATAGCTTCCCTGTGTTTACTGAAAAGCATCCGTTGGATACACTTTCTACAACGCCCATGTCGATATCTGTGTGGAAGTCACACCTAATGCATTATAGTCTGTTTATATCAATGTATAATTATAGCTATATCCACTCAACATATTAATAATGCTTTAGTACAATAATAATAACACAAGGTAAAGCATTTTATAATAGCAAATGGTCAAGTATAACAATTCTTTTTTTTGCTTCTTATAACGCATTATAATTACATTCTGTAATATGTTCTATGTCGTAATTTTGTTTGTGGTAATATGTTAATTTTGTTTTGTTGTAAAAAAACTAAATCTCATAACACAACTTAAAATAAAGCATACCGACTTATGCGTTTTGAGTACTAGAATAAAGCGTAATAATTAGGGGGGCTCATAAATATAACAATACCTGTTCATAATATATAGTAGACACGGGTGTAAAGCTCATTGGTTGTTTATTTTCTAAACGGTTCTGCGGTGTAAGGTCAACAGTAGAGTCAATGGTCACTAACCAAGAACTTACTACTGTCGAGTATCGAGTGCTGTGAGGCAGGAAAGGCAAAAAAACAACCCAGCAGCTGATGTCAGCTCAGGTTTCAGCACCACGGACAGCGGCAGAAAAGCCAGCCACGACACGTGAGCACACAGCGGAGCTAAACCGCAGCGCTCTGCGTCCGTTTAGTCCGTCACTATTCACCACCCACTTCTCAAGGAAATCCTATGAAAGCTTAAACGATGGTTAAACTACTCAGATCAGCTAAATAGCAGCGGCCTCAATTTGCCTTTGCACATTACATTTCTAGACCGAGAGAGTCGATTAACTGGGTTTCCTTACTTTAATTTCTTGGATATTACCTTTGCTAGATACACAGCGGTATTTGCTTTAATCTGTCACAAATGGTAGATTTACACATCCGGTGACAAGATGTGATAAGTTAACATTGAGAAACAACTTGAGTATTAATTCTCACTCGACATTCAGGAAAAACAACTAATTAGTGAAAAAATAAATTAAAAACTGATCAAAGGTTTAGTGTATGTGTGACGCTTTCATCCAAAGCGTCACACATACATACAAGAAGAAGTAAAAGTATCCTATTAACAAAAAAAAAGGCAGATTTACTCTCTTATCTAGACCTAAAGTAATAATTAAGCAGTTCAACTTAAAAGCTTTAAAATGTGTCTGTTCAGCTTCTACAGGGATATGAGCAATTTTCCCATAAGGAACAATATCTATTTAAAGCTGTTTTCTTAATTAAGGTGGGGGGGGGGTTTCTCGGACCATCCAATCCGCGGCACACAGGGCCCGCCCCCCCACACTGGGTTTTACAGTAAGTGGAGGTTTAGTCTCGGGGTGACACAACACATTACCCCGTTGCTGTTTTACTATGGAGTAGCTGGGGGGGGGGTGAAAGCTGGGGGATTGAAAAAGAGATGGCAATTAAACTGTCCAAAAGCATTAAAATAACATGTTTTCTGTTATATACCGCAGTCAGCTCCGCCTTATTTCCCAGGAGTCTCCTTGATTTTTGCATTCAGGTTTAACAGGATTTCGATACCATTTTAGAAGACCTCAGTGGGACAAATTGACATGAATAGGAAATCTCCCATGATTTCAAACTCAATGATTGCGGCCATAATTCAGAGTGGACCTCTCCTCTAATAGAATATGCACAGCTGGCACTTAAGGACAAGGACAATGTAAGCGCCAGAAGAAGACACAAAGGAAGTGAAAACAGGGATGTGTATGCATCTTCGTGTCCCTCCTGGGCCTTTGACCTAAATTAGTCTGCGCTCTCCATCTTGGCCCTCCCTCAGTGTTCCACTCTGTCAGCATTAGGAGCTCGGCCTCATCCGCTCTCTGGTTAGTAATGTCCCGGTGCCGCGGCCCGCGGTGGAATAAGCTCTTACACGGCCGGCCTGTGAGAAGGAGATGGATTTGGATGGAGGCAGGGAGGAAAGATGGCAAAGGGTCAGCCCCAAACAAGCTCTGTGCTTCAACTCTTTGTGTCCATGGTCCCAGTCCAGCCCTCACAACACATTCAGCTCTTTGTACACACATGCTGATGCTGCTCTTTCCACTCCCTGTGCACATCGGGAGCTTAAAGGGAGTTTCAAGTGGCATTTATGGTTATTTTTGTGGACATTTAGCGTATAGTGTGCCGCTTACACCGTCCAACAATACACATTTTAAAGGGACACTGTGAGGGATTTGGTGGCATCTCACCAACCGACGACGACCAGCTAAATACTCCTCCTCTCACTCCCCCAGGGAGGAAAGCTCCCCACATTGATACGGTCTAAAAAGGTTGTAGAGCTACAAACGGGCCACTCAGACGTGGAGCTGTCGGCACCACAGTTTGGCATTCTGCACGATGCGCAGCACGGCACACTGCCAACACACACACGACGACAACACTAACATGTTGTTAATATTACATTCCTCTTCTGCCAATTGATCCGCCTAAATGCTGCTTACTGAGAAAAGACAGACGAGGAGTGGGGGAGCAGAGAAGACCTCTGTGTTAGACCTCTGTGTGGAAGCTGCCTTGGTGTGAAAGCAGCGAGAGGACTTCAAAGGCCACATGGACTGATAAACAGTGAAGGGATCTCCGATCACGCTGGGAGGGGACCGCACAGATCACCAACAAAGCCTTTGTTTGGACGCAGAAATAGCCCAGGGGTTGAATGACTCCTCAAAACACACAAACGCTAATTGGTTCCTTTTGTGTTTTTCATGGACAAGAACCCCCCCCCACCCCCCACCCCTCCAACATACCGCAGGGATTAACTCACAGATGAAATACTACATGAAATGGCAACAGGGCAGCTGAACCTGTCTGCGTTTGATTACGTAACCTTCCACCGTATCTTTTCCTGTTTCCCTCTACCTTCTCCTCCTCTCCCATATGTCAAGACAACGTAAACACTCTTCCCTCCTCAAAGGTTATCCCAATAAAGAGCACACGCAGCTCTTCTGACAAAACTGCAAATGTCAAAATGGTAAAAGGGAAGGCTGTCCTGGACATAGCAGTTATCTTTTTTTTACGTGAGGAGACAAACAGACCAAGGGCGTCACAGGAGATAGAGTGAGTGTCTCTAGTAATCTATCACCTCTGGAACACAGGGAACCACACTGGTGAGATTTGGAACTGGCTTAGTGCACACACCCAGACGCACACATGCTGCCACTAGGATTGAAGAATTCAACCTAAATAGAAACTTTTTTTTGACCAATACTTTTTTAAGAATGAAGCTTTATCTGTTGTCTTATTGTATGATGTCATCACTCAATTAATGATAATTTAGTGTAAGTGTCATTCAGAATGGATCACAAAAGTGAGAAACAATACAAAAATAAATGCACATTGCCCCTAACTCCTAGACTACTAGCAGACCAAGTGTTTGCGTCATGTGCTGATAACGCTCGGGCTTCGGCATGACATCTATGTTCACAGTATTCATGGAGGAAACGAGCAGGCTGGATAGAGGTCTGAGAGGCTGTTGGTTTTAAATGGCCGGGTTGTCTTGCACTGATCCTGTAGTGCATAGTGCATGGCTGCATCGCAATCAGAATCTAAACTCTAAAGCACACATTTATAGCCATAGTGTATGCATGAACGCATGAGGAGGTCCGTATGTGTGTGTGTGTGTGTGTGTGTGTGTGTGTGTGAGGCTGCACAGGGATCAAATGGCTTTGACCTTCATGCTTTCTTGATCATCACCCCCCGGTAATGTCTCTACATCTATGTTTGCCTCTCCTTCAGGCTGTCATCTCTTCATCTTTACATCTTTTTTTATTTTCCCTATCCTGCAGTGCTACACCTCTCCCAGCTCCTCTTCTTCTTTTTCCTCCGTCCTCCAGTGTTCTTTCCCTCTTTGCCTCCCATGTTGTTCGTAAACTCCCATCCAGCTCTCTGTTACTTTGTTGCGTGTTTGTTTCCTCAAATGTTTTTGGAAACATATTTG
Source organism: Gasterosteus aculeatus (assembly GCF_964276395.1). NCBI lineage: Eukaryota > Metazoa > Chordata > Actinopteri > Perciformes > Gasterosteidae > Gasterosteus > Gasterosteus aculeatus. Next base: position 9,919,205 of record NC_135694.1, on the reverse strand, counting down.
CCGTGTGCTGTTTAGCTGTATGGTATGGAATGCTGTTGATCTGCTAATGCTAGCATGCTACCTCGGAGCCCACCGATGTCTTCCATTATGTCAACACTCACGTCCCTTAGCCAGCCTTCTTTTGCACACGGCTCTGTTGTCTGTTCTGAATGTTAGATGTAGCCACGCCCCCTGACTTGCATATAAGAACGTGAAATGAAAAACGGCATTATGAAATAAGTCTCTGGAAATGAAAAACGGCATTATGAAATAAAAGACTCTGGAAATGAAAAGTGGCATTATGAAATCAAAGTACCATGAAATGAAAAGTGGAATTATGAAATAAAAGTACCATGAAATAATTAAATGTATTTAATATTTATGTATTTATTGCCTCATTTATTTATTTCATGATGTATTTCAAATGCATATTTCATGTATTTATGTATCTATTCATTTATTTAATTTGGACTAAAACGGCATTTCATAGTATAATGGCAACGGTTTGTGACCAACCCGCCGTGTTGTAAACAGTACGGCTAAAGTCATTCACCGCCCGTCCAGCCGGAGCCAACTTAGTCACTAATAGTCAGACGGAGTCTGGATATAAAGTCATCCGCACAGTTGGAGTGGAGTCTTTGAGACGCATCCGGTCTGATTGGTAGGCGTTGGAATCTTGCAAATGCCATTAGGAGCTCTAGAAGTAGGGACAGGAACTCGATCGTTTCACACTTTATCCTTCTCACGTACAGCTGTCAGATTAAAGTTTATGACAAAAAGTTTATTTTTGTTAAAGTGACGAGCTGTATGTTTAAACTCCATTCCTCTGCTTCCCTCACATTTTCCTTTCATTTTTCTCCCAAGGAACCTTTTTATACCTGTACAAATAACTGACTCATTGTTCCTTCCTGTCGGACACACAGCTTTTCTCTCTCTCTGTCTCGTACGATCACATTATTTTGAAAAACGTGTGTGTCAGCATAAACCCATATGTCTTTGTCCTCTCCATCTTTCTCCCTTCCATTTTCTTTATATTTCATTTTCTCACCCATCAGCCGGGTTTGAACAATATTTTTTTTCCGCGTCTCAGGCTTGAGGCTTGAGAATGAGGCACCACGGGAATGAAAATTGAGAGGGAATGGGAAAAATGGCAGACAAAAAAAAGGGAGTGAGGGAATGGAAACGAGAGAAGGGAAGTAAAAAGATTCATTCAATGCTGTCGGGAGGGAGCGAGGTCGAGGAAACCATGGAGGAATCGAGGTGGCAGCAGCACGTGTACCAAACAATTGAGATGTAGTCAGGCGCACGGGGTGTGCTCTGAGTCTCACGCCAGCTGGAGACAGTGTTTCAAGGGGAGACGCGGTTTATATTAGTCGAAGTGACGCTGTCAGAGACAGACGGCTGTCAAATCCTCTGCGTTAAGTCGGTTTGTACATACAGTGCATCGACTCCAGCCCACAGAGTCCTTCAACAAACATCAAATAAACACGGCCGTGAGTGGAATGACTCCGGGTCTTGTGAGTTCCACTCAGCATCTGCGACACACAATGATGGACAATTTTGCTTTATAAGAAGACCGCAAAGGACAAGTTGTAATGAGATACACCCATGTGGGTATAGGTGGTAATTCTGATTCATTTAGCTGGTTCATGTTAGATGATCCAACAACTAATATTAAATATCAATCCATAATTAACTACTTTAGCTTGTTCTATAGTTTATGACTGATACTCATGCTGCCCGAGTACATTGACGCGGTTTTAGGTCTTGTATTTGCTGCTCATTTATCTTTGAAGAACTAGTAGGAAAACTATCAGATTCCTTCAAGCGAATCAAGCTTAAATGAATGTTAAAATTAAAGTTTTGAAGTACTTATTGAATATTCATTATGGTCAGTAATTTGCTTTTTATTGCTGGAGTTGCTCCAACATTTACAGTTTTGCCATTCAGAGACAGTTTCAAATGACAGTACAGCAACATATTTGATTTATCCTTTTCTGTGTGCATACTCACTACTACTAAAAGGTAGAAGTACGCCAAAGCCTGCTCAACCACTGCAATTATTTTCTTTATTCTTCCCTTTTAAACCTACAAAAATGGCCAAAATAGAGCCAGAAATACAGTCAGACAAACTAAAGCGAGACAGAAAAATCTAAATGTACATCAGCAATTCATCCCATATGATCATTCCTATATAATATCAAGCCCTTCTTACCCTTTCGTCAGCAGCTAGAACAAGCGGGGACGCCACCATGACTGCATAATTCGCCTTTGAAGTTTGTCAAATTTGTCGTTTGACATTGAAGTCGCTGAAAAGGCTATTATTCAGCTAATGCTGCTACAGGCGAGGTAACTATGTATTGATTGAGATGGACAAGCAAGAAGAAGAGCGTCACGCTCCTCATACAAAGTATTCAGACTACAAAGGAATACAAAGGACCTTCTGTCATTAGAAAATGCACAGAGGGCACAAGCTGCGATCTCCAGCTGTAAAGTGATTCATTCTGCAGCTCTATAACACGAGAGATGAAGTCGGTCGTGCGGCGCTTTTTAGTGCGTCTTGCTTGCTGCGTTTCCACATTCTGCATTCTGTAACGGCATCTGATGAACAGCCAGGCGCATCACAACGTTTAATTAGAGGGAGCCGCATTGAGAGTTAATGACGCGAGAGCGGCGGCTTGTGACGACTGTATGAATCCCTTTAGAGTGTTTCTGAAGGGTGAGCGAAGAACACCACCCGACCACCGGCCCGCGCCACCCCCCCCCCCCCCCCCCCCCCTCCCCGTCTCAACAGCCGGACCTCGCTGTGGTCTGTAGTGGGGTCACAGTTCACCAGCCAGGAGGGAGATTGGCGAATTGTCCGAACGTCGAACTGGCGTCATTCCGGTTACTCATCTTCAGCCTCCTCTCTCACACACACACACACACACACACACACACGCACACGCACGCACGCACACACACCAAATCTCATTGAGTTATTCGCTGCATTTTGGCTGTTGTGTTTTCGCTCTAGGACAATGTCCCCATCTTTTTCTCTCTCACTCACTCACGCAGGCAGACACATAGACACACACTCGCGCGCACACACACACACACACACACACACGCACGTGGTCCGTGTACAAGCGTCCATCATTTATGGCCGAGGCTCACTCACAGGCTGTCAGGCTCTGTTCCATTTCCTCGTCCATCACGTCGGACTGGCACACATTGCCTAAACGAGCTACTCAACACCTACTTACTCGTGTGCCTGCACACAGACACACACAGACACACACACTCGCTCACGCGTGTCCATAAACAAAGTAACGAGATGATGGGTATTAGAGTGCTTCCGTAGATGTTAAAAAAGGTATAAATACTGTATATTGTACGTTGCTGTGAGTCTAAGACAGATTGTGAAAAGGTCTGCGTGATTGTTTCAGATCAATCTCAATTTGTTGTAGGTTGAGATTGAGAGAATTGATAAACTGCTGCGGTTGCAGCGCGGGAACCACCCTCTGCCCCCACTGCTGCCTAACACCCACCAAAGGTATCATTTTCCTTTTCTGAACACATAATAATAATAATGAAATGAATTAAACTAAACTTTAGTTGATGCTTTCCCAGAGAATACTATTACTTACTTGGTTTCCAGTCCAGAATAACATGAATGACTCTCGATATACGGTGCATGGTATAGTATATATATTATATATATTATACATATTATATGTAGTTGATACAGTTCTAATACTAGACTAACACTCAATTTCTATTAAGACATTTTTAGAAATACACTTTTTATTTCCAGCTTGTTATTGGCTGCATTATGCTGCACTTGACACTGAAACATAAAAATATTCCTATTATATTCTGCACACATTTTGAAAGCCACCTGTTTCTTTTACCAATGACAGGTGATTTATTCTATTTGTTTTCAAGCCTATTTCACTGTAGCTCAGAGGCATCTTTGTCTCCTTCCGCCCTTTCAGTCCCTTTCATCGTACAGAGTTTCCATTGTAACAATGACTTTTTTTAACCGTTACATAAAATAACATTTCTTTGTAGGGCATTTTCTGCAACCTAAAAGCATGAAATATAATTCAAACGTTTACTCCTGCAAATTAAGGCTCTGAGGCAGGCAATCCTAACGGTGATATATATATATATATAGATATAAAACGGCTGTATAAAGTAATCCAACCTACGGCCAAAGTGATGAACAACCCTGCTGGAAGCAGCAGAATAGTTTATTATAGTAAATATGTTCTTCACCTTGCAAATTTGGGCCTCATCTAAAATAATAACGTCAAAAATACAACAGAAAATTTGTGAAAAATGTATTGCAAATGCTTACTTCTTCGTACAGATGATTTTTTTTGATAAAGTTTTCATCTTAAATCCTTACTCTTAATAAACAGATTTAAATTCATTATCCCACAGAGGGGACTTCATCCGTGGCCAACCGCCGCATGCAGACGCTTCATTTGTGTTTTTTCATATATTGTCACCCATAATAAAAAAAAGTCCACTCTGATTGAACAACCAGTTGAGCTGCAGAACTCCTTGTTCTGGATGAACATTGACCGCGCACGTGAGTACACAGCAGTTAGTGGGAGACAAATACAAATACATCAACACAACACAACACAAGTATTGGTTATTTTGTTTCTCTGCTGTTTTTTGTCTAAACCGTCGCCTACGAGTGTGCGAGTCTCCACACACCTCGCGCGCTGCAGTGCGCGCCGGACGTCCGCGGCGACGCTATTATTTTAGTGCGGCGGCGACGCGCGTGCCTGCGCGCATCTGTGTGTGGCCTTCGGGAGAAGTGGAGCCAAAGTGAAGCCTTATATAACCGGCTTAGAAGTGAGCTGCAGTCGGACGGCAACACAGGCCCGGCAGAGCGAGGAGAGCGCGGGAGGCGGTGCGGTTTCACAAGAGAGGACGATGAGCACCTTAAGGTGCAAAATACTCTCGAGCAGCCTCTGTTACGCACGTAGCCCAGCTGATCGGTTAGAACATCTGGGGGGGAAAAACATGCGCCATGCAACTGCGTAACTATAATTATTCTTTTTTAATGCCGGTTGTCCTTTTTTATGTCTATTCCGGGTGCATTCTAATTGTTTTTGTTGTTATTTGTGTCATCTAAAGAATGGTGTGTGTGTGTGTGTGTGTGTGTGTGCGCGCGCACGCGAGCAAGCTGTTCAGTTGCGCACGTCGTCCTCAGCAACTTTGATTGGGAAAAGTGAAATGTCAAGAAAAACAGGCTGTTTTTTTCCTTGCCTGCTTGATTCGCACTGCTCTGCTCCTCGTCCACACTTTGAAGGGGAAAAAGATGTCAATCAAGCTCAGTTTTTACTCTTTTTCCCAGCGTGTTGCCAGGCCGGTAATGGTTGCTTGATTTCTGCCATTCCCATTTTTTCATTTTCCTCCCTTATGATGGACATCTGACTATTTGAACCCATCATCACTTGACAATCCTTTCAGTAAGTAGTTCTGACGTTGCGCTGCGCGACGCAGGTGGTTGTCTGTCATAATGAATTAGCTGCAGTTGTAGCTCGGGGGTTATTTAGCTAAAAAATGCTTTATGCTGCATTATCTCAAAAAAGAAACAACAAGAAAAATCAAGAAGAAAGTTAATCTGTTCACCCTTGGTCCAATGTCTCATTAACGTTTGTCTTGATTGCAGTGATATTTTGAAGAGGTATTCGTGGTCTCCACAGGATGATTCCTAATGACGTTGATGATCTCATTACGTTTCACAGCAGGTCCAATGTATCACTTGAGCAGTGCAAAATCCAGCCAACCATTCGTGATTCCCAGCCGATGGTTCTATATGGAGATGAACACACTTACCCTAAAGGGCCGCCAGCAAGTTGACAAAACGTTGAAAGACGGGGAAAAATGGGTTAGGATGTTAACTTCCCTTTTCCTGGGACGAGTAAAGTGTTTTTCTGGGCATTCAACACTAACAAACTAAACACTGTCTGATAAGTCTGATCATTTAAATAACAGCTTTAGTGTGAAATGATCGGACTTTCAAAGAAGATGGAGTTAATTTATATTTGTTGTTATCAATGTAGACGAGTTGTGCATCGTGATATCTCCATGTATGACATAATTCCACTGACTGACATTGAATTATTGCCCACCGTGGTTGTGTTCTTAATGCATTAAATTACATTGCAGTTGTATTTTGTGTATTTTGGTATTCAATGTAAAAAAAAAGGCTTCATTTGGTCTATTTACTGTGACGTCTGCATGAAGTGTACTGTACAATAAAAATAAAGTAAAGAATGACAATGGCAAGGATGACAAAACAAGACCAGGACCAAAGCCGATTTTGTATTTTTAGTCCATAAGAACGAGGAGCAGGACGGGTGACACCAGCAGTTCATCAACAAAGCAATAAAGAGACATTATGATGGAAGGCAGCGAGGAGGAGGGTATTTTTCTCCCTCCCCGCCCCCCCCTCCATCTGTCTCTGTGTCTGTCTGTCATCATCTTCTCCACCACTCTTTTCATTTAACAAAAACAGCCAGTGGGCTGATGGGGATCAAATTACACTCACCTTTTTACCTGCACTCCTCTGCGCAATTAGCTTCACGCTAACTTGTCATTTCAAATTGACACGCTGCTGTTATGCTATGTAATTATTCACCCGCCTGGGGAAAAGCTCTCTGATACAACCACCACCAAATAATGACACACACACACACACAAAAGCACCTGTGGCCTGTTCTATCTGCAACATGTTTAACATGCCGTTTCCCATTACAGGGTCATCGTGTGTTTGGTGGTCTAATCACTACTCTGCGTTCTGTGTGTCAGTCGCAACCGGTCTAATTGTTGTGCATTTTCTGTGTGGTTCCACTGCTCAAAGGTTGCCGTTACGATTTTGGGGGGGTTTGAGCACCAGGAACCGAACCCGGCTGTTCTTCTTAAAGGTGGCCTCTTCTTTGCCTGTTCTTTGAAAACCTTTTGTGTGATGCAGTGGGAGGTTAGAGGTTCTGCTCTTCAAAGCACAGAGGCCTTGTTACTCCATTTTACCTTTTTATTCCCCTTTGCAAACCCCACTCGGCTCCCAATAAAAAGTTAGGCTCAGGGAACAAGGTTTAGAAGGGAGAGAAATATGAACCAAGAAACAACAGCAGACGTTTTCTTCCGCAGGGGGAGAAAGTTTTCTTTGATCTTGTGTCTTTTCTTGTTATAAATCTGTGTCTGTGATGCCTTTTGTTTTTGCTTTTGTACTCTTTTTAAAGACAAAAACCCAACACAAAACAATAAGCAAACCATGAACTCTTGCTGATTTGTCCTTTTTGCTCTTTCTTCTTTTCTTTTTTTGATATTCTTTTTTTTCCGTTTTTGCCAGTAATCTTTTTTGAATTTTCTCTTTTCTCTTTTTCCCCCCTTTTTTTCTTAACCCTAGGTCCGCTCACAAAAAAACACGATGAATCTTCAATGAACAAGCCTCGAGACGAAGGTATTTTTGTTGCATGTTTTTCCTTTTTTCTTGTTTTGAAGTCTTTTTGGGGGCTGTGTACACATAGAGTGGAAAACACACACACACACACACACACACACACACACACACAGACACACAAGTCAAACATCTCTTGGGTGGGACTCTGGATATGAGATGCATACCGATGTGTTGGTGTAAGTGTATGTGCTGACCATTGCTGACTTTTTCCTATGCAAATCCTAGCCTAATAATAATAATGATCATAATAGCCTTACATAAGGCCTGGCTGATGAGACCCAGACCGTCATTATAAAATCCTCGACAACCAGTGGTTTGTGTTTACCGGAGGTCGACACCCGGCTCTCAAACAAAAGCGAGGCGCCATATCATCTCCAATGTGCCTTTGAAAATACATTGGCCAACTAACAGCATTGTGCCGGCGCAACAAAGCACCTATTGAGAGCAGATTACGCAATGAGGTGCGTTATTATTGCGCCTCAAGCCTCAGCTCAAAGATGAAATTGCTATTGAGTAAGGACCTACACAAATACTGAGCTAAGTCAATGATGATAACATCAAATCAAGGAAGGACCAAAATAAAAATTCAAGGACACTTGTTACTTACTTTGGAACATTACACTGTGGAGGTGATTTCATCGGCGCTCTCACCCTTGCTTCTCGGAGAAAAAGATGAGTGATGAAAGATGATGATGGGATACGTATTTCTCTTTGTGCTATTTCGAGGGGGGTTGTGCGGTTGAGTTCCCCCCCCCCCCCCTTTCTCCGGGATGCTCTTTGATTTGGGTCTTTTTTTAAAGTTGGGAGTCGGAGGAAGTTTGACACAAGAGGATTTGCTTGGTGATCAAACGCGCCGGCACAGACGCAACTTTTCTCAGTCAGCAAGCACGCAGAAAAACAGCCGAGCCACGAGGCTTTTTTAACCTTCCTCTGAATATTAATTTCATCCCTCATCACAACATACGATTAACAACATTCGATGTGGAGCTGTTGATCCTTCTTCACTAACTCTGCAACAAAATCCCAAACTGGAAATCATCTAAGGTCAAAGTAGGAAACTAGAGACGAAATGAAGTCATTCATGGATACTTTACAATATACACGTCTGGCTCAACAATGCACAAATAGACTGCACAAGGAAGAGTAACCACATGCACTGTCATGAAGGAAGTAGATGACCTTCTTTGCATAATGCGACAGATAGGTGGGGGGAATACAGGTAATCCACCCTGCCACTGGAAATGTCTCGCTGGTGTAATCTAGTTAGTTCCACTGGTGTCAGATCACCAGACAGGATCCGAATAATACTGAAGTCATTATCATAACCACAACAACACAAAACAAGGCAACCAACCAAAAGAAATCACTAAAAGATGTCAGGGTTCTGTCTAGAACAGGGGTCTCAAACTCAAATCAGGTGCGCGCCAGACCATTACGGTCAACGGGGTGGGGGGTGGCGGGGGTGACAGTCCGAGTCGGGCCGTAGTTTGAGACCCCTGATTTAGAACATCTTGGTTGTTCTCATTTAGCTTTGTATTTATTAGGTTATTAGTTTGATATATAGGGGTTGTATTGAACAATATATGGTATGTGTGTATCTTGTTAGTAGCAGACTGAAATTGATGCTACTATAATTAATTGTGTAAATGTGTAAATCATACATGAATAATTATATGAGATAGCAATATTAATAGATAGCAATAGTCAAAACAGCAATAAACGATGGTACATCTGTGCCATATTTTTTATAAAAAATGGTGATATGGTGACATTAAAAGGATAATAGACTGATAATGTAGAGGGATTATAGGTTGATGTTTTATTATAAATTACTGTCAGCCAAATATCTTTCCATGTTATAATGGTAAAGTTCATCCTACGTTTTGTTCCAATCACCCCACATTTGCTTAAAGGCAAACCTGATTAGTGATGCTGTAACCTTATACACCTGTGGTTCTTTCTTTGCATTAACCATTAATCAGGGCTGCAAATTGCTTAGCTAGTTTTTGATTTTTAATGCATCTCCATAAGTTATGGTCTAAATGCTGTCAAAGCCTTCCCCTAACACGACCACTTCATTTAATATATTTGACTATATTTCGCCTAAGAAGAGTCAAACTCAGCTTTCCCCTCCACTGAAAAGTGTCCTTTGAACATCCTCACTTCACTTGGACGTTTGCGCTCCACTGTGCTTCATGATGTATGTGCACAGACAGCAGAAGGCCGTTTTCACATCAATCTGCTGCAGGGGGAACGATTCTCTGGGATTAACAGAGAAACGTTCCCCGTTGAGCAGGATTTTATGATCACATCTAGTCTGAAAGCCAATCGTGATCAAATATGTAACTCACTAGGCACCTCAGTGAATCGCACCGCAGGAGCCTTCGGCACACGTCCAAGTGAGAGACATCTCGGGTCCAGCAGTTAAGCTTCTGAGACAAATTATGTTAGCGTATTTCCATATTCTGGGTGTTTTTAAGGGGGGAATAACTACATTTGATTTCAAGAATATTTCATGAGAAAGAAAAAAAATCTTTATGTAAAATCTATATCGGACACCTCTTCTCATTCATTCATATTTATAATTATATTATGTATACAAGCAGAGTATTTTGTTTGTGTGGATCTTTACGTTTAGTAAAAACAATAATATTACAACCAGCGTCCTGTAGCTGCAGAATAAAATGAAACTGCTCCTTCAGGAAATTCCAATAACCTACATACAGAGGACATGAACTGTCCTCGTTGAGGACTTTAGCCCTGATTACAATTACTGTGAAACTACAATGGTAAACGCAGAGTGACAGTACAGTACCAGTATCATTGGAAGCCCCACAACTTGGAACTGGGTCCGTGACTAAAACCAGGCCAAAGTGGGACGTCTTTTCTACAGTGACTGCATTGTGTCAGAAATACAGTGCAAGGGCACAACGGGTAGCTGTTTGCAGTGTGACCTTTCTGCTACTTCCTGCCTGCTGGAAATGATTCATGCACACACTGGAAGCTGTGTCGCTCATGAGCGTGACCCGTGCCCCCTCCCGCCCTGAGCCAAAGCAGTTCACTGTCAACCACCAGAAATGCTTTGAACCGTTGCACAGATTGAGTTCCGGTGTAAAAAAAACGGATAAGAAGAAACGTTTGTAATCCTAAGTGATCCTTTTTTACCCCATCAAAAAACGACACCTTTAATTTGACTGACAATTCCCAATGAACACCCCTTAATACAAACGTGGCCGTCTGTTATCTGTTGGCGTGCAATCAGTTTGTCAGATTCTTTCATCTCTGTGTATCAGCCGCCTCTTTCCAAAATCAAGCAAACCTATTCATGTGCTCTATTCAAATAAAAAAAAGGCAAATACTCTACTGGAGAGGAGCAGTAAGGACCTACGGCAGCGTCCTGAGCCAGAGAGGTGACGTCATGCAGCAGCGGTGGGACTCGCTCTCTGCGTCAGATGTGATACAGCAAAGGCTTCTGGGCCGTAGCGCTGCTCAATGTTGACGTTCAAAAAGATGGGGCTTAGAGCACAGCGCTGTGTATAGGTGTGTGTGTGTGTGTGTGTGTGTGTGTGTGTGTGTGTGTGTGTGTGTGTGTGTGGAGAGGATTACAAACCAGAGCGAGATTGAGTTAAATCAAGAAGGAGACAGAGAGTGTGTTGCTTTGCCATCCTGTGTGTCAGCTCTGATCAGAGACAAACCAGAGCCACCTGAGCCCCAAACCTGGAACATATTTCTGCCAGGAAGAGTGTCACATGTCTCAGACTCACTCACACAGAATGTTAATAACACGGCCACACTGTGCACACATGCAGGCAGTGAAAGGAAGCGCTCCAGCAAAACCAAATCGACATGGACACTTCAGCTTACAGCGGGATCACTAACTTTTAAATGTCGTTGCTGGTTCTGACAACATGGTTGCCGTTTTTAGTCCCCTAATATTTTGAACAATTAAGATGTAAGCAGTGGTATGTCACCGTGATCCTAGAAATGTAAAAGCATCATTGGTTGGTAACTCTGGTATTTGATGCCTGATGAATCCGTGTGGTGCAGAGCTAAACTTGCACTAGCAAGCCTTTCACCAGTGTTTACAACAACACACATATTTACAGATTTAGTTAAATTGACTATAAAGATGATACTGACAATATAGGAAACAAAAATGTCTAGAAAAAAATAAATAAATAACAACTGTTCTTCCATCTCTTAAACTCCCTCTGCCTTTATTAGAGAGGTCACATTCGGTCATTTGAGAGGAGGCATAAAGCAGTACTTTGATCTGCAATATGCAGTCAGCCACTTCCGACTCCTCTAAGGTCCCTACAATGATTTAATCCATTGTGATTAGCCATTCACCAAATTCAACCAGATTAGAGCCTCTAGATCTCGTGCTCTGATGAAAAGACAAATGAGGAAAATAGTGCCAGAAAGGCATTGAAAGAAAAAAGTTTTAGAGTGAAAGCTTCGTTTTCCCATTTAAATGGGCTTCGTCCTTTCAAGGTAACATGTCATATGATGGATTAAAAATGCACTCAATATTTATCATCGCTATCAATAGGAATACGAACCATACAGCCGGGTATTTAATTATAGTCTTACTATTGTGTATCGTTCTTCAATCAAAGTAGTGAATGGTTTTCATTTACTTTCAACAAATCTCTTAGCAAATGTTATTTGTAACGTAGACTGCAGATTCTCTTCTTTAATAACACAATTAGTTGGGTGCATGTTTATTGAACGAATGGAGCTTCCTTTAGTTTGATGTAAAATCAAGGCTACGTTTTATGTGAGCCAGGTGTGGGATTGCATGCGGCTCCCCACACTTCCTTTTAAACAAAAAATAATCTAAAGTGGATTTCAGGGTTAATTGTGATTTCCTTTGTGCTTGGAAATAAGGTTTGTTCTGATAGCATAAATTGAGCTTGTAAGAGAAACCTTTCCTTATTCCTTCCTTGATTTCTTGGAGGATGCATTCAGGTAAACAACAATTCTTTTTTATCAGGACTCTGCTAGACCCAAATGGCTTTTTTGCAGATCGCTACTGTTGGATAGCATCCAAATGTTACTTTTCTTTAAAGGGTCTTAATGGAACATAAGGGAAAGTGTAACAAAGCCTCGAAACACAAAGAGAGTAACATCTTTCTCATGATCATTTGATCCATTATTTATATGACAGATATTGATTGGTGCAGCTTTAAAAGTTTTTTTTAACATTACAAGGCCTATTTTTTCAATTATTATCAGTGGAAAAAACGCTCACAGGTTGATGCGATACACGATTTTCTCATGAAAAGAGTCATTAGTTTTATTACACATGCTAATCTGAACAGTAACACGTTTCCTGGATAAACATTGCAGCTGCTCTGCACTTGGATCCTGCTACTCCAGTTAATATCACAGTATATAAATGCCAATTTAAGTGGAAGAACCGTGGCCAGGATTCAGTCTGCAGTCCAGTGCAGCATTCATGTGTCTCTCACACTGTTCATCTCATCCAGGATTTGATAAAACTCTGAAATGAGTAGCGAAGCGAACACAGAAGCCTCGTTAAGCTTTATCTACAGACGTTACTGTCCCTGGCGACCACGGTGTGTTCAAAGCAAAAACAATGGCTCCCTATTAAACAGGCTGTTGATTAACTTCCTGTTCCACTGGAAAGTGGTTTTGCTCCGTCTGGATGAGTGAGCGCGCCTCACCGAATCAGCTCTGCCTTTTAATTGAATCCGTGGCAGAGCGGCCAAAAGTAGCCGTCATGGCCGTGCAGCCGTCCCAGGAAAATATGTATTTGTTGCTGGTTATTTATGAAGCGGTTGAGGTCTGAGGAGCGTAGAACAACAATAAAGCCATCGGCGGCACCAGAGAAAGCTGCGTCTCTCGCAGTGAAGGCGAACAAGGGGAATGACGTGGGAGAGCTGGACACAAGCTTGTGTCTCCAAAAGCAAATTTCTCCCAATATTCTCCCCTTTCCCGCCAGTATAACTTGCCCACATTCCCTCTCTTTCATATAATTAGGAGCATCCAAGGAGATGCTCTCCTGCTTAATCTCTTCATTTCCTCGAGGCTTTGTTTTGTTTCACCGCGGACGTACTGTACAATACACATTCTAACATTGGCAAATAAAGAGACAAGGAGGCTGTGAGCAATCAGCAGTGAGAAATGTGGGGGCCGGCGTCCATTCTATCATTCATTTCCCTATTTTTATGTCCCTACGCGCAGAGTACAAATGACTTTTTAAGAGGATTTAAATGGAATGAGGTTGTGCGAGGACAGAGTTGTTTAGCATATAGAGAAACGATGAAGGAGAATGGCGAGCAGGAGGAGGAAGGGCAGAGCCAAAATGACTCCATGGAAATGCAAAATATAACAAGAAAAAGGTGTCATGGAGTAGCACAGCGTAGCACAAAAACCAGCACAGAGCAGAAAAGAATCAACGGTTCTGTCAAACCAACTTTATTTTGACTTCTGCCTGTCTCCGTCTCTCCATGGGCCCGTCGGCCATTTGCTGTCGTCCCAGCGCTCTTCCGTTACCTCGGAGGCTCGGCCCACGTCGTGTCGATATCGCGTCGAACACACCCACTCCATCGCTCACTGACGGATAGTATTTTATTGAGCTTGAAACCTTTTGACAAGACAAAGGAAGCGAGGAGGAGGGAAAGGAGGGAGGCTGAGGGTAAGGAGGAGATGAAAAGGATCGGAAGGCAACGGAAGAGAGAGCGGGCGAGAGAGACGGAGACGGGGGAAAGAAAGAGATAGTCGACGCCGTGTCGCCTGTCAGCGAGCTTAGCGTTTGAGAAAAAGCTCAACACAAGTTGTTTTTTTTTGCACTTATTTGTTGCGGTTTATTGCCAGGTCAAATAGCTATAAGGTAGCAAAGGAGAAAACAGGGAGAAACTGGAGCCAGATCAGTGATACTCAGCTGACCTCCTCAATGGCATTTCTGCTATTTATGTTTGCTTTGTTTATTCCCATGATGCCGTATTGCAGATGTAGAGAATTGCCCTAGGAGGCTTAATGGATGAAGAGGTGGTGGTGCAGAGGTGGAGGAGGCTTAAGAGCAGGACACAGCCATGGACCCTCTGGTATTCACTCCTTTTCACCCCGTCCTGCCAAATGGTTTTAAATTCCACCCACTGCAGAGGAGGGCTGGAAATATGATTAAAGAGAGACATTGTGAATGTTAAAAACACATTATGGTGTTTACTTGATTTAGTTACCATTTCATATCGTCTAACTCTAAAATATACAAAATGTAAGAAAACCGTTACAACAACAAAAATGTAATGAAATAGGGACGTTTTGGGGTAATATCTTATAACCCTATAAACTAGCTGTCAAAATGAGCGTGTTAATTATTATTGTGGTTGCGTTTAATGCAATAAATTATTTTAATGTAGTAAACCGCCACGTGCTGCCGTCAGTTAGATGGGAGAGACCGAGCCGGTTGTCGAAGACGGAGAGAGCTTTTTGCATTAGGAGTAAAACAAACAGAGGCGCGACATACAGCAGAGAACTGTGCAGAGGAATTCCTCCAAGTGGGAGACGGACCACTTTCTGCAGAGGACCACCACTATGTCCCTAAAAGACAGTGGTTTGGAAAACGTCCTGGCTAAATGTCATGAGATTGTTGGCACTTTAAACACAGCCGTCAAATGATGGAGAGTTGAGAGCAAAGTGCACGAGGACAGCAGGAAGAGTCGCTAGTTGAACAGTGTCTAAAGTCCACAATATTCTGTCTAAAATCCCAAATTTAGTCTTTTTTCTATTGATAGCGCTGATATAAACCCATATCGGCTTGCAAAATATATATCATTTTATGATACATCTTTGGTGTTTTTTTCCAAAATCCTCTAATCTCCGCTTGAGTTCCGCTTACACCCTCAACTCTCAATTGCATTGCTCTCTATATTATTATAGATATTATATATATTATAAGGGGTTTACTGAGGGGTTTATTCATATATTATTCATAGCCGGATATATAGAACTTTTATGCCTTAAAACATGGCAATTATCTCCAACTCCAATATGTCAAAAATGAAAGGAATCTTCAACCTGTCTTCATATATTCAGATTATTGTTGTGGAACTGTACTTAGACTAGTACATATTTAATGCATATTAAACATAACAATTTCAGAACAGAACACCGAAATACTTATATTGGATATTAAAAATAAAAACACTGACACTTCAAATGGTATTTGATGCAAACCACATCTATTCATCAATTGAAATGAATTCAAGCCTATTTGGCCCAAGTGATTACTGTATTTACAATTTGAGATAAATTTGAGATAAATATTCTGGATTCTGAAAATTCATTATATTTGCCAACGATCAAACTCACCCGTTAACGGTGGTCGATATTATAAAAGGAAATACAATGTATGCAGAGTAAAGGACATATTCTAATATACTAGACCTACAAAAACAGAAGTAGTGTCTAAAAGACAGGTACATCTATCTGTCAGTTTGTTGAAGGGGAGCCAAACAGCTCATTTTAGACTCCGGATCGTTACATGGAATAGATGCGATCAAACCAGAATACAGGTGAAAAGGTTCCGTTGGTCGTTCTCCGTCTGGATAGTAAACACCAAGACGTTGTTGTTAGCCCGCGGCCATTTTGGTTTAGTTGCAGAAAAACGTGGCTGCAGTGAATCTGAGTTACCATCACCAATCAGCGCTGGAGGTCTGACAGCTCTGTAGCACAGGCAGAATTTGCTGCTCCACCATCAGGTCAACTGTCAGGGCAGACAAGACGAGATAAGTGGCTGCTGATAATCCATATCCCCCTCCCAGGGTGACAGGGAGCACAAACAGGATGATCGCGGTGCATGTGGAAATGTTTGATTACAGATGAAACACACACACACACACACACACCCTGTGGTGAAAGGAAGCCCGGCTCCTGGCAACGCAGGTGTATCTGCTAAGGAAACGCACGCTCATGTAAGGCACCGATATACTGAACGCGGCGAGAAGGAACAGCCATTTATCTGCACACACATGCAGTTTTTGCCGTTACATGTTGAGCAAAGTCAGAACAGTTCCACCGACTACAAAAGGGCCACTTCTTTTTTCAAGATGCGTTGTTTCTTTCTCCATTTGTACTCGCCGTGTTTTCACCTT